>NC_044313.2:47598795-47934672 GCF_007474595.2 Lynx canadensis | reverse complement strand
CTGGCTTCCGATTCCCAAACAGGGCTCTCCCAGAATTGATCCCCTCTGCCCCCCTGCCACCCCTCAGGTGCCTTCATCCCCTCACCCAGCACCCTGGAGAGGCTGACTGGCTGGGGCATCACCCACATGCATCCCGAGGGGCCAACATCGGGCTGCAGTGAGTGCAGAGATTAGCACAGTGAGGCTCTCAGATGCCCCTGCCCCACCCCCAGCACACGCACATCAGAAACTGCCCCAGCCATCACTCACCAAAGTCATTGCAATTCCCACTGACCCCAGCACACAACGTGGGGTGAAACAGAAAGAGCACGTTCCAGCTAGAGCGTCCCAGCAAACAAGGTTCAGTCCTAAACGTACATTTGACGGGTATGTGACTCCGGGCCCCTTACTTAACCTCTCTGGGCTCTAGTGTCCTCATCTATAACTACGGACCACAGGAGTTCCTCCCAGGCTGCATTGTGAAGCCAGTGCACTGGAACCAAGTGCCTCAGTTTTGTCCTATCGGGTGCCCTGATATCCCACATGGATGCTGGGCGGGCGGGTGGTGGGCTGTCGCACAAAGGTCACAGAGCCCCGGAGCTCTGGCCTGGTGCTGCCATAACCCCAACCTGACTATCCTCTTCTCCTAGTGGAGCTCTTCCCCAATGGCCGAGGTGTCGGGGAGAAGATCTTCAAGACAGGAGGTATTGAAAAGAGTTTTGAGGACGCACAGCAGGTGTGTATACAGGCCGGGGGACAGATGGCCTCCCCAAGCTCTGCGGCCGAGAACGACGCCCTGCAGCAGCTGGTCACAGTTGAGAACAAGGCTGCTTTCCTGAGTATAACCGACATCAAGACGGAGGGCAAGTTCATCTACCCCACCGGGGAGCCCCTGGTCTATTCCAACTGGGCCCCAGGGGAGCCCAACAACAATGGCGGCGCAGAGAACTGTGTGGAGATCTTTACCAATGGCAAGTGGAACGACAAGGCCTGCGGAGAGCAGCGCCTGGTGGTCTGCGAGTTCTGAGCCACCGGGGTGGGGGGCCGTGCTCCACCCGGGAGCCTGGCCAGCGAGTGGGGGCCTGGCCAACGAGTGGGGGCCCAGACCTGTGTGCTGCCGATGCCCCAATGAAATGGCGCCGCCTCTGCTGGCCAGGGCTTCTCCACAGAGCAGTCGGGGAGGTCCCTGCGGAAAGCCTCTCTCAGAGTCAAATGGCTTCACACGTGGGAGGACTTGTCAGAGGAAGAAGGGACTGCTTTCCCAGTCGCAAGGGATAAACTTGGGTCCCCAAGACCTCCCCGTGGCAAAATCGGGTGGCTCCCTCTAGGCCCCTCCCCCCTCCCTCCTCCTCTCACCTTCCCCCATCCTCCTCTCCCTTCCCCCCTCCTCCCCTTCCCCAACTGTCAGCCATGTTTGACCAGCTGACCACCCCCGGACCTTCACTCTTCCTCCTCTGGGCTTCCAGGGCAGCACTCTTGCTTGCCTTGGTCTCACCCAACTAGCTACCTCTTTTCCTCCTCTCTCCTCCCACTTGACCACTTAATGGTGCAGGGCTGGCCTCTGCTCTCCATCCTCTTCAGGCCGGACTCTCACTCCGAGTGGAGCTCGTTCTGTCCAAGGCTTCGAATTCCTTCTCCTGACAGCTCCCACATGCACATCCCTCTTCTGGACCCCTCCCTGAACTCCAGGCTCCTCTAGCCAAACGCAAGCTGGAGCCCCTGGGCTGACAGGCCTCAGTGGCTGCCTCTGGCTTCAAGCCCAGGGCTGGGAAGTAGCAGTGGCATGGACGCCTGGCAGGGAGCATCTGCCTCCTGGCTGCCCAGCCTTATGCCCAGTAGACTGGTCCTCATCCTTGCACGGCCCAGGATCTCTCTCTCTCTCTCTCTCTCTCTGTGTCATATGACCACCTCTTGGTTCACAGGAGGGAGTTCCATCCGCACCACCTAGTTCCATCTGAGGTCTCAGGCATGGAGGGTATCCAGCCATGCTCACATTTATCCCCAACCCTCCTCTTGCCTGGCGGGTTGCAGGAATGTCCTTTCCCTGCTTTGCGCCAGAGATAATCTAGTCAGAGCCTCCTCATTTTTGCGGACGTGAAAATCAGGACACAGAGTGAGCAGGGACTTACACATGGGCACAGTCAGTATCAATGCTACAGCTCGGTCATGACAAAGGACACTGACCTCAAAGCTTATACTTTTGGCCTGTACATTTTTAGGTCGAAGCTTAGTTTGATTTTACTGACACAGTAACAGCAAAAAAATTTTTTTTTGTTATTTTCGTTGTTTTAATGTTGGTTTATTGATTTGAGAGAGAGAATGAGAACGGGGCAGGGGCAGAGAGAGGAGAGAGAGAGAGAATCCCAAGCAGCCTCTGCACTGTCAGCAGAGCCCAACTTGGGCTCCATCCCATGAACCATGAGATCATGACCTGAGCCTGTATCGAGAGTCAGACGCTTAAGCGACTGGGCCACCCAGATGCCCCTTCTTTTCTTTTCTTTTTTTTTAATGAAGTATTTATTTATTTTTTTTTTAATTTTTTTCAACGTTTATTTATTTTTTTTTTGGGGGGGGGGGGGACAGAGAGAGACAGAGCATGAACGGGGGAGGGGCAGAGAGAGAGGGAGCCACAGAATCGGAAACAGGCTCCAGGCTCTGAGCCATCAGCCCAGAGCCTGACGCGGGGCTCGAACTCACGGACCGCGAGATCGTGACCTGGCTGAAGTCGGACGCTTAACCGACTGCGCCACCCAGGCGCCCCTGAAGTATTATTTTAATTCCAGTTAGTTAACGTGCAGTGTTATATTAGTTTCAGGTATATAGTATAGTAAGTAATTCAACAGTTCCATACATCACCCCCGTGCTCATCGTGACAGGTACCGTAAAAAATGTGTATAGAAACTGGAATGACACCTGGGGTGCAACACACGTTCCTAGGGGAGGCAGCAGACGCCCTTCCCCTACTCAGGAAGCCAACCACTCTCTCCCTTGTTTCCGGGACCGTGAGATCTGCCCTGACCGGCCCTTCCTGAATGGATCCCCCAGTCCTCTGCCCACCACCCCTGCAGCCTCATCTGGTAGATAGGACAGGATGCCTAAAAACAAAAGCAGGCAGGTCAGGCTCTCTGCCAAGATCTTTCTCCCCCACTCCTGGCGGCTTCCGCGATACGTCAGTTCCACGGGAAGGCCACACCGGACACACTCACTGAGGGAGCTTAGAAAGGCCTTTTATTAATTATTCTTATTATTACTATGATCGCAAATGAGAACAACTGGATCCAGCTTAAGCGAAGGAGAAGCATTTTTTTCTTGTTGTTTATTTTTTTGAAAATGCTTATTTTATTTGGGGGGAGAGTGCAAGCAGGGGAGGGGGCAGAGGATCTGAGGCAGGCTCTGCACTGACAGCAGTGAGCCCGGTGTGGGGCTCGAACTCACACACCATGAGATCATGACCTGAGCCGAAGTCGGATGCTGAACCGACTGAGCCACCCAGGCGCCCCAGAAGTATTTTTTCTAAGAACAGAGAGCTCTGAATTGGCCCAGGGAGGATTGGGGGAGGGGGGGCGGGGGGAGCGCAGGCACATCGAGCTGTCTCCTTGGCTTCTACCCCTCTCTGCATCCTTGCTTCATCCTTCTTTACACACCAGCTTCCTCTTCTTCCCAGTCTCTCGACTGCCCAAGCGTGGGGAAACGTGTGTCACACAAATGGCCACACGGAGATTAGAAACTCTTGATATCAGTTCAAAACTCCTATAAAAATGAGTCTGTCTCAGATGCCCACCTCCAGTCCAATGACCTAATCCCGGAAGGTGGGACCGCACAGGACAATATGGCCCCTGGGATCCATGCAAGGTCACGGTGGTGTGGGCAGACCTTCTAAAAGTAATCACTACCCGTCCCAACACTTAAGCCCAGCCTGTTCTTGACAAGAGGGAAGGAAAGAAGAGTGCAGAACTATGTGACTCAGTAGGAAGGAGGGAAATCTCCTGTGGTGTTGAAGGCCGGGGATGCTGAGACCCCACACCCTATGGGAGGAGGCTTCAGATCCACTGTGGGGGCTGCGGGGGTCTGGTTTGCTCTCCAGCACAGAGAACAAGTGAGGAGGTCCAGCTGGGCTCTATATGCACCGCTTGACTAAGGCAGAGAACTGAGGCAAGTTTTCAGAAAATTCAAGCCCTAACTCGTGCCTGAGCATAGAGGCCTCCCTTGCACCTACATCATGGGCAAAGGTCAACACAGATTTCAACCATTCTCGGCCTCGTCCCGACTGTAGTAGCCATGGTCCCTGGCTTGGTAGCCTAGGTGCCAAGTAAAGCCAGAGCTGTGTGACTCTAACGCTGTCGTATCTTGTGACCCTCCCAATGCCAGGTCGCATCACGGGAGCAGGCTGGGCCCTTCCATGTGTGGAGAGGTGACAACCATACATTTCTTAGGGATGCCCCTGTTCGGTTTGATAGAAGATTCTCAAGTTACCGCCTGGTTCTCAACCCTCCTGTCACCAAACCAGCCCCCATCCCCCAACGACCAGGCAGTGGGGAGCCCTCTGCTGTTTGTCTTTCCAGGATCCTATCTTTGTTTGGAATCCCCTTGATATAAAACCCTGACTGTGAAGTTGTTTAAGTTCAGGGCATTCTCCGTCACTCTTACCTTCTGGATGTCCTCAACCCAAGGTGAATGGTGTGCTGGACTTTTCAAGTTGCCTCTGCCTTCGACACAAGAGCAGAGAAACCAGGTATCTATTAGGAGGAGTAAAATACGAATTTATAGGTCAAATATTGTCCAGGCACTGGGTACAGAGGTGAGATGGCTGCTTATGCCCTCAGAGATGCTGCAGCCCTGCACATCCATGACATCAGAGATAAGCTGTAGAATTGTGTCCAGCAACAGGCCATCGAGATGCTCTATAAGTAGGTGAAGAATGAATAGGCAATAATAACACCCGTGAACCAGGGCAATAGGGAGCCGTCTTCTGTGCAGTCCCCAGGCTACTCAGACACTCATCGTTCAGGCAAGTTGTCTGTGATTCTTAGGCCTGTCAATGGCTACTAGCAGGTATTTTGTGGTAGATTTTACTGTTTTTCACCACTAGTTCGATACAAGAGGCTCTATGAAGGCAGGCCTGTGACATGCGTCACTTCTGGGTAGACACAGATGAGACCAGTGTCCATTTCCCAAATGGCCTCCCTTCTGCTGCCGCCGTGATCACAGAAGCATTGGCGGATGTAAGTCGTGCAACCCAGCATTCTGGAAGCCTGAGCAAATGCACGGAGAACAACTATCCTTGTGACCCAAGGGGATCACTTGGATCCCCTTGGACTCTGAGTGAGATTTGGGGGTGGTTACCTGCAGCACTCGTTGCCCACCCTTATCCACGACACTTTGAATATTAACCTCCTTGCCCCCATTTTACTTAAGCAGTGTGGTCTCTCTCAGACTGCCGGGCTTGAACGACTCCTGAGCCCAGAGGACTCGTGAGGGCCCTGCCTGAGCAAAATAGTACTTTTCATATATTTTAGTACCTTGACACGATGAACGGAGTAAGTAAATGAAAGAGT
Organism: Lynx canadensis; assembly: GCF_007474595.2. Lineage (NCBI taxonomy): Eukaryota > Metazoa > Chordata > Mammalia > Carnivora > Felidae > Lynx > Lynx canadensis. Next base: position 47,929,138 of record NC_044313.2, on the reverse strand, counting down.
TGAGTGAATGAAATCCTTAATTCCTACTTGTAAGTCTGTTTTGTAGGGCTGAATAAAGTGTTTTCAGGATGTTTTCCAGGCCCTTTGATCTGAGGAAATAGTGCTGTGCCTTCACCACCAGCCTTTCTGCCCTTTTATGATTTCCCAGAACATGGCATTTCGGGTTGTGAGTGGACTGGGCCCAGGCCAGGGCCGAAAGGTCAGGTGGAAACCTCAGGCCAAGCAAAGGCACTCTGTGACCAGAGGGCTGGGTCAGCACAAGAAGAGGAGGAAAAACCCGAGCTGGGTTTTGAGCAAGACCGATGCCTGGCCGCCCACATGCCTGACCTCCCGCCCACTCACCCAGAGAGATGTGAGTTTTCCAAAGACGCGATCCCAAGACTTTTGAGGAGCTCATCAAGTGATTCCCAGGCTGTTGGGAAAGTATAAACATTCTAGAACAGTGAGAAAAATTACTTTTAAAAATAATGAGAATGGACCTGGTCATCTTATGTCAAAGGGTGTTGTATAGCTAAGCTAATTTGTATAATACTGACACAGGGATAGACAGAACAATGTAAAAACCCACAAAGTCCAAACCCAGGTCCGAGGATGCACATGTATACGAGTATTTCATCTACGCATGATAAAAATAGAAGACCGAAATAGTAGGAAATTAGTGATGCTCAATGAATAATGCTGAGTTAGATGGTTAAACACTTAGAGGAAAAATAAAATCAGATTCTTTTAGTTACATATAAAATCAAAACCAGAAAAAAATGCGAGCGATGATTTATATAGTCTTAGAGGGGACAAGAGCTATCTAAGAATGACGTCAGAGGAGCACCTGGGTGGCTCAGTCCGTTGGGCATCCGACTCTTGATTTCGGCTCAGGTCATGATCCCAGGGTCATGGGATTGAGCCCCGTGTTGGGCTCTGTGCTGAGTGTGGAGACTGCTTAAGATTCTGCCTCTCTCCCTTTGCCCCACTCCCCTGCTTATGTGCTCTCTTTCTCTCTAAAATTAAAATGGAAAAAGAAGAATGATGTCAGAAAAGAAAACCCAAAACAATAATATTGATACATCAGACCACACAAAAAATTACATAAAACTTTTCCGCCAAAAGGTAAAACCCAACATACATGAAAATTAAAAATGTTGATTTATTTGTAAAGCGCATAATAGGAAAAACAATAAGAAACTGATGAATAAGTAGGAAAAAAATGGGATAACAATGAGAAGCAAAAATCCAGTAAAGAAGGAATACTGATGTCCAATGGTATTGAAATGTCCAGTAGTATTAAAATGCACAATCTTAGTAGTAATTAAAACAACTAAATTCAACAACAGCAAGTGCCTAAAAATCTATGAACTAGAATTAAAGCTATATTCAAAGGACAATATACTTCACTTTCATTATTTAAAACAAAATTTTAAAGCACGAACTGAAATAATTGAACTAAGTGTTCATCTTTTTATTTGTATTTAAAAAAATTTTAATGTTTATTTTTGAGACAGAGAGAGAGAGAGGCAGAGTGTGAGCAGGGGAGGGGCAGAGAGAGAAGGGGACACAGAATCTGAAACAGGCTCCAGGCTCCAAGCTGTCAGCACAGAGCCCGATGTGGGGCTCGAACTCAAGAACTGTGAGAGCATGACCTGAGCCAAAGTTGGACGTTTAACCAACTGAGCCACCCAGGCGCCCCGTAAGTGTCATCTTTTAAATTTTTTTTTAAAGTTTATTTATTCTTGAGAGATAGAGAGAGAGACAGAGCGCAGGCAGGGGAGGGGGAGAGAGAGGGGGAGACACAGAATCCGAAGCAGGCTCCAGGCTCTGAGCTGACAGCACAGAGCCCAGTGCGGGGCTTGAACTCAGGAACTGCAAGATCATGACCCGTGCCGAAGTCAGACGCTCAACTGAGCCACCCAGGCGCCCCCCAAGGCCATAGGTTCTTACGTGAGCAGGAAGCTGGACGTGTCAGGAGCGCGAGGCAGGGGTGGACATTTTCGCACACCGTCTCAGATCCCTTGGTAACAACCGCAGGGCTAAACGGCTTTCAGGGTCTCATCCAGGCCGAGGAGGAGGCAGCTGATTAGTTTTGTCTGCCACCAACATGAGGGAGGAGAGGGGCAGCCTGCGTGCTAATGGTTGCCATTCTTGCCTTAAGAGAACAGCGCTCTACAGGCCCTGAGGGAGCCCCACAAGAAGTCTGCCCCTGAGCCCCATCAGCGAGCCAAGCGAGGGCCCCTCCTGGGACCTCTGCAAGGATCCTGGTGCCTCCATCAGCTGGGCTTCCAGCTTTGGGAGAACAGCATTACCATACAGATTGACAGGCAGCAGGACGGCACTGTCTTCTCTGTTTGAAACCTGCAGGAGGTCCCCCATCGCTGTGGTGCTGGGGTGCTCTGCTGGTACCCAAGGGGCCCCCCAGGCAGTTTCTCAAGCCTCCTGACTTACAGGTCCTCAGCCTGATTTGTGGGGTCACCACCAAAATCACAAGTAAACCTCCCTGCTGACAGTGGATGGGGGGGCGGGGGGACAGGCAAATGGGGGAATAAAAGCCCAGGGCTTGATTCTTTTTTTTTTTTTTATGAAGGAATATTTGTTTATTTTGTTTTATATTTTTTAACATGAAATTTATTGTCACATTGGTTTCCATACAACACCCAGTGCTCATCCCAACAGGTGCCCTCCTCAATGCCCATCACCCACTTGCCCCTCTCCCTCACCCCCCATCAACCCTCAGTTTGTTCTCAGTTTTTAAGAGTCTCTTGTGGTTTGCCTCACTCCCTCTCTGTAACTTTTTCCCCCCTTCCCCTCCCCCATGGTCTTCTGTGAAGTTTCTCAGGATCCACAGATGAGTGAAAACATATGGTATCTGTCTTTCTCTCTATGACTTATTTCACTTAGCATAACACTCTCCAGTTCCATCCACGTGGCTACAAAAGGCCACATTTCATTCTTTCTCATTGCCAAGTAGTATTCCTTTATATACGTAAACCACATCTTCTTTATCCATTTGTCAGTTGATGGACATTTAGGCTCTTTCCATAATTTGGTTATTGTTGAAAGTGCTGCTATAGGGGCGCCTGGGTGGCGCAGTCAGTTAAGCGTCTGACTTCAGCCAGGTCACGATCTCGCGGTCCGTGAGTTCGAGCCCCGCGTCGGGCTCTGGGCTGATGGCTCAGAGCCTGGAGCCTGTTTCCGATTCTGTGTCTCCCTCTCTCTCTGCCCCTCGCCCGTTCATGCTCTGTCTCTCTCTGTCCTAAAAATAAATAAACGTTGAAAAAAAAAATTAAAAAAAAAAAAAAGAAAGTGCTGCTATAAACATTGGGGTACAAGTGCTCCTATGCATTAGCACTTCTGTATCCCTTGGTTAAATTCCTAGCGGTGCTATTTCTGGGTCATAGGATAGATCTATTTTTAATTTTTGAGGAACCTCCACAGTTTTCCAGAGCGGCTGCACCAGTTTGCATTCCCACCAACAGTGCAAGAGGGTTCCCGTTTCTCCACATCCTTGCCAGCATCTATAGTCTCCTGATTTGTTCATTTTAGCCACTCGGACTGACGTGAGGTGGTTTTGATTTGTATTTCCCTGATGAGGAGCGACGTTGAGCATCTTTTCATGTGCCTGTTGGCCATCTGGATGTTTTCTTTGAATGAAGTGTCTATTCATGAATAGAAGTGTCTATTCACATCCTCTGCCCATTTCTTCACTGGATTGTTTGTTTTTCGGGTGTGGAGTTTGGTGAGTTCTTTATAGATTTTGGATACTAGCCCTTTGTCCAATATGTCATTTGCTTGATTCTCATTGGACTGGAGAGAGATACCCAGAAAGTCCACAGGGAGCCCCGTGAGAAGTCCACAAACCCAGCCTCCAAAGGGCTAGCAGTACAGTCTCGTCCTTGATGGGATTCTGAAATTGCCCTGGACTTCGAGATCTGAGACGCAGACAAGGAGGAGGGTGGGGGTGGCCCGCGGGTCCTGCCTCGAAGAACTCACAGTTAGGTTTGGAAATGAGACAGACGCACAGACAAGGATTAGAGAATTACACTAGTACTAAGGGCTTGCCGGACACCTGTGGTTACCCAGAGGGAGTATGGCCCTCTGGAGCCATCTGGATCTGGCCCTAAAGGGTTAGCGGCATTTAGGAAAGGCATTCAAGGTGGGGGGTAGCAACCAGGGCAAAAGGGGAGGGAAGGAAAGGAGGAGCGTCCTGAGGTTGCAGGCAAAAGGCTCATGAGGCCCCCCCGCTCCCAGAACTTCCTACACGATTTCTCCATTTCTCCGGGTTTGCTAGCCCCGTCTTGGGGACAGCCAGCAGAGGGCAGCGTGATGCCACAGCCCAGGGAGCACAAAGCCGCTAAACTGGGCAAGGGAGGCCGTGCCCACATCCACGTTCCAAATAAGTCTGGCCGCTTCTCTCTTGGGTTCAACTTGGAGCTGAGTCAAGTTCCAGAGAAGGGAGTCTGGCCACACATTTGCAGGGAGGACTGAGATTCAGTCATTCATTTGTTCATTCATTTGTTCGTTCAACAGCCACTGAATGTGTACGCGGTTTCCAGCCCTTCCACAGGCCCTGGGACCGCAGGGGTGGATGATACGGTATTGCGACAGTCACAGCGGCAGCAAGAAGAAATGTTTGCGCGGTGCTGACTGCAGGCCAGGGCCGCCCTAAGTGCCTTACTTGTATCAGGTCATTTATCCCTCACAGCAACCCTGTGAGCTGGATACTATTATTATCCCGGTTTCACCAAGAAGAGGACTTAAAGGCACAGCATGTATGTGACTTGCCCAGGGTCACACGGCCACAGAGTGGTAGAGCCAGGGTTTGAATCCAGGCCATCTGGATCCAGAGTCTTCCTAATGGCTTTGCTGCACAGATATAACTTGGACAAGTACATGGCTGAGGTGAGTTCAGTGACCATGATTGCTAACAAGAAAATAAAAGGGAGCATTGTAATGGTGATGGGGGTTGAGGCAATCTTAGATTCAGTGGTCAGATAAGGACTTAGGTGGAGAGATAGTGGTGACAAATGATCCAAGACCTGGCAGGGGAGGAGGATCATATTAGCATGTAGACAATCTCTGCTGAGTCCTAGGGGTCCCAGCGCATAGCTCAGGGCCACTCGTGGACCATTTTGTCCGGGACCAAGCACCCACACGCCTCAACCAGAGCCCTAGGAACCCCCAGAGCCAATGCTCCTCAGTGAGGGGTGTGCAGAGAGAGGCCTGGATGCAGGCTGGGGGGAGCCCCCTAACAGCTGGATGCTGGGTCTTTCAGGGACTGGGTCTGTTGTCTTCTATTTGATATTCACACACTCGCACAGGCACAAAAATACGTATAAATACCCCCAAATCCATGTGCACACAATTCCCCATTCAGAGTCTCACCTGCCCAGTGCCTCGCCTTCTCTGAGCTCCCTAGAGCTGTTCCAGGCCCAGACCCACTCCCTAAAGTCACACCCTGGAAAGTAAGACCCTGGAAATGCATAGGGAAGGATTGGGGTCAGAAGTTGCTTTTCACTAGTGGGGCATCGATCACTGAAGGAGATTATTTGGACTCTGACAATATGCAGTTAAGCAGGACGTCTGTCACTTCATGAAGGGCCTGCAAAGAATGGAGAATCCCTGGCTTCCTGGCTCCAGGCCTCCGTGCAAAGTTGAGGTACAGGCAGAAAGCGCTGTAGTGATGATACTTCTTGGGCCAGTGAGTTTTCATGCAGATCACCTAGGGATCTTGAGAAAATGACAGATGTCTGGAACTTTGATTCACCGGATCCAGAGTGGAGCTGAGATCCCATGATTTTGTCAAGCATTCCAGGCAGTTCCGCTGGTCACTACCCTGAAAAGCTGCACGAAGTGGCACGAACACTCTGTCTTGCAGGACAGGGCACGCTGGACCTTGGGTTGGCGCTGGCCAGCCTAGCCCAAGGCATTGGTTTAGCAAATAAATGGTACTTGCATCCCACTTCTTTAGAGCATGACCCCTGTGTTTGGCTGGATAAAGCACTGTTCCACAGTTGGGGACACTGTCTCCTCCCCCCACACAGGCTGCTACCGGGGTGGGGAGCCCTCCTTCCCAAACTCCTTGCCCGGAGCTCCTCCTACCTTTCCAGCACTTCACCAGCCACTCAGGGTCACAGGACAGCATCGCTTTGCAAAATCCACTTCCCAACATCTCCAGGTCAGGCCCCACAGTGACATTCAATCCTTCCTGGTTAATGAGAAAAGGAAAAACAAAAAAAACAACAAAAAAAAAAAAAACCCCGATTCCCGGCAGGCTCCAAACCACAGATCAGTTACACAATCATGAGCAAATAACCTTCCAGGTCAGAGGCTGTCTCCATGACATGTGGTCTGACTGACCCCTGGTGCTGGTCGATCTCTGACAGCCACAGAGAAGGGAGGCAGGCTGGTGCCAGGCAGGAAGGAGATTGACGAATGTGAAAGCCTGGTCTTCGGCTGGTACCCCAAGTCCCCAGCTTTGGCTTGGGCGTGGCTAAAAGTGAGAACAGCAGAGCGGTAGGACTCTGAAGAAGGACTGTCCTACAGGCCCTGCAATTCCTGGATCTGGAACTCAGGCCGAAGCCTGGGCCTTGAATGTTGGGAACTTTTGTAGTTGTTTTCATTCTGGCCCAGGAAACAAGTCAGTTACGTTGGTTGTGTCCAGTCTTCCACAGGAGACCATTGACTTACAGGTGTAATTTAAATTCAAAATTCCCGTCCTGAAAGCAAGGTGTATTTGTCCTTCTAACTTACTCAGACTGGCTTTCAATGGACTTGAGAGATGGGTGGTAAGTGTTTAGGCTACAATTCCTTTGGACAAAATTGATTGACAGGTAGCAAAAGCTGAAAACAGTTCTCAGGCCCTATGGCTTTGAGCTCAAAAATGGGCCCTGCAGATCTGAACCTCTGTGTAACCTTTGATTCATCCAACTTTCCAGAGAAGAAGCCATTACAGACCAATTTGCAGATAGGAAGACTGAGGGCCACTCAATGCATTAGTCAGGGAGCTGACCTCAAACCGCAAGCTCCCGGTTCCAAATCCTGAACCTCCCACACACCAAGCGCCTCTCCTTTAGCCCTAACAGGGCACACAGAGAGTCAGGCCTCTTTCCTCCCCCAGGCGTGACCCCGGGGTCAGGGCCCTGGCTCCCCAGAGGTGTGAATACCAGCTTCGTTTCCAGGAACACTCTGATGTATGACCTTCAGGTTTGTGCTCCTGGCATGAATCAGCAAAGGAAGATTGCAGCTTGGAGAAGTCTCCCAGTTCCCTGGTCCAAAAAAAACCAGCCTGGGAAACGCGATGGCAGAGAACAGACATCAGAACCGACAACAGGGCTCGAGAGGAATGTGCTGCCTGAAGCCTGCAAGGTCTGTCCCTCGTGTGAGAGAGATCAACGACTGCATGCTCCTTAGTAAAGGAGACTGCCTGTCCTCAGCCCTTGAATGAGAGAGACTGTCTGGCGAGTCACCGCAAATCCATAATTTCCCTCTTGTTCCAGGTCCTGGGAAGCCTGGAGAATTGCGGTTTCTATCTTTGGACTCTCATGAGAATCCTAGATCTTTTTTTTTTTTTTTTTATCAGTGTTTAAACGTTTATATCTTTTTGAGGGAGAGAGGCAGAGAGAGAGGGGAACAGAGGATCCGAGAATCAGGCTCTGTGCTGACAACAGAGGGCCTGACCAGGGGCTCGAACGGACGGAACCGTGAGATCATGACCTGAGCCAAAGTTGGACGTTCAACCTACTGAGCCACCCAGGTGCCCTGAGAATCCTGTATCTTTAGATCAACTCCAACTCCTCTGAGCTAACTTGCACGGCACCCCACTGCCAGCTGATAAGGTACAGGGAGCTGGGGCCTCAGTTCTAGATCAAGGGAAGTAGGGCAGCAAGGGGTTACCTTTAGAGAGGAGCTCTGAAGAGACGATCAGTTTCTAGATCAGGGAAGAACAAGTGAGGAAGAATCCTAAACGGGATGGAAGAATCTGAGCTTGTCCTGTAGATTTTTATTGCCTTTCCCTGAACTAAGGAGGCAATCGGGAGACCCTGGGGAACAATCCATGTGAAGTACATGACTATACGTTCTACCACTTTCCAGCTGGACACCACTGGCCTTTATGCACAGTATAAACAAAGGGTAGACACGATCCCCACCCCCCTACATAAAATAGAAGGAATTACCTAATGGTTACCTGTCCGTTTTCTCATTTTTGTCTCAGCCATGAGAAAATCCGGGTGTGACTTTCATGCCTGCTGATGGGAATTCTCTTGTTTGGAGCTGTTCTATGCGTATCTTCTTTCCTTCTCAAAAGTTTCTGGTCTTTCCTTTTTCTATTTGCCACACCTGTGGTTCCACATGTGCCTCTAAACTGTAAGCACTCCCCGTTCTTTTGGTAAGCAGTGTGGATTTGCACTGAAAATAGAGACCTGGTCTGCTCTACACCACGAGAATATTCTTCTCGGTGCCCCAGGTACAGTGTCTAAAGAAGCGCTTTACTAAAAATTCAGTGAAGAGCTGATCCTTAGAGGCAAGGACCCAGGTCCTGCCACCCTCCCCCTGCCCAGTGCCAATGAGGCAGTAAGTCCCCTCCCAGCGATCCCCCCCCTGGCCCCCCGCTGCCCTGATGGTCCTGCTCGCTTGGGAGAGAACCCTACCCTCTATTCACTTCTCAGTGTCCAATCCTCTCATCTATTTGGTAATTCTTTGCTGTACCCGTCCAACAAATACTCATCCAACACTTACTAAATATGAGGTGCTCTCTCTTGGCAATTCAGATACAAAGAAAGCTCATTTTTACATAAATATTTCAGTAGGTTAAAGTGGCCCTTGGTCCATTCGTAAATATTTTCTGATCTCATTTTGTGAATGGCATACATTGAAGCTGGAATTCGCTTTCCTTCCCCGGTTTGCTGCATGGGCTCCATATAACCTCAGCTCCACCTACCCCGAGGTTGCTGGAAACCAGTCCTGGTCATGAGCAGCGTTGCTGGCCAACAGGGCAACAAAACCCTGCTCAGAGGGAGGTTTTACTTGCTGACTGGGTGCCTCTGCATAATCTGACAGGGTGGCACCCGTGATCTGGATGACACTGTATAGTTTGACAGGGTGTGAAACTCACCTTTGGGGAGTTTTCCTCTTGTCTCATAATAATGGATGGTGTGGACCCATGTTAAGGTGAGGATGTCACAGAAGGAAGGGGTTGCTGAACATGAAGGGATTGAGACATGCCCTGTGGAGAGGGACACAGCCTGCCTGGCCATCGCCTCCTCCGTGATGCTGGCATACGTCACAATGTCAAATCATTGTCCTAAAAGTATGCAGGGAGGGAAGGCTTCCCTTTGTCCTCAAGATCACCCTAGTGATGATAGGGAGGCCACAGCCGGTTGGGCAGGGTGAAGGGACTCCTGGTCTAATCCTTGTTACCGATGTGGGACACCGCCGGACATTACACTCTGGTGGTGAAAGATTTCCTGGTGCAACTCACGGACAACTAAAAACAGCAACTGGGGCACCTGGGTGGCTCAGTCGGTTAGCATCCAACTTCAGCCAGGTCATGATTTTGCGGTTCGTGGGTTCGAGCCCCGTGAAGGACTCTGTGCTGACAGCTCAGAGCCTGGAGCCTGCTTCGGATTCTGTGTCTCCCTCTCTCTCTGCCTCTCTCTCTCTCTCTCTCTCTCTCTCTCTCTCAAAAATAAATAAACATTAAAAAATAAAAATAAAACAGCACCCACGTCAGATGGGGCTGGCCTAGCCATGGGAAGGCACGTAGGGCAGGAGAGCTTGGCAACATGCCATAGTGGCAACATGTGGGGGAGAAGGAGCTGGGTCTCCCGGAGGCTGAGGTCTACTGCTCTGATGCAGACTGGCCTCCACTGGCCTCCCTGGGAGGCTGCGGTGTCCTCACTGTAGAAGGAAGGGTGTGATTTGGCCCTTTTCCATGGCTGACTCTGACCCGATGCTGTGCTCTTAGGCAGGACAGAGGGTGTCCTTCACTACAGACTGGACCAGAAACCCTCGAGCCCGGCTGTCAACTTCTTGTCACTTCCTCATCCCCATAAGCACATCCCTTTATTTCCCTCCGTCCCCCTGAAGGAATGAGTCAACACCGTGGTGTGTGATGGGGAAATGGGCCATGAATTCTCTTTCGGAGCAGCAGAGAGCTCAGTGGGAAGCCAAGGAGGCGACCTCCTCCTCAGGCTGGGAATTCACAGACGGCCAGGAAGGAGGAAGAGCAGGAAATGTCATTCCAGAGCCCGTCCTGGAGGAGGATCACACAATCCTCCCCTGAGCCGTGGTCGTTAGGCTCATCCCTCTTCCAGTTGCTGTAGGCAAGCCTCCCTCCCGTCACGTACATAAACCGGCCTTCAGTCACTTCGTCCGTGATGCCCAAGAAGGCAGGGCTGCCGGCCATATCCTGGATGGCTTTATTCTCCTCAGCGTTCTTCGGCGTGGCCACGGTGCCCTGGAGCTCGGCGCACTGGGCCTTCACTTTGAAAAAAGGCATTCTTTCACCGTTGGTCACGTAGAACTTCTTCCCAGGTGTTTTGCCCAAGGAGAAGGCTTGCACTGAAATCACAATGGAAGGGATAGGTTGACTGCGCTTGGAGCTCGGCCCGGGAAACTAGGCGAAAAGCCCTTCCCTGGGAACTCAGGACTCCGAGAAATAGTCCCGTGTTCAACCATGGAGTCAGATCCTAGTAAGGGAGCACTCCTCGGCTGCAGAGCAAGCCCCCGGCAGAAAGCTTGCACTCTCCTGGGACATCCCGCCCACGAGAGGAACAACGTCTGTATACACAGTCTCAGTACAGGGGACATAGGGAAGGCTGCTTGGGCCACCCTGCCAGGCTCGGGCACCAGACGTGGATGGACTGCCATCTGAGACCAGGGATTGCTGGACAAAGAGCCAGGATTCTGGAGGCGCAGACCTTCACGTGCAATCCTTCCTCTGTTACTTCCTAGCTGTGTGACAGCGAGTGAATTACCTACACTTCCGGACCTATTGTTCCTCACCTGTAAACAGAATGGGCCACTGGGAGGATTGAATGAAACCATATTACGAGATAATGCTAACCTAGCGCAGGCCGCGGTGTGTGATAAGCGTTCATAAATGTTAGCTTTCGGGCGCCTGGGTGGCTCAGTCAGTTAATTGTCCCACTTCAGCTCAGGTCATGATGTCATGGTTTGTGGGTTCGAGCCCCGTATCAGGCTCTGGGATGCCAGCTCGGAGCCTGGAGCCTGCTTCAGATTCTGTGTCTCCCTCTCTCTCTCTGCCCCTCCCCCTGCTCAAGCTCTTTTTCTCTCTCTCTGTCTCTCTCTCTCAAATACAAATAAAAACCTTAAAAAAAATTTTTTTTGGGGCGCCTGGGTGGCGCAGTCGGTTAAGCGTCCGACTTCAGCCAGGTCACGATCTCGTGGTCCGTGAGTTCGAGCCCCGCGTCGGGCTCTGGGCTGATGGCTCAGAGCCTGGAGCCTGTTTCCGATTCTGTGTCTCCCTCTCTCTCTGCCCCTCCCCTGTTCATGCTCTGTCTCTCTGTCCCAAAAATAATAAACGTTGAAAAAAAAAAAATTAAAAAAAAAATTTTTTTTTTTTTAAATGGTAGCTCTCGTCTACCCTCCCCGACACCTAGGGCACTCTGAAGAAAAAGGTGACAGCCAAGAACACGCTGGGGGCAGAAAACAAGCTTACACTTTTTGACATGGTCCAGTTCCGATTTCAGTCTTCCTCATCTCTGCCTCCAGGTTAGCCCGCTTAGTCTCCACAACTACAAAGCAATAGGGAGAAGGGTATTTATTGGGAAGAGGAACCCCTAAATTGGAGAGGAGAGTATTTTGCCAAAGCGGAGTGGGGGAGGAGGAAAGCTTACTGAAGAGTATGCTTATTCTGAAAAATAAGAAAACAAAAAGAAGCAAAAACCCCTGCATTCCTGCCTTCTGAGATATACTTAGTAGCTCTTGTAAACTGTGACTCAGAACTAACAATAGTAATAATAATAATAGTGATAATAATAATAATCAAACTTGTCGGGGCGCCTGGGTGGCTCAGTGGGTTAAGCCATCTGACTTGGCCCAGGTCATGATCTCATGGTTCGTGGGTTTGAGCCCCGCGTTGGGCTCCGTGCTGACAGCTCGGAGCCTGGAGCTTGCTTCGGATTTTGTATCTCCCTCACTCTCTGCCCCTCCACCACTTATACTCTGTCTCTCAAAAATAAATAGACATTTAAAAACCTTGTAAATTATTATGGCTCTGGATCTTGTTGTTCACATATTGCTTAGAATGTTGCAGTATTATCGTTATTTACAAGAAAAAGCCCAACTCGTTATTCTCCTTTTTGATAACTTTTTCTTAATCATTCTCTTTCATTTCTTATTCTAGGCAAACTTCTTTTTTTTTTTAAATTTTTTTAAAATGTTTATTTATTTCTGAGAGAGAGAGAGAGAAAGAGAAAGACAGAGCATGAGTGGGGGAGGGGCAGAGGACAGAGGGAGACACAGAATCCGAAGCAGGTTCCAGGCTCTGAGCTGTTAGCACAGAGCCCCATGCGGGGCCCGAACCCACAACCGTGAGATCGTGACCCGAGCCAAAGTCCTACACTTAACCGACTGAGCTACCCAGGTGCCCCTAAGAAACTTCTTAATACTTTATAATTTTGATGGGCCAGCTGGCAGATATTAACAAGAGGTCATCATTTTACTTTTGTTGTCACCGAATTACTTCATTTTACCCTGAACGGGGGTTGCCACGACATTCCCTGGGATTCAGGGGTCCTAGGATACCCACCATTTCCACGCCACGCTTTTGACGATAGACATAAACCCCACTCTCGAGACGACATGGTCCTGCCTCTCAGCCTGGAGCCACTTGCAGACTACATCCGCTGAGGAAGAGGCAGGCCCGTGTCCCACAGAGGCCTGGGGTTGGAAGGGGGTGACCCGGCAGGATTGGGAAGGCTGCACTCAGGCAGCACGTTCACAGAACGCGTGTGCTGGATGGGCAGGAGTCGAGCATCTTCCAATGGGGCAGCAGGAAAAGAGCCACCTCCCACCTGGCCCAGGAGTCCCCAGGGTCTGGGGTTCCCTAGGCCCACTGTGCTGGGGTGAGCTCCTTACCTGAATCGTCTCCACGGTCTCCTTTGGCGCCCTTTACTCCTGGAGCCCAGGAGGCCCTGTGTTTCCTGGAGGCCCCATTTTCCCCGGAGGGCCCTGCAAGCCTCTGAGCCCCTGCCCTGTTGTAAGAGGAAAGAAAAGTGATCTAGGGGCTGTGGCTCATTCCCTTTTTCCAGAAGTTCAGTTCGATTTACAATGACCCCAGAAAACCTCCAGTGAACCAGTGGTGACCCAAGAAAAAAGATCTTCCTGCATTCCAGGGGACAGCCTGTCCTCCGGGCCAGCTCCCTGAACAGGCAGGACACCTGCTGTCTGCAAATAACCATGCATCACGGATTCTGGGGTGGAAACGTGGAATCCTAGAGAACCAGAGAAGCATCTTTGCTTTGGAGAGAATGACCTTTCACAGGAATGATTCTGAGTGAGTCACTGCCCAGCACGATGACAGGTGAGCCTCGTCCTGTCTCCGCTGGGTCCCTTACGGGGAACAGTCTGGTGTTGGGGGTAAGATTTAAGCAGCCTGTCCTGTACCTGGTTCCCCCTTTTCTCCCTTGGGTCCATCTCGTCCATCTCTGCCTGGGATGCCACAGGCGATCGCTGAGCAGGTCTTCAGGCATCCTCGGAGATTTTATTTCTGAGCTGGATACTGTCAGCATACACAGAAGGAGGACAGGAAGTGATGAAGACGGGAACATGGTCCTCACCTTAGAGTGGAGAAAGTCAAGGAAAATAATTCTGTCTCATCTGTTCAGTCAACCTTTGCTATCACCTCTGGTGCGCTGGACCCTGTGTTGGGGGCAGCAGACCCAGAGGGGACTAGTATAGCCCTCGGCTCTGAGTTACTCTCACACCGCAGGGGAACACACAAGTAAAAAGTCGTAGAGGTGCTAAAACAAAGGTAATGTAACAGAGTCATATACACAAGAGTAACACAACAGGGGCCCATTCTCCCTGGGGCTCCCGTGCCCCTGTGGGTTCAAGCCTGGGTAGCTTAGGCCACCCTGTGCATGAGGGCCCATGGGATCTGGAAATCACAAATTAGCCCCGCTCCCAGTGGCCCTGGCAAAGGCAGAGAGCTGATCGCCTGTGTGAGCTTTGACTCTCTTTCTTGACTCCCTTGAGGAGTCTTGAGGGCCAAGGGAACCTCAGTTTCCCTCTTCTTCCCCTTCCCATGGGCCCTAAAGTTAGACAAACTCTAGCAGATGACATGAGGCAGGACCCGGTTTATGACATCCGTTCTCTCATTTCATGTAAAAGTCCGTTCTTTCACTCCAGGCCCATCCGCCCTCAGGATCGTGTACAGCTGTTTCCCCCACAGCTTGTCAATCATCTTGTAGCAAGTGTCTCTTTTGTGACAGGCACTTGGTGGGGGCTCAGGACCCAGAGTGCCCTGAGGCAGGGTTCTGACCCTCAGAACAGAACCTCTTTCGGTCCTCGATCCCGGCCAGATGAGACGGATTTTCTCCTTCCCTTGGCTTTGAGGTTTTCCACTGAGAGGTCACGTTTGCCAGCCAGAACCCAGGCTCCTAAAATTTCTGTTCACGCTGGAGCTGGCATGCTGTCCGGTCTGTTCCTTCTCCTGGCAGCGTCCTCTGCATGCTGCCCAGACGCCTCCCCAGCTCTGTGCCCTGATCCCACTGCCAGATTCTCATCCAGCTTTTGCTCAAGCTGGCCCCCTTTCCAGGAAACCTTGGCAGCCGCTGGGCCTCTCGAGGCTCTAATCCCAGTGTCCCCGGGCCTTGCTCCCTAACTCCTGAATCTGCCCTTGCCTTCCTGGCCTGTCAGCCGCCTTAACCCTTCCCTTCCTCCAGGACTCAGTGAGAAGTAATAAGTTGGAGGAGAACTTTTTTTTCTTTTTTCTTTTTAAAATTTTTTAATGTTTTTATTTATTTTTGAGACAGAGAGACACAGAGCATGAGCAGGGGAAGGGCAGAAGAGAGAGGGAGACACAGAAACCCAAAGCAGACTCCAGGCTCTGAGCCATCAGCACAAAGCCTGACGCGGGGCTCGAACTCACGGAGGGTGAGATCATGGCCTGAGCTGAAGTCGGACGCTTAACCGACTGAGCCACCCAGGCGCCCCTGGAGGAGAACTTTCTTGATCACATTCTTCTCCTCCTTTCTGCTTTCTATCTTTTTTCTTTTTTTTAACTTCCCCTAATTATGCTGGAGGCCAAAGTCAGGGCTTAAACATGTTGCTGGCGGACACACCCCCACTTCCATTCTCTCTTTGGCTGGAAAGACCACCCTTTAGTTCACAGAAGGTCAAGTGGACCCTGGAAGGATTCAAATGCCCCAGGTCAGCTGGAGATAGAGGCCCTGAGTGGACCTGAACCCCCCCACAAAGTCCCTGCCCGGACCTCACACGATCAAGTCGAGTGGCCAGACCCCTGGCCCTGGGCCTTTACCTCTGTCCTCCAGGAATGACTTACTAGGGCCTCCTCAAAGCACTGAGGCTATGGCAGGGAAGCAGGTCCTCCAGCCCAGGGACGTCAGGCCCAATTAACCTGGTGACCAGGGACAGTGCCGGACTGGCCTTCAACCCCCAGATTAATAAACAACTGTCCTTAGAGCCGCTGTGCACTGGGCAGCTCTCCAGGGCTGCTGGTTGGGGTCGGAGGCTCAGCACTGGACAGCTCACTATTTTAATACCCTAAAGTCCTCCCTCCGTTGCCCCCTCCCATTGCGCCCACCCCCACAGCGCCACCACTCTGACTCTCCAGTCTCAGAGTCTAGCCACTAGTTTCCTCCAGATATTCATTTCTAGAAGAGACACCGTTTGACGCTCTACCAAGCATGTGACCTCACGCGTATGCACACGCACGTACACACACACCTACGTGAACAGGCACACACCTCTGTGTCAGCTGCTCTGACTAGTTCACCCTTCCATTTGTGTTAGGCTTTACTGCGGTGGGGGGGGGGGGTGGTTAACCACTGAGTCCCCTCATGCCTCCCTATAAATGTCATCTTTGGGGGCGCCTGGGTGGCTCGGTCGGTTAAGGGTCCAGCTTCGGCTCAGGTCATGATCTCACGGTTTGTGAGTTCGAGCCCCGCGTCGGGCTCTGTGCTGACAGCCCTGAGCCTGGATTCTGCTTCGGATTCTGTGTCTCCCTCTCTCTCTCTGCCTTTCCCCCTGTTCACACTCTCTCTCAAGTCTGAATAAACATTAAAAAAATTTTGAGGAAAAAAAAATGTCATCTTTGGATGAGGCACCCACGTCACAGAGGGAGCCACAGGGGAGGAAGTATTTGTAAATCACTCAAGTTCAAAGTTGAATGCGGGCACTTGCACTGCTGTTCCAGCCTAGGACGCTTCCCTCTACCTCTGCATGACTGTTTGTTGTCATTCACATTTCAGATTAAATACTATCTCTGGAGGAAGGGCTTTCCTTTACCATTGAATTTAAGTGGCCACTCTATCGTGTCTTCCTGGTTTAATTCTCTGCCTGTAATTTCTCTCCCCGTAAAACTGTCTTGTTTACCTAATTGTATACTCCTTGACCACCGCACTCCTTTAGAATAAGAACTTCTCCAGAACGGGGGTGTGGTTCTCAGCTGTTGTGGCCCCACCCAGAAGGGTGCCTGAGCGCAGAGAGAGTGCTGGATAAACAATTACAGATGAACGAGTCCTTCCGCATCACCTCCTCAAAGCAGCCTGTCCGACTGCTCTCCAGCCATGGCTCACGTCAGTGCCCACTTTCCCAGATACCTTCCTGGCTTGTCTCCCAGGGCACATCCCAGGGCTGGGCACGCAGGAAGAGTCCCCTGAGAGAGTCCCCTGGGAGGAGCAGAGACCCTGAGCAGGAGCAGGCACCAGACCAATCCACGGTTCCTCCGTGCCTGGGTTTCCAGTAGCGTCAGCTTCTTATCTCCCGAGCCTGATCAAGTGGCCTTTTTCAAGTCCCTGACCTGACCTTTGATTCCCGCCCTCCCTGCAAACTTACACTCACTCTTTGAAACACTTAGCCTTACCAAACAGCTGGAGAGGTTTGCTTTTTCCCTGGTGAGGAGTCGGGGCGGGGCCACTTCCTCTTGACTCTGCCTTGTGATTGGTGTTCTGGCTTCTCAAGGGTCTTCAGCTCTGTGTACTCCCAGATTCCTGGGGCCCATCGTACAGAAGACCCCTCTCAGGGCTGTGTTTCCTGGTGCCATTGACACAACTTTGAAGGGCCCCGAGCTCGGAGGACAAAGACTATTCAACCCATGCAGCAAATGGGCAGACCTCCCAGAAAGGTGGGAATTTAAAACCGAGAGAATTACATAAAACCAGAACCCTACATGCTCCAGACTAGAGGAAAGGTGGCTTGGGAAGTAGGGGAGAGAACACGACTGGAGGAGGGAGGGATGAGCAGAGGGACAATAAGAAAGCCTTAACTCCGGTGGGGAAGGTTTTCCCTTGAAGATGCATATTCTTATGTCTGTCCTCTTGTAGGTCCGTGTTTTAATGTATGCTATTATTATTATTCTGCTATGATGACGATGATGATTTTTTAAGGTTTATTTATTTTGGGGGGAAGAGAATGAGTGGGGGAGGGGCAGAGAGAGAGGTAGAGAGAGAATCCTAAGCAGAGCCCCACTCAAGGGCTCCAATCTCACAGCCTGAGCGGAAATCAAGAGTCGGACGCTTAAACTGACTGAACCACCAGGTGGCCCCATGATAATATTGAATTTTGTTATTAAGGCCGAGATGAAACATAATTTTTCATCTTGAGTTTCAAGATGAGTTTCAGCTCATCACAACCTGGTGCACCATAGGGACGTGCATCCTGGGCACCTCAGGATTTTCTCAGTTGGAGATCAGGCAAGTTTGAGTTCACTTTGTGAAAATCACCCAACACAGTAGGAATAAGCAGAAAGAAATCTGCCTGGTACAACAAGCCTCAAAGCTAGTCCTCCAAGTATTGTTGACTCTGTGTTACAGATAAATTGATATTTTTCATTTTTTATTATTTTTAAGTTTTACTTATTTATTTTGAGAGAAAGAGCGAGCAAGGAAAGGACAGAGAGAGAAAGAGAGATTCCCAAGCAGGCTCTGCACTGTTGGCACAGGGCCCGATGTGGGGCTCGAACCCAAGAACCATGAGATCATGACCTGACCTGAAATCAAGAGTCGGACGTTCAACTGTCCGTGCTACCCAGGTGCCCTGATGAATTGATATTTTTAAAAAGATGGTAAAAGAAAAGAAAAGAAAAGAAGGAAAGGAAGGAAGGAAGGGAAGGAAGGAAGGAGGAAGGAAGAAGGAAGGAAGAAGGAAGGAAGGAAGGAGAAGGAAGGAAGGAAGGAAGGAAGGAGGAAGGAAGAGGGAGGAAGAGGAAGGAAGGAAAGAAGGAAGGAAGGAAGGAAGGAAGGAAGGAAGGAAGGAAGAAGGAGGAAGGAAGAGGGAGGAAGAGGAAGGAAGGAAGGAAGGAAAGAAGGAAGGAAGGAAGGAGAAAGAAAAATTTAAATAATGAAATCAATGAAGTAGAATAAAGAAATCACTCTGAAGCTAATAATACAATTTTTAAAAACGATTCTTTGCAAAAACACAATAAATAATCTTGGCAAATCTGACCATGGTAGTTTGGATTATTGTTCCTGCTATTTTACTTCTCCATGTCATAGAATTCTATATCCATGCCCTTGGCCATGGTATTTTGCAGAGCCTCCACTGGGGTATGTAGAGTCCCCTACATCCCAACCCCTGTGATATTTGGCTCGGCCGTGTGAGGGTGAGCAGACACAAAGGAGCGGTGCTTTAAATGCACGTGCAGGTTGAATCCAGCCTCTTCTTGGCTTTTCCAATCATGGGAAGAATATGTCCCCGCTACCACTAATATCAGAATAATTAGGTGATGTGGAGCACACACAAACCCACCTGAAAGCCAGAAGTAACTATTAAAGTCCAGCCCTGCATCACTGGTTAATAGCACAGTCTCTGGAATCTGCCTTCCTGTATTCATGGCCCAGGTCCTCCTTGAACTGGCCGCATGACCTTTGGCAAAGCACTTTAACCTCTGTGTGCCCCAATATTCTTATTTGTAAGTTGGGGATAATAACAGCATCTCCATAGTAGGGTCGATGAGGATTACATGAGTTAACCCAAGTGTAGAATCTGGCACCAAGTAAGTGTGCTGAGAGTATCAGCCACTAATTTGACCAAGTAAGGTGTATCCCAGGAATGGAAGGATGGTTCAATATCAAAAAACAAATCCATGTAACTCACTAATTTAATATATAACAAGTTTGATTGAGAGTCTTAATGCAGACGTGTACAATCTGGAAGCTCGAAGCTCACCCTGTTCTCAAAACTAACACATGGTCTTCCAATTTTTCATACTTTTTTCCCCCAGATGCCGGCAATGCAAACTTTCTAGGGCTGATTTATTTTATTTATTTTATTTTATTTTATTTTATTTTATTTTGGGGGAGAGGGAGAGGGAGAGAGAGAGAGAGAGAGAGGAGAGAGAAATCCCAAGCAGGCTCCACACTCAGTGTGGAGCCCGATGTGGGGCTTGATCCCATGACCTGGGGATCATGACCTGAGCTGAAATCAAGAGTCAGATGCTCAACCAACTGAGCAACCTAGGTGCCCCTATAGGGCTGATTAAGACCCAGTCCAATGATTATCGGCCTCCAGTTTTGTCACTGGGATCTCCATTTCACCTGTGATTCATCACCACGCTGGCCAGAGGGTGTTGGCCAGGCTTGAGGCTGGGGTTTCTTGAAGTGAGGGTGGGCAGTGGCCTTCTCTCTTGCTTCTCTGAGCATGTAGGGGGTGGAGAGAATGATGGTGCCAAAGGTGGGCAATAGCCACTCGCGGGAGGAACCACATGTCAGTGGGGACACTGCTGCTTCTTAGCCCGCCCCTGACTGCTTGTTAGGTCCCTTTGTATGACTGATTCCCAGTGACAGTTCCTCTCAGAAGCTGGGTCTTCAAGAAAGGACTCTGTGAGAGCCTCCAGCTGTGTGCTCCCTACCCTTAACATCAGGTCAGTGGATATTTCACTTCAGAGGTTCTTGTTCTTCGTGTTCCCAGGGGCAACTGCTCATAAGTAGAGTTTAAATCTGGCTTGCTTCCATGACACTGACATTCATACGGACCCTGGGAAACCCCATCCAGGTGGTGGCAATCCACATTGCCCTGGAACACTCCTGCTCACGGGTCTGTTCTCCCCTCCACCTCCCCGTGCCCCAGCCGGGTCAGCACATCAGCGATTGTAGAACAGGAAAATTTCCCCCTTCGCATTCCAGGGAAGGCGAAGCAATTTGGGCATCCCTACTCGCTAAGATTAGGATGCTAGGAGAGTCCCCTCCCCACGCCTATGGAAGGGATAGTTTCCACTATGGAAGTAGGTATGGCATCCAAGGTGGGTCGGCCTCCTTTCCCCTCTTTAGTCCTTCTTATACTGACCAAAAGGAGGAGAATCACCAAACCACCTATGGTGAGCCCTCTCAGGTTCCATGGTGCCATCCTGGGATGTCTCTCCAACCTTAAATGGTGAGGCACGTAAAACCTCTTATTTTCATCTGTGGGCTCTAGATGCCAGTACCCAGGTGTGGGAAATGACTTAACCGCAATAAATGACTTTCAATGTTAACAGATTAAGTTAACACATGCTATTATGAATGGTTTTCCGTATACACTTAGTGCCCCCAAAAGATATTTATCATTGAGCATCTTCAACAATGTATGGGGGCTCTTGGCCCATACAGAAGATTAAAATGATGTTCAAGACATATAATACTATAAGGAACAGGCAGAATTTCTGTCATCTGTAACAACATTCATAGAATTTACAAATATAAGATAATTATATCAAAAATATTAAGGGCAAAATGAGAATCCAAAAGATGTTTGTATAGAAGATCAACAAAAAATCAATGGCTTCCTTATAAACCAGGGATACTTACTTTAAAGTGGTAAAAAATAATACAGCAACCATAGCAAATAAAACCATAAAGTAAATAAAAATAACACTAAGAAGAAAGGAGAAGACATCAATTGCCAGAGGCTTAGATTGTTCGTCTATAAAATAGCAAAAATATGCTTCCCTTTTTTGCTTTTTTGAATTTTGGGGAAGCCCCAATAATTCGTATGCTGGGCCCTAAGCCCACGTGGCAGGGTGGCCCGATGAAAACTTAACATTTAAGAAAGATGAGAAATATTTCTACTCATTTCCACCTGGGCTGGTGGGGTTTGATCCACAGCTCTCTTTTGCCCAAGAAAAGATGCAGTGAGCGAGAGCATTTGAAGATGTAAAGGTAGGAGAAGGGGGGACCTTTCTGGAGATGGGGCACATACATGTCTCCTGCCCCCTCAAGCAAGTAGAGACGCAGTCTGATTCCCACACATCCCTGGAAGCACGGGGACATGGTCCCTTTTCATGTAGGACCTGAGGCTGAGGTGGCTCACAGAGGCTGGGACAGAGCCCCGAATGCCATCATCTTTGGGGCTATGGAAAACATCCAGGTGGCTAAGCAGAAAATGGAAGGCATGATATTACCACCCATCAAGGGACCATGAGGACTTAGATCAAGCATTATCTTAACACCAGCCCTCAATGATGATGCCCATATGTTCTTCCAGGTGTTTTTTGTAGCTCACCATACGCTCGTACCATATGTGTGTACAACATATAGCTGCACCAGTTGGAAGCAGGTCACCTCTCCCATCCAACAAAGAAGGCATTTACCTGAGACCCCAATGGTCCATTTTTCAGGCAAGTGGGGGCTTGGAACCAGAGTTAATTTGATTTACAAAAATACAGAAATGTGTTGTTTCTTTTTCTTTCTTTCTTTCTTTCTTTCTTTCTTTCTTTCTTTTCTTTCTTTCTCTCTCTCTTTCTCTCTTTTTTTCTTTTTTTGAGAGAGAGAGAAGGCACAGGTGAGTGAGGGGCAGAGAGAGAGAGAAGGAAGGAGAGAGAGAGAAGCAGGGCTCACCTGAAATGGGGTTCATGTTCACCCAATTAAGGGCTCGAGCACACCCAGTGAGGGACTCTAAGTCACCAACCGTGGGATCATGACCCGAGCTGAAGTAAGATGCTTAATGACAGAGGACAGAGCCACCCAAGCACCCGGAAACGTGTTATTCTTGAAACCAAAGCAAATTGAAAACTCACGTAACGCAGTCATGATTTATTACACAGAATCGCCTCTGTCCAGCAAGAGGTGACGTGGTTGTGAGCATAAACTTCAGGTCCAGGTAGATAGGTGTGAATCCAGCCTCTGCCACTTGCCCCAAGTAATAAAACTCAAAACACTTAACTTCTCTAAGTTTCAGTGTCCTTGTATAAAAATGGGGAAAATAAGGCTGGGCCTATGGTGTTGGGTAAAGATGAAATCATACTCCAAAAGATGTATTAGAAGTGCTTGGCAAGTTTCTGGGTACCCAGACTCGGCACATACACTATTTACGTGCTCGATAATAGCTTGTGGTGTGGGTGGTGTGAGCAACTTACGGAGACCCAAAACGGTGGTGTGGGGATATGTTCATCGGCAGGAAGGAGCTTGGATTACCTCTGGGGTCAGGGATGAGATCTTCCCTAGTGGAGTAAACTAGCTGCTTTTAGGTCAGGGATTTGAGCAGGCAACCCAAGACTCAAGGAAGTGGATAATCCGTGCCAATCGTCAGGGTTAGGTTGGCCTCCACCACGCTGGGACACCACCTTGCCCTCTGACCTCACGGAGACAGAGACCGGATAATCCCAAATGGGTCCTTAGCTCCCGCATTTGGAATTCCCCAGAATTCCACCTGTCTCTATCATTATGCTTGACCAGAACTGCTAAATCTTGATGGGGCTGGGCAGGTGGTAGTCTGCAGAGTTAAGAGTAGGGGAAGCCAGGAAGCAGCCACCTTCTGTGTGATTTTGGAGGGAACTTCCATCCCGGGGCCTCACTGTTGCCATCTAGAAACGAAGGGACTGGACAAGAAGAGGAAGAAGGAGGTCTCCGTCTCTTCCAAAGGGCAAAGTTAGGAGTGGGGCCCAGAATGCATTACCGGGAAGGGCTCAGGGGGAGTGTCAGACTGATTCATGATGTGGGTGGGGATACAGGGCCTGTCGGGGGGAGTGGAGTGGCTAAGCGTGCCTCCCGCCCTGACAGCCACAAATACAATTTTGTTGAAAAGGGGCATCTCAGAGATCAGGTGCATCTTCAGGATGGAGGCCGAAAGGCAAGGCAGGGCCCTATCTATCCTGTGGCCTGGGCGCCCGCTCAAAACTCACAGATGGCCAGGCGGGTACTGCAGGCAGTTTTTGTTATTCCACTGCCCGTCTGTGTACATCTCCACGCACTTCTCTTTGCCCCCACCCCTGGGCTCCCCTGGGTACAGTTGGTGTAATTCACGGGGGGCCCCATCCAGGTAGCAGAAGTCTCCAGGGCTGGGGCCCTCCTCCAGGCCCAGGTAGGCGTAAGTGTTGTGCTTCCTCACGATGCTGGCGATGGCTTCGTTCTCTTCTGGGCTCGTCGGGACGGCAATGCGGCCACCTGCTCTGGCACATGACTCTCTAATGACATCAAAATTAACGACTGCCCATTGGTGGAGAAGACCTTTTCTCCCACTACCAGCATGGACTCCTGCAAACTTAGGACTGGAGCAGAAGAACCGAGTCAGGCCACAGACCGCTCTGGATCTAAGTCCCTTCCCTCACTCGGGCTCTCGGCCTTCACGCCCTCTCTGCCTCTCCTCCCTCCACCAACCCCAGTCTTCCCAAATTCCCCTCCATGCTCTCATCATCCCATTCATTTGTCACCCATTAACACCTACTTATTTTCCACCCATTTAACAACTGCATTTTCCTGGGGCTCGACAGAAAGCAACACAGGCAGAGACCTTGCACTCCCCTGACATAGGGAACTGATCTGTGTCTACCTCTGGCTTTCTGAGTCATTCAAAGACAACAGGAAAGGGAAAGTTTCATCTTTTCCCCCCAAGACCAGTTTGTCAAGTCTCTAGGGTCTGGGGGGCACCTGGGCGGTTCCTTCTGTTAAGCGTCCAGCTCTTGATTTTGGCTCAGGTCATGATCTCACAGTTCGTGGGATCGAGCCCCGAGTTGGGCTCTGCACTGACAGCATGGAGCCTGCTTGGGATTCTCTCTCTCTCCCTCTCTCTCTCTCTCTGCCTCTTCCCTGCTTGCTCATGCATCCTCTCTCTGTCCCTCTCTCTCTCAAAATAAATAAATAAACTTAAAAACAGGCTCTAGGTTCTGGAGCCTGATGCTGGGCAGCAGAGGAACTTATGGGAGACCCTGTGTGCTAGAGGCCCTGGGGAGCCCCCCTTACCTCCCATGGCCTGCTGGATCTGATGTCTCAAGTCACGGAGCGTGGTTTGGAGCTCCTCGTCTAGAGAAGCTGGAAGCCCTGTCAAGAGATTCCCACCCAAGATGAGGGCGAGCCAACAAAGACCCCCCCCCCACTAGCTGCCAAGCAGGCATGCTGCCAGCTGCAAGCCTGGCATTCTGCCCTTTGCTTGTCCGTACCCACCACTCAGGCCCTGGAGTATGGGTCCCACACGCGCTGCATCCTTTGACGCAGCCCTGCACCTGCTGGACCCCTCCCTGCGCGTCTTTCCTGCTGTCCTTAATGGCTCTGTCTGCCCACTCAGGATTTTTCCGGTTTGGACGCAAGCTCCCTTCCCTCACCCTCAACCAAAAGCAAACCTGGCTCTTTCTGCAGCCTCCTGGTGACCTTGGTCACCGCTCTGAGCTTGGAGTTCCGCTCTGTGTGGGGGGCTCCCATTCACCTCATCGCTGGACCCCACCTAGCTCCCTACACCTTTCACAATGCCCCCCAGTGCCTCAGCCCTAGGAAGTGCCTTACCCTGCCTCCCATGCGTCCCCCACCCACCCTGACGCCCTGCCTGTCCCAATGTGTGGAGCGCTCTCGGCACCCACAGTCCATCCCTGTGGCGCACTACTAGGCATCTCCGGCTCCTCTCCTCGGCATCATCTTCTCTTACTTGGGTTGAGCGCCATGACTTTCGGGGACCTCCACGGTTCTGTCTGATCCCCATCAGCCCGCATGTAGCTGGTCACGTGGGCGCAGTGCCCGTGTGGATGCAGCTCGCTCACCTGGAGGGCCTCTCTCGCCAGGCTCCCCCTGTACGCCACGCTCTCCAGCGACGCCAGGGGCTCCGGTCAGCCCATTAGGCCCGGAGCAGGCTGGTGTTCCTCCAGGCGGGCCCATCGGGCCTGGAAAGAGAAGGGGACACTGATCTGTCGTATCCGCCACCCACAGTCGGGCTGGGGCTGATGTGAAGTGACCTCCCTTATCAGCCGAGCTGACTCACCTGTCACCTCACGGGCACTTTGAGGGTAGACTCTCCAGGGCTGCTCTAGTCTAAGGCCCCCCAGGGACCGCCCACCATGCCCACCATCCGGCCGACCGTTGGACCCAGCCCAGAGCCCTGGACGGGTGGGCCTCCCGAAGGCAGGTCACTGTCCCTCGGCTGAGGCTCGGCCTCTCACTCAGTACCTGGAGGCCCAGGGTCTCCTTTGATGCCGTCTCTCCCATCTCTGCCTGGCAGGCCGTGGGATCCAGGAGTGCCAGGGACGCCAGGACTTCCGATACAGACCTCCTTCACCTTGTACTCAGTGCCGGAAGCCATCAGCAAGGCCAGAGTGAGGACCAAAGAGGACAGCAACATGGCTTCTGTTGCAGTGGTTCCTCCTGCAGAAAGAAAGGGCCACCGGTCCATCTGAAGCATTTGCAAAGGTTTCCCCCTTGCTGGGCTTTGTCAAGATTCAGGCGCAGGGCCAGGCCCGAGGGCTCGGGCAGGTACAGACAGGACTTTGAGAAAGACCCCAACTATCCTTGGAAACCCCCGGCCTCCTCTGCAGTCTCATGCCTCACCTCTCGGGCTGGAGGCCGTGTGGCACCTGGGCCGGTGGGGAGGACCTGGGCTGTCAGGGGCCTGGCTTCTAATGCAATCTCCGGTCATACCTCGTTGTGTGACCGCAGGAACTCGTGTCACCTGTCTTGACTTCTGCTAAAACTTCCGTGCCCTGGGGACAATCCTGACCTGTCCCTCTCAGGCTTTGGGGTTCACTCCCTCTGTTCCTATACTCTCAGCTACCCTCTTGCGGGGTCTAAGGGGCCATGTTCCTGAGGATAAACAATAGATGACCAGCGTCGATGATGGGACATCCCATGCCCCACCCCCCCCCTGCTGCTGGGGAGTCCCCCTTCTCCTTGGCAGGCTGTCCTCTCCCTCGCTGGCAGGGAGTTTCCTGGGAGAGTGGATCTGTCCGAGGAGCATGGCAGAGTATAAGGATATTCTCAAGCCCATCTTCCTGCATCCATAGTTATGATTCTGGGAACAACTCCCCGTGGTGCATGCGGAGGGCCCCTTCTTCCCAGGCTGACCCTTAGTTGCTCTTGTGATTGCTGGGCTGGCTCTCATGGCCTGTAACCCGGGCACTGGGTAAGACGGGATGGGGCTAAACTTACCCATCCAACAGAGCCCACGGGGATCTCTGCCTTCAGGTCAGAGTGGAGAGGTGGGCAGCACCATTTATATGGATGCAGGCTACCAGGCTTCCTCTCCACCCCAGAGAGGCTCCTGTCACAAGGGCCTCTATTTGGGGAAGGGCCAGTCAGGAAGCGGCCATCTTGTTTACACAGCAACATTCCCTCTCGGGGCACTCAGGCTGGAGGGGCACTTAGAAAACTGGCTAAAGAGAAACTTCAGGCCCGTAAGCAGGGAAATGTCTCATGGGGTGGGACTCTGACTTCCCCAGCAGTGAAAGGGGAGAACACTTACATAGGCACCGGCGGGGGCACGCAGCAAAGGGAGCCTTCTCCCTCCTGGGCCTCGGCCCCGTCCTGGCTGGTGACACATTCGTAGAACCACCACCACCATCCCCCAGATGCCCACCAGCAGGAGACGACATACGAGGGTTGTACTCTTTTCCCAGGGGAGCAAAGACCTACAGGAATGTCTCCATGTGACTCCTTCCCGGGGCCATTCCGGTTCCAGAGCCTCTTCAGCTCTTGGGAGGGGGCCATTTGGTTCCAGGCAGTACAGAGGCCATGGCTTAAGAAGAGGGTGGTCAGGTGGAGCTAGGACCAAGTGTGTGTCATGGGACACGCCTCACCACCGAGCGGCCCATACACATCCCCTACTCCCCACCCCAGCCTCACAGCTCCTGCTTCTGGAGCCCATGGCGAGGCCAGTGGGCACATGGATCAGAGTCGCAGGCAAACCCTTTCCATGCTCCCCTTTCCTCTGTCCTGGCAGGCTCAGCTGTGGGGAGGCAGTGCCTGGAAGTCACAGGAGAGCAGCAGTTTCTGGTTTTGGCCACGGGTAACCTGCAATGGAGATTAAGTGATAGAGGAGCATATGAAGCCGTAAGCGATGAGATCCCCGATTCAAGGCACCCGATCAGCAGGGAATCTCTACCTGTAGGGGCGCTCACAATGGGGAGCCAAGGCAAGAAAAAATCACCGTGCTTCCTTGTAAGCGGTTTGAGAAATCTCGGGTCTTTGGGAAGAGTGTGGGAACAGCCAGGGCTCCCCCGGAGCCCTGCGGCTCTGCTGTGCGGTCCCACCGCGGGTTCCGGTGCCGGTGCCGGCTGGCGGGATGGGGGAGCTGGAGCCAGCACAGGGCGGGTAGGGGAAAACAGTTCCGTCGAGAGGACCTCAACGCGGTTTGGGTGAGGGACGACTGTTCTGCAGGTGAAGGAACAGGAACAGGGGTCTTGTTGGGTAGAAATAGAAGGACTTGGGGGAGGCAGCGGGGCTGTCCAGGGCCACGTCGGGGAGGGTGGGGATTTACAAGTCAGACGCACCTGCGTTGCAGTTTGGGCCAGCCACGTATCATCCATGTGGCCTTGGTCGTGTTATATAACTTTATCCACGTGGCCTTGGTCGTGTTATATAACTCTTTGAGCCTTGATTTGCTTTCTTAAATTATTATTTTGTCGCAATAGCAAGCTTACAGAAAAACTGCAGGGACAGTACTATTTTTTTTTTTTTTTTTCCCTGAGCCCATGAGAACAGGTTGCCAACAGGACACTCCATCATCCCGGTCTTTAATTTGCCTTTCACACAGACAGGTTTGCCTCTACAACCTCGATGTAGTCATCAAGGTCAAGAAATCCACACGGTTGCAAATACTGTTTTTAAAATATTTAAATATTATTTCATCCTTTAAGTCATTTGTGCGCTTGATGCCGATATTTTAAAATGCGGCATCCAGGGCGCCTGGGTGGCGCAGTCGGTTAAGCGTCCGACTTCAGCCAGGTCACGATCTCGCGGTCCGTGAGTTCGAGCCCCGCGTCGGGCTCTGGGCTGTGGCTCAGAGCCTGGAGCCTGTTTCCGATTCTGTGTCTCCCTCTCTCTCTGCCCCTCCCCCGTTCATGCTCTGTCTCTCTCTGTCCCAAAAATAAATAAACATTGAAAAAAAATTAAAAAAAAGCTGCCTGGGTTCTAGTTGAGTAAGGAGTCTGTAGGTCTGCCTGGAGCTAGCTATCATTTTGGATCATCCGTCACTAAAGCTCTCTGAGAGGTACAGAAGTAAATCCTCACTTGAGAATTCCTTCAGCTGAGGCTGAAGGAGGTTTTGTGAATTTTCTAGGTCTGTTTTTTTTTTTTTTAATGTTTTACTTATTTTTGAGAGAGAGCATGAGTGGAGGAGGAGCAGAGAGATTGGGAGACAGAGGATCAAAGGCAGGCTCTGCACTGACAGCAGAGAGTCTGATGCAGGGTTTGAACTCAAGGGGAACCATCATAAGGTGACCTGAGCCAAAGTCGGATGCTTACTAACTGAGCCACCCAGGCGCCCCCTAGCGGTCAGTTTGGATCATCACAAAAAGTCTCTGAGATCTACAGGAAGTAAATCCTCACTTGAGAAGTAAGTCAGCTGAGGCTGAAGGAGGTTTCCTGAATTTCCTGGGGCCCCCGCAGGGTTATTACCCACCTCTCTTTTCATCCATTTTAAATCCTCTGCCATAATATTCTCACAGAGGGATGGGCTTATTTTGCTTGTACCTACAGGCAAAGAGATCGAGAAGCTAATTTACTAGCTAACCATATAGGTCAAGGTCTAATCTCAGGAATCCAGGGGACAGCTCAACAACATGAAGGAAAAGAGAATTCAGGCTATTGTTTCCCCAGATCATCAACACATCACACACACATACACACACACACACAAACACACACATTGGTGCCTTGCCAATAAATGTCATTTCATTTAAAAAAAGAATTTACATAATACATGAATCTATTTCTATCACCTAAAAATTCCACTTTGTTTAAAAATTCACATTACTTGTTTTTTTCTTCACACTCTGTCCGCATAGCCTCTCATCCTCCTCTCCACCATCAGCATTTTTAATACAATTTTGTGTGCCTTCTGAACTCTGGAGAAGCACATCATGTTTTAGGCTCTTTTTTTTTTTTTTTTTGGCCTTTATTGGAATATACTTGACATATAACCTTGTGCGAGCTTAGGTGTTGAGACACTCACATGTTGTGAAATGATTGCCCCTGTAGCCCGGGCTAACACCTTCATCCCCTCACATATTTGCCATTTTTTTTGTGGTGACAACATTTTTTTAAACATTTATTTATTTTTGAGAGACAGAGCATGAACAGGGGAGGGGCAGAGAGAGAGGGAAACACAGAATCTGAAGCAGGCTCCAGGCTCCAGCTGTCAGCACAGAGCCCAACGCGTGGCTCGAACCCACGAACCGTGAGACCGTGACCTGAGCTGAAGTCAAATGCTTAACCAGCCGAGCCACCCAGGCACCCTGGAGACATATAACTTTTTAATATAAGTGTGTCACATGCAACATTGGGACTTAGACTAAGAAATTATTTGTGTTTATCTGACGTTTCCGTTTAATTGGGCATCCTGTGTTGTACTTGGCAAACCCTGCCTGTAGAAGCTTGGGTGTGATCCACCTTCTGTGGGCGTGTCCTGATTCAGCATTCGATAAAGAGTCCTTATCATCCCCAGGACACACAGCCAAGAGGGGTCTGCTGCTGAAAGAGAGAGAGAGAGACCCAGACCCAGACAGAGACAGAGAGAGAGAGACAGGGAGAAATGCTGATGATTGACTTTCCTTCTAAACGATGAACTGAGCCGCTCGTGGGATCCAGGTCTGGCACTGAATACTGTCATCTGCAGTGGACAGAAAGGGGCACGCTTGGGTCCCTTGGAGAGGGCAGGGTACACACGGACACAGGCTGCCCCGTACAAATTCCACCCTTTGTAACTGCTGGGAAGGAAACCCCTATTATGTCAACAGCAAAAGGTGGGACTGGGCTTAATATATTAGTATGTTCAAGATCTAAGAAGTGACTTTAGGCCGACTTGGAAGGGCGAGGGGCCCCATGCAAAGAGGCCTGGGTCTTGGGAGGGGCGGCTGGGGCAGGCTAAGCGGGCGGATATGCGACACGTGTGTGGGCCACACAGGAGGAAGCTAAGTGTCCGGAGGAAGAAGATAGCATTAGGGGACCCACTTTAGGAGGGTGTCTGGAAAGGAGTCCCCTCAGAGCAGGTGACACTTCAGCTGAAGCCTGCGGGGCGAGAGGCAGGTGGCCATTTGAATGGAGCGCAAGAGCATCCCTGGCAAAAAACCACGGCATGTGCGGGGCGCTGGCTGGCTCAGTCCGTTAAGCAGCCAACTTGATTTCAGCTCAGGTCATGATCCCAGGGTCATGGGATCAAGCTCCACATCGGGCTCGTACTGAGCATGGAGCCTGCTTAGCATTCTCTCTAAAAAAAAATAAATAGGGGCGCCTGGGTGGCGCAGTCGGTAAGTCCGACTTCAGCCAGGTCACGATCTCGCGGTCCGGGAGTTCGAGCCCCGCGTCAGGCTCTGGGCTGATGGCTCAGAGCCTGGAGCCTGTTTCCGATTCTGTGTCTCCCTTCTCTCTGCCCCTCCCCCGTTCATGCTCTGTCTCTCTCTGTCCCAAAAATAAATAAACGTTGAAAAAAATGAATAAATAAGAAAGAAAGAAAGAAAGAAAGAAAGAAAGAAAGAAAAGAAAGAAAGAAAAAGAAAATGATATATGCAAAGGACCTAGAACAGGAATAAGCGTGGCCTGTTGGGGAAACAGAAGACCAAGGTGGCTGGGGTGTGGTGGGAGAGGGGAAGAAGAACCCAGAATGAAGGCAGAGAGAGAGATGGGCACTGGCCAGTGCGGGGGGGGGGGTCCTTGGATTTTATTCAGAAGGAGAACTGAGTTTACTGTGTCAGATATGAGAGCAATCAGATTCATGCTTCTTTATTTTATTCATTTAAAAAATAATGTTTTATTTGTTTTTTAGAGACAGAGAGAGACAGACAGAATACGAGTGGGGGGCAGGGGGGTCGAGAGAGAGGGAGACACAGAATCTGAAGCAGGCTCCAGGCTCTAAGCTGTCAGCACAGAGCCCGACGCGGGGCTTGAACTCACGAACCGAGATCATGACCCGAGCCGAAGTCAGACGCTTAACCGACTGAGCCACCCAGGCGCCCTTCTACATGCTTATTTAAGAAACAATTTTTTTGGGGGGGGACACCTGGGTGGCTCAGTCGGTTACCCATCCGACTTCAGCTCAGGGCATGATCTCGCGGTCCGTGAGTTTGAACCCCGCGTCAGGCTCTGTGCTGACAGCGCAGACCCTGGAACCTGTTTCAGTTCTGTGTCTCCCTCTCTCTCTCTGACCCTCCCCCACTCATGCTCTGTCTCTCTCTGTCTCAAAAATAAATAAACGTTTAAAAAAATTTTTAAAAATTTTTTTCACATTTATTTATTTTGAGAAACAGAGTGAGACAGAGCGTGAGTGGGGTAGGGGCAGAGAGAGAAGGAGACACAGAATCTGAAGCAGGCTCCAGGCTCTGAGCAAGAGGTCAGCACAGAGCCTGATGTGGGGCTCGAACCCACAAACCGTGAGATGGTGACCTGAGCCAAAGTCGGACGCTCAACCGACTGAGCCACCCAGGCGCCCCTACATGCTTATTTTAAATTACTCTGCCTCTATCCGGTTCATCCGAGACCTCCCAGGGACGAATCAGGGGGCCATGCCTGCCTCCCGTCGCGGGCCTTCGGCATCACCTCATGTCGGGCCGTGCCCCCTTTCCTGGAACCTCTGCCCTCACCTCACTCCTGGGCACAGACTCCTCACACCTCCTGCCCTCTGGCCAGTGCCTTGCGCTCTCCCCGTCCCCTTGTCTGGATCTCCCTCATCCCCCGGACTCTTCATCCTGGGAGCACCAACGCACCGTCGGAGGCCTGCATCGGAGGCCTGAAGGCGGGCATCTCTTAGGCACAGCTTCTCTCTGGCCACCAGCAGCGTCGGCACAGTGAGCCCCCCCGGCAAAGCCCCCTTTCCCCCGTGAGGTGAAGAGAGAAAGGAGGCAACGAGGACAGAGACTCACAGCCCCACCTGGCCGCCACCCAGGATGTTCACCGGGGTGGGTCTGACACCCGGCGGGAGGCCCCTCCTCCACTGCCACCCTCTGGAGCCCGCTGGCCGCAGTGACAGGTGGTTAGCATCTCGTGGCTGCTCTGGCCACACCCTCGGGTCGTGTCCCAAGGACTACTTCCAAGGATATCACCTCTCTTTTTGCTGTACTCGCAGTTCAAGGAACTGTAGGAAACTGTCAAGCGAGGGCCACACAGTGGATTTCGAGAAGGCTTGACCATTTCCGCCATTCGCATCCCAGGCCCGTGCCACCCCTCCTCCTAGACCAGATGGACTTCACCGGTTATTTCCCGAGTGCCTGCCTGGTACCAGCCTGGGTGCGAATGCCCACGGTGAGGAAGGGGCGGCAGAACAGGACACGGGCAAGGACTCAGGAGGCAGGTGCACAGGGCAGCGCAGGCTCTGGAGGAGACAGGGACGGTAATTCACACCAAGGCCTGGCGGAAGGACCGGTGTGGGGACATCTGCCTGCACCTACAAGGTGTCAGGGACCCACACACCGGCTCAGGGTTCACCTTCCGCCAGGGGAAGCAGGGCTTTCCTGGCATCTGTATTATCCCTAACGAGGATCTTCTGGGACCATGCTGTGTGTCACGCCAGAGGGCCTTGGGGTCGGGGCCAGAGCCGGCAGTCAGTGACCCAGGGGTTCTACAAACAAAGACTCCAGCCTCCGATCAGCACTTACCCGAAGCAACTTTAAGCAAAGACATCTTGGTTTTCTGGGGAATGGTGTTAATATAAAAGTATGAGTAAGAATATAAATAGAAAAAACTGGATTTGTGCTTCACAGGTGGCCGGAGCCAGAGGAACTGAGCCCCCCGCACACCGAGGGCAGGCCTGGTCTCTGATAGAGCCGGGACTCTAATTCCGAGCTACATGGCCGTGCTCCCACCTGAGACATGAGGGGACGCGCTGGGCCCTGGGCCCCACGCTGCCCGAGGCTGGGGGCCAGGCCTGGAGGGACTTTCAGCGTGGGCCTTCAGGACAACGATGGCTGGGGACTACTGCAGGGACATCGACCACTAGCCACGTGTGCTTCCACCGAGAAGACTTGTGCAGGCAATTCAGCAGCACTGTCCCTAAGCCATGTCCTGAGGACATGTCTGTGGGTGTCTGTGTGACTTTTGTGTCTGGGGAGTTAGGGGTTGCGTGGAGAACACACATATCGTATCAACTGTGTGTTTGTCCACGTGTGTCTCTGCCTGTGTCAGTACAGGAGTGTCTGGGTGGGTTGTGTGTGTGTGTGTGTGTGTGTGTGAGTGTGTGTAAAATGGCCAATTCCCCAGGGAGGGGCCATCAGCCCTGGAGAAAAGGATGCCACCGGCTCCCTCTGAGTCTCCCTCTTGCTCAAGAGGAGTAGAGAGCCTCGGTCGCCTCAGTGGATGTGTCCCGGGGCCCACGGCCACCTACATGCCCACTGTGGTCAAGGTGGACAGGCCAATCCTGAACAGGGGATTATAGAGCTCCACGAGTGACAGGCTAGGCCGTGGTGGGGACATGGGCTCGTGTCCTCAAGCGGCAGGGTCCTGGGGCCTTCATGCAAGGATTGCTTTCCAACCCTGCAGCCCTCCCCCAGTAAGAGGAAGAAGTATTTTAGACCCAGCCATCACCTTTCCCAGTTCAGCAGAGCCTGATGCCAGCCGCCTCTTCTCCCTGCCCCTGAGTGCCCGGCCATCCTTCCCCATCTCCCATCAAGGTCATCGGCCATTATCACACCAAGGTGGGGTGGGGAGGGGGCGCGTGGAGAATGCACACACACGATGAATTCCACCCCACGCTCAACTGGGGCTCTGGTCTCATTGATAAAGATGACCTTGCAATGGGACTCAGTTTTTATACCTTTAAAATGGGCATAAAGACACCTCCTGGCCGAGAGACCCTGGTTGCAAGCCCTGCGTGGGATAGGATTCACGCGCATGATCCTTCACCCCTGAGAAAAGTACTTTCCTAACAAAGAAGAAATGGGGAGCACTCCCTGGGCAAAGACGGGGCACAGGCACACCAAAGCCCTGAGAGATCTGGTCAGACTGATATGAATATCTGTCTCATCTGGACTGTCCTGTTCTAGAGAGATGGACTATTGGGGAGGGAGTCCTGACCTCTCAAGGGCTCTGAATGGCCTCTTGTTCCATGGTGAAGGAGGGAGGTCCCTGAGCCTGAGGCTCGTCATCCCCCATGCAGCACTCAGAACTCCCAACAGGAAGCCCGTTTGCCAGCCCACAGGGTATGTGCAAGTCAGCTCTGCCCTCTGGTGGCTGCATGAAGAACTGCAGCCAATGGAAAGGACGGTCAGACAAACGTCACTCATCACCCACCCTCTCTGTTCATTCATTCCACCCTCACAGAGGGCTACTTTGTTCAGGTGCCGTGAGAGAACAGGAAACACAGTTTAATGCTCTGACTCTCCCAGGCTATAACCCTGAGAATCCTCCCCTGCTTCCCCCGCTTTTCTCATGTCCTAGTCTGATAGATCCAGAGAATTTGCCCTGAGTTGCCTCCCCGTGTCAGGGTTCTCCTGGCTAATTGTCCCACCTCTATTTGTCCACAGAGGCTGACTCAGTACTCTGTCCCTGGAGAAGCCTAATGTCAACTGCTGCTGTTTCCTGAGCAACCGCCAGGTACCAGACGCTAGCTGGACCCTTTACATCGACTCTCAGGCAGGAGAGGGTGTGTCTTTATTCCCTTATAAGGGGAGGAAGCGGGCCCAGTGACCTGCCATAACTTACCGCAAGTGGCACGGCCTGGAGGTTCTAGAACCTGGTTCATTGTTCCAGCTGACCCCAGAGCATCTTAAGCATGGTGTCCCTGAAGAACCCAGTGCGTTCTCTGCCCACAATACCCACAGCTGTGGATTAAGCCCTGGACAGCCTCTGCCAGGACTATCACTCTGCACGGTGGATCTTGTCTAAGCCTCGGGTCCCAGGACTGCTTACTGTATCACCCAGCGGCTCCAGCTTTGCTTTGGCCATAACCCGCCTCCAGCCCTGGACACGCTTGATCCTGGCTCAGCCGGGCTGCCGGGCACAGCAACTCACACCCAACCCCAGTCCCGAGGCTATAGACGCCCCAGAGCTTGGCACAGGCTGCCCCCAAGGTCCCTGGCATATGCATTATACCGGTGGTGGTGACACTGGGGCAGGCTCTTCAGTCTCGATGAAAAGACTGAGGGCCCCAATGGCCCAGATGCCTCTCCACCTGAACAGAGCTGGGAATCCCAGCCTGTACTTACCTTCTATTGCCTTGAGTAGCTGAGCTCAGTTCAACCCTGGCCCAGGGCCCCGATATCAAGAAGGCAGTAGCCCTGCTGGGCCCAGACCACCAGGAGCACCCCTGGGCCCCTCACTCCACACACGTGCCTTCCATGCAGACAGCAGGGTCCGGCCATTCTTTTTTTTTTTTTTTTTTTTAATGTTCACTTATTTATTTTGAGAGGGTGTGAGAGCATGTGTGTGAGTGGGGGAAAGGCAGAGAGCGAGCAAGAGAATCCCAAGTTGGCTCTGCACTGCCAGCTGGGACCCCAACATGGGGCTCAATCTCATGAAGTGTGAGATCATGACCTGAGCCGAAATCAAGAGCCGGACTCTTAACCGACTGAGCCACCCAGATGCCCCAAGAGTTAAAAAAAATAAAAACAGATACAGATAATTTTTTTTTAAACCGCATTTGAACAAAAGAAAGAGATTTCATGGTGATTCGGGGTTTGCACCAGCAGACTCGTGTTGCGGGCCCAGGGAAGCCAGGAGGTAACTCATTTCCATTTTCTGGATAAAGGTGTCCCGGGAAGCCCCTGAGGGAGGGGCGAGAAGGATGGTGACCCCTCGTGGTGAGGAGGAGAACAAAGTCAAGAGAAAGGCAGCTGAAATTAAAGCTTACAACTTGCAGCCCATTGATAAATCCCTGAGGTGTGCAGAACATGACATTCTTAAGGACCTCATGGCTGCCTTAGTGTTGATGTTTCTTTAGAGACTAAAGGCAACCTTACCTTGACAACAGCCAGACCTCCAAGGTCCCATAGACCCTCGTTTCAGCACCCAGAAATTCCTTAGAGACGTACATTATCCCTAACACCTGCTAACAAAGAAGTTTATCATCAGTCACTCCTCACCAGCCCAGCGCAGCTCTTTCTGCCCAGGGTCCTGTCCCTGTGTTATAAAAGGCATCTTTTTGCACCGTGCAATGTCTCAAGAATTCTCTCTGACCATCTTGCTCGACAACCTGCATCAGTAGGAAGCCAGCTCCGGGATTCCCTCAGGGTTCCTGGAGGCAAGGCATGGAAGAAAACATCCTTCTGCCATGACCTCCACATGTGAGCTCACCGGAAACACAGCCTTCGGGAATGGAGGAAGGACAGGGGCCAGGGGACCGCCTGGTGGCCAAAGGAGGACAAAGTGACAGGGAGCAGGTGCTCCCAAGGTGTTCTTGGTCTCAAGTCCACACCTCCTGTCTGGAGGTGACGTGGTTTCTCTCAGCCTCCTGCTCTCTGAGCCAAACCATCGTGAGTTTTCAGCGCAAGAGACGGAATCTGACTCTTACAAGAAGAAAGAGTTCTTTCCACTTTTCTTCAAGATCTTTGAATCACTTTTGGTAGCTCCGGCCTATTTGGGACACGTCCAGGACACCAGGTACTTCTGGGCTCTCATCTTCTTCTAGGGCAAGACATTTTTCTGGAACTCATGCAGAACTGCTATGGGCATGTTCCTCGTCCCTCTGTACACAATGTCTTTCTTTCACTGGTAGAACAAGTCTGTCAAAAACAAGAGAACTCTTAGCGGGGCACCTACTACCACGCCCCCCGCCATCTCCCACAGAAATTCAGGGAGACGAAGACTTAGTCTCACATCATAAAGTTCTCCTGCCACAAAACTCCACAGCATCTCCCGGGTCCACTGCTCTAATAGCCCAGTTCCCGGGCTGATGAAGAGTCCCTGTGGCCCCCACGGCCGGCTGGGCCACAACAGTGAGGAGACAGAGGACTTCCACCAGAGCCACCCCTGAGCCTGGCCACCAGGGCAGACCATCATTATGGGGTGGGGGGGACAGCAACAATGAAGTCACACACCCTCAAACCCGCCCCGTATACGGTCCCAGTGGACCCACCTCATCCTGTGCCCACACTGTTCCCTCTGCCTGGAAAGCCCTTCTCTCACTGGCCATGTGGTGAGCACCTACCCACACGTCACCCCTGGGCTCCTCGGTCCGTGTCCCCGGCGCCCTCCGCAGGGGGCTCAGTGCTCCGCAAATTGTCTCCGGAAGGCAAGAAGGAAGGAAAAGAGGAAGGGAAGGAAGAAGGCAGGAAGGCAGAAAGACAGGAAGGCAGGAAGGCAGGCAGGAAGGAAAGACAAAGCCGTAATTTGCTATTGCATTTTTCTCCTCTCTTGCCAGCCGCTCCTAAGGAAAGCTTAAAATTCGTGTCCATAGAAATACCTAAATTACAGAATGTAAAATATAAATACGTTCTGTAATTTAAAAATATTTAACATATTGATATAAGTGAAAATTTACATCCTGATAACGCCAGGTGACAACATAACGCTAAAGTTCACCATTTTGGCCTGCAATGAAAACCTCAAACTCTTTTGCAAAAGTACAAATGACAGATTATTCTAATTGCCTATCACTGAAACTAGACACAAGCGAAAAAATTGAAGGACAAACAACCACGTGGAACTTTTACAGCTCCCTCTCGGGTAAAGTTTGGATCTAGAAGCCTCTGGACCCAACGTGCAGCTCAGAAAGTTAGAAATGGGACATGAGGGGCGCCTGGGTGGCTCGGTCGGTTGGGCGTCCGACCCGGCTCAGGTCACGATCTCGCGGTCCGTGAGTTCGAGCCCCACATCCGGCTCTGTGCTGACAGCTCGGAGCCTGGAGCCCGCTTCGGATTCTGTGTCTCCCTCTCTCTCTCTGCCCCGCCCCTGCTCACACTCTGCTGGGGTCCCGAGGCTGGTCCTGCTGCTGGAGCTCATAACTGAAGGGGAGGCTGGACCTTGGGATCGTCACAACCCTGGGAACCGTCCCTCGGGAGCAGCAGGTGAGGCCCAGTGCCGAGTGGGGCTCAATCCAGCTGCTTCCCTCAGTGAAGTAGAAGGGAATGGTGCCGGCCACGCCTGAGGTCCCCGTCCTGCCCTGGGACAGGGTCTGCCCTTTCCTGAGTGGGGCTCCTCAGAAGTGGCCTCGCCTGCCTGGGCCTCAGCTTCCTGCTCTGTAATCTGGGGGTCTCAATGGGCCTCTCAGGCCGCCATGATTGCCTCTGCACTTGCAGCCCCTGCTTCCCGGGGCCATCCCGTGGGGGCTCCTGCAAACACCCCAGAGGGAGCCCCTTCAACTTGGCAAAAAGAGGGGAGCCCCGCTTTTCTGTGGCCAAGAACAGACCTGGGCTTTCCCAAGAGTCTCCCCTCCACCTCTTTACCTCGATTCGGCACACACTGGCCTCACCTCCTGCCCTCCTCAGGCCGGGGCATGACACCTGACCCACTCTATCTTGATGGAATCTCTGACCCAAACCAGGCAAACATGACATTTAAATTTTTTTAATGTTTACTTAATTTTGAGAGAGAGAGACAGACAGAGCGTGAGCGGGGGAGGGGCAGAGAGAGAGGGAGACACAGAATCCGAAGCAGGCTCCACGCTCTGAGCTGTCAGCACAGAGACCGACACGGGACTTGAACTCACGAACCATGAGGTCATGACCTGAGCCGCAGTTGGACACTTAACCGACTGAGCCACCCAGCGGCCCCTAAATTTTCAGAATAAAGAACCAAAGTTCCGTCCAGAAAGTTCATGCCAAGTCACCTGTATTTGGGAATGCCCACTCTCTTACCTCATTGCCAGCTCTGGATTTTAAGAACTTTTTAATGTTCAGCCATCTGTTTGCCAAAATACAATTGCATTTTTTAAAGTGTGTTTCTTGAGACGTGTAGTTGAGCAGTTTTCATTTCTTGCGGTTTGTCCCATTCCTTTCCTTCCGTCTGTGTGCCCCCGTCCTCGTACTTTTTCCATTTACTCCGGGCATTCTGTTGCGTCTCACTGATCTGATTCCATTAAATGGAAATTGCAAACAGTTCTTCATTCGTCCCTTCTTTGCCTTCGCGTTTTTTCTCCAGTGCACGGAAGTTTCATTTTTATGAATCAGATTCGGTGAGTTTATTTCCTTTGCAACTTCTGAGTTTCATACTGTCCTGTGAGAGCCACATCAGATGGGTCCAATGCAGCCTCCTTCTGTTAGGGGACGTCCACTACCCTCCTTGATGCAGACGTTGGGGCTGTGAAGTCTCCGTTTCCCATGGCGAATTGTTCACATTTTTCTGCATCTGGGGCTCCATGAAACCAAACCCGGAACGCAGGGCCTTTTCCTTATTTCTTCTAAATCTCTCTCATGAAGGTGTCATGGTAAGAAGGCAGAAGACCTCACAGCCCAGGGACCAGGTGTCTGTCACACTGCCTTTCCCCCGCCCCCCAGCTTTATTCACATATAATTGACAGGTATCATTGTGTAAGTTTAAGGGGGGCAACATGCTGATTTGATACTTACGTACTGCAAAATGATTGACGCCTCTAACACATCCACAATTACCGTTTCCGTGATTGTGTTGACAACATTTAAGATTTAGTCTCTTAGCCACTTCCAAGTCCATGATACAGTATCACCAGCTATAAACCATCGTGCTGCGCAATAGATCCCTGGAACTTATTCATTTTTTAACTGGAAGTTTGTCCCATGTGACTAAGATCTCCCCTTTTCCCTCACCCCACAACCCCTGGTAATGACTGTTCCGTGTCTGTGGGTTTGGTTTTTTAAGATTCCACATAAAGTGATATCGTAGAGCATTGTCTCTCTCTGCCCGGCTTATCTTAGCATAATGCCCTCAAGACTCATCCCAATTGTTGCAAATGGTTAGGATGTCCTTTCTCATGGCTCAATAATATTCCCATTGCACATCTGTACCCCATCTTCTTTATCCAGTCGTCTGTTGATGAACACTTAGGTTGTTTCTATACCTTGGCTGTCATGTCCACTGCTTCTTACATTATGCCTGGGTCCGCCTACTCTGGGGAATTTGTCACAGGCAGAAATTTCCTCTAAAGTTCCCACCCCAAGCCTGTCACCCCAACCAACCACTGCTGAGATGCTAATTCTTTCTAATTCTCATTTCCTCCCTCTCCATCCTTTGTCGACTCCAAAACACCTTTCGGACCAAGCTCCTCCTCCCCATCCTCATACCTGCCACAGGAGTGTCCCGGGGTGCCTCCCGCCTGATGTCACCTTCCTCTGGCATCTCCGTGGGAAATGGGGTTGTCATCTTGTTTTCATCCACGTCCACATCTAGTGTCAAAATGCTAAAATGCCGAGTGACTGTTGTAGAAGTCGTCACAGTCACAGAGCTATACTCTTATAAGCAATGCTTGAAAAAAATTCTGTTGAATGATTGTAATTTCTATCTCTGGGCACCTGAGCCTGGCACGGACCCTGCCGGAGGGCAAGTAGGAACCTCATCTCTTACAAAACCTCTTTGCTAAGGGGAGCTCAGGGGGCAGGAGCGATGGACACATCTAGAATCCATTCTCCGCTATGATCACATTGAGCACCTACCCCGGGGCCGAGCCCTGCACGGGACCCAGGTATGAAACGGCAAACAGAGCGGACGAGGTAAGACCCCAACAATTCTGAGTCCTATGGGGACAACAGGCATGAACAATCAAGCACTAACATCCATAAAGAATCATAGCTTTTCATAGCCCAGCGGCAGGTAAAGATGGTGATGGGCATAATTTATGGAGGATGTTTGAGAGAGTCTTTTTTTTTTTAATGTTTACTTATGAGGAAGAGACAGAGCATGAGCGGGGAGGGGCAGAGAGAGAGGGAGACACAGAATCCGAAGCAGGCTCTAGGCTCCGAGCCGTGAGCACAGAGCCCAATGCGGGGCTCGAACTCACAAACCATGAGATCACGATCAGAGCCGAAGTTGGATGTTTAACTGGCTGAGCCACCCAGGTGCCCTGAGAGTGTCTTTCTGGAGTGTCTTTCTTGAGGTTGGAAGGACTCAGAGGAACCACTATGGGAAGAGAAGGAAGGGTGGGAGGTATGGAAGGAGTCATGAGGGGGGGTGGGCCGCAAGGAGTTAAAGAAGGAAACACATATTTGCACACTGTTAAACACTGAACAAGAACCTAAAAATGGAGTACAGATGGGAGGTTATCAAGGAAGGGGCTTTTCAGAAAGACAGAAGTTCATCTGAAACCTACAGGATGAGATGGAGCATCTATTCGAAGACAGAAGAGTATCATAAAAGAATGGCATGTGCAAGGGCCTGAGGCAAGAAGGAGCTGGGACTGTTTGGGGAAGCCATACCAGCTAGGGAGTCTGGAGTGTGGTGGTGAGGAGTGGAGTCCAGAACAAGAGCAGACAGACGGACACTGGGCAGGCACGTAGGGCAGTACAGCTTAGTACTCTAAACTTTATTCAGAATGTATTAGGGGTACCAAAGGCTTACAATTGAGGTGGGGAATACGGCCATATTTACATCTTCTTAATGACTCTCCTTCCTTTTCCCAGCCACCACCCACCTCCACAGGGTGATGTCCGCAGACCCTCCAGGCCTCTTGTCATCGAACCCATCAGTGTTTCACACGGGTGAGCCCTCCCTGGTCCCAAACCCACCATCCTCACTTGGCTTCCAAGAACACTACACTGTCCTGCCTTCCTTCTACCCACTGGCCGCC
Organism: Lynx canadensis; assembly: GCF_007474595.2. NCBI lineage: Eukaryota > Metazoa > Chordata > Mammalia > Carnivora > Felidae > Lynx > Lynx canadensis. The sequence continues at coordinate 47,886,937 of NC_044313.2, read as the reverse complement.
CTCCCCACCCCCAATTCACCACTGCCACGTTTCCACGACACTATGACACTTGAGGGCTTTGTGGCCCAGAAGTGGCTTCTCCTTGCTCTCACTCTTTGACCTCTGGTGCCAGTAAAGCCCAGTCCTTCACCACCTCCCCTCTCAGGCAAGCATTCCGATGTTTCTCGTGCCTTTTTGTGTTCTGACAAAATGTGGATGATGTTCTAGAAAAACTATGTCGCAGAACGGCCCATGTAGTGACTGCTCACGTCACAGACCGTCTCAGACAAGACGGTGGTTTTGAATTTCTCCTCTCTGCCACATCCGAGGTCTCCGCTGCTCTTCTGCCCTTCCTGGCACCCGGGACCGCCCGTCTCAAAGCCTCCTCACGTGGCTGTCCCCTCAGCCTGGACCCGGATGTCTCTCCAGAGGGATTCCTTTCCCCGCGGCTGCTTGGAGCAGGAAGTCCCGCCCCTGCTCTCACCAACCCTCAGGACTGCTTTGCAGGGCCTTCCTTCTGCTCCGACAGTCTTCTAATAAAAATTCCGTCTGTGATTCTCCTCACACAACGTGTGAGAAGGAAATGTGCCCATTTACACCCACTTAAAGGCTTGGCTCGTCTCTCTGCAGGCCAAACCCCCTCATTCTCTCACTTCCTCTGACTTCGGTATTCAGTCATTGAACAACGATGGCCGCAGTGCCCCCCTCACGACGGTCTGACTGCAGCTGACTCCCACGCAGGGAGGGCCAGACGAGGCCCTGGGCGGCAGCACGTGGTGATGAAGAGAGCACACTCAGGAGGACCGGGCGCCACTTCCCAGACAGGTGCCCTCGGTCACATCCCTAACCCTCTGGGCCTCAGGTTCTCTCCGTGAAACTCAGCAGAGTGCGGTGGGGAATAAATAGGGAAATGCCGTGACTTAACACAGTAGCTGGTGTATGAGGAAAGCTTAGTCCATGCTGGAGAAGCCCACCCGGACGGCAACAGAGGGCTCCAGTGGTGGGGGGGGGGGGGGGGGGGGCACAGAGCAGAGGGCACCTCTATGCTGGGGGGGACAGAGATGCTCCTGGTGAGGTACGTCTGAAGGTTTGCAGACAAAAACCGAGCACAGAGTAGTTGTTTATTCACTGTCCCAGCAGGAACTATTAACACATAAAGGTTCGAGTTTCATATCAACAATGTCCAAAAAAAGATCTTTTATCTCCACGGGGGGAGGGGCAACCATGCGATTCTGAATTTTCACTGTGACTAGGGCTTGAGTGGGAGGCATTGACCGCCTGCAAGCTTGTGCCTCCCTCTCCTGGAGGGAGCTTGAGACTTGCTGGGAGCGGACACGAGCTCTAGGTTTCTGTGGTAAATCGGCCTTCTTTTTCTCCCCTGAAGAGCTGCCTTTTCCCTGACGTAAGGAGAAAAGCTTGGGGTCTTTGTGCGTCAGGCCTGGAGCCCAGATGCAGGCCGTCTGCTCCCCAGATGAGGGTTCTTGGGCTGCCTGGTTCAGCCAGAACCAGCGCCATGGACCCTGGACCAGAGCCCAAGCCTCAGTGCTCTATGGGACCCTTGGGGGCCCCTACCTGAGCCTGTGGTCTGGGCAGCTAGGGAGAAGGCAGAGACACTGCTGTCAGCGGCCCAGGCTGACAGGTGGGGGAGGCAGGGCTGGCCAGGGACGGAAGGCAGGTGAACGTGCAGCTTCCAAGACCTTAGCCCTTCCAAGACCTTCCGAGGACCACTCAGGCCCCTTGAGTGCTGTGCCCCGGGAGCCACCTGGCAAAGGCAGAATCTCCTCATGACACCTCAGCCAACTTGTCTACCGCTAGGAGTTCAGCTCCGCCACCTGGGTCACTACTTAACACTAGATATTCGGCCCTTACGAGTGGCCTCTCTGGAAGGGGCGTCTGAGGGGCTCACACACTTATTCCAACGGCATTCAGACCAAGAGGCCAAAGAGAGAAGGGCTGGAAGCTACGGGGTTCCGGACCCATCTAAGGGGCTGGCCACCTGAGCTGGGACAAGCTGCTTCTCTGTCCTGACTTCGCATATCCCTGCCCAGGGCTCACCAAGAGGTGAGCAGCAAGCTCAGGTCTTCAGGACAGAGGCCACAGAGCTGCTGGTCATTGCTCAAGCCTCCGTCCGGCATGAGATGGGAACAGGGTTGGGGGCTGCGTACGGGCTCCCGAGTCAAAGCCCCTGGATCACGTGTGGGTCCTGACACATGTGGCTGTAGGACCTTGGGAAAGTTACCTAGGCGGTCTGCGACTCAGTTTCCCCATATGGAAAGTGGGAATGAGGTGTCACCTCACCGTGTTGCGGTGAAGAAGAAACGAGGTCGGTAATTGGCTCGGGCCCTCGAACACCATAGCTGCTCAGCAGGTGTCAGCCCCTGTTCCTGTCCCCGCCGGATGCCTAGCCTGAGATGCCTCCGTGAAGGCCCTTGGCTCAGGGCACAGGCCACAGATGGGAAGGGCACAGCCAGCACACCCAGGATCCCTGAGATCTGTGAGGGAGGAGGGGACCAGCCATGGGGAGGCGTGGGGGGATTTACTCTTCACAGGGGTGGTTTTTCCACTAAATTAACGTCGCCTCAGTCTGAGGGAAAAGCAGGCGGACAGCGTGACTACCGCCATGAGGAGGTCTGACCTAGGCACCAGCAAGCCCCCTGCCATTCACCAGTGACGACAGCACAGGGCTAGCCCTAGGGGTGCAGCTTGGTCCGGGAGGGGGGCAGTGGGTGGGGAAGGCACTCCCTGCAGTGGCGGGGGGGGGGGGGGGGTGTGGGGGAGCGGTCAGGGCCCTGGGTCTGGGACATCTGAGAGTTGGGGTCCTGGACAAGAGGTGCCAATCCAGAAGCTTCCAGGGTGAGGCAGGCCCTGCGCCCACCAGCTCTAAAACACGAGCTTCTTGGGAATTTCCCATGGGAACTCGTTTCTTCCAAAATGGCCGTAGCACGCCGTCTTCTGGTAGATGGGCTTCTTCAAATCCAAGTCCCTGCACAGTCAGCAGAGGAAAGGGTCATTTTCAGTGGAAAAGGAGCAGAGTTTCTCTGAATTTTGAGCACGGGAGTAACAAACAGAGTGTGGACTCTCACTGCTCAGAGCAATTTCCCATACATTTCCTGTCTACGCCACACCACATCTCATGAGATGACTGTCACTGGCCCCTGGGAAACAGGTTCAGAGGTTCGGGGACAGCCTGGTTACACAGACACACCCAGGACTCAGAATCTGAACTCTGGCCTTGCTGTGCCTTCCTCCTCTTCTCTCCTCTCCACTCTACTGGCCTGGTGCAGACCAACCACACGGCCAAGCTCCGCAAGGCAAGAGCGGCCTCAGAAACACGGGCCAATGGGACCAGACCCGCCAGCTCAATTCTCAGCATTCAGCCTTGTGATTACTTTCCTACAACCCCCCACCTGCTCAAAGATGGCCCCCCTGGATGGTCAGCGTCTCTGGGCCAGCAGGGACCTTAGACACCCCCTTCAACCTGAAAAGCAGACATCTTGCACTTGGGGTGTGCATTGAGCTGGGCTAGGAGCTTGGAGGCCCTCCTGCTCCGGGGAGGCTGAAAGTCCTTTTTTTCCCTTTCTCTTTCAGAGGAGCCAGACATCTGGGTGAGGGGGGGAGGAAGGGCCCCTCTGGCAGCGATGGGGCAGTGATTTACCTGACGATGACCCCGGGCCGAAGGTCGAAATTCTTGTTGACTATATCTAGCAGCTCTCTCTCTGTCTTCTGAGAGGTTCCATAGGTGAAGATGGAAATGGACAGTGGCTCAGCCACACCGATGGCGTAGGAAACCTTCCAGAAGAGACGAGGGTCAGGGACAAAAGCCTCTGTGCAGGGGGTCTGCCCTTCACAGAGATCCCGATGCCCTCAGAAAGGGGCAGCTGGAACCACCCATCCCTGGCCCAACGTGCTCCCCCACCTCGTCTGTCTAGGAATCTCCACCATCTTCGCAGCGAGAAGATTCAGTATGTGCCCCTCTCCCTGAACATTTTTTCCCTTCCTGAGGTTTTCAGGGTACATGCCCCGGTGCCCCATGCAACACACAGTCACAGCCCTTGGCAAGGAATGTGGGCCCCCCCCGCAGGCCAGCACAGCCTCAGCCGGGGCAGAGGTGGGGTGGTCGGACTGGGGCTGACCCACCTGCACGAGCACTCTCCGGCAGAGTCCCGCTTTCACCAGGGACTTGGCCACCCAGCGGGCAGCATAAGCTGCTGAGCGGTCCACCTTGGTGTAGTCCTTTCCGGAGAAGGCCCCTCCACCGTGCGCCCCCCAACCGCCATAGGTGTCCACGATAATTTTACGGCCAGTGACGCCCGCATCCCCCTGCAGACAGAAAGGAAGAAATGGAGGGGGGTATGAGAACCAGGGTCCCCACAGGGCAGGGCAGACGGGCGGCTGCAGCACCATGATGGCCACCGTACTAACGGGGAAAGGGGGCCCTGAAGCTGCCGTGGGCACTTTTCAAAGACCCGCCTCCCCCCACTCCCCACCCCCAAAGCTGGGAGTCAGACAGAAACCTTGCACTCTCACCCCAGTTCAGTCACTGACCCATTACAGCACCCAGGTAACCTGCCAGAGCCTCATCAGAAAGTGCAAACGAGGGGACAGAGGTTCCCTGGAATCCTAGCCAGCTCCTACTTCAGCCTGTTTTTATGAGTCAGTTGTGATGGGCAAATCCGAGCTGCAGGAGGGCCCTGAGCCTCGACACAAACACCCTGGGCCGTGGCCCTGGCTGGCGTTTCCTCGAGTGTCTGCTCTGTGCGACATTGGGCAGTAATGATGGTTTGTTTTTTTGTTTTTTTGAAGGGGGGAGGGGCAGAGGAAGAAGAAGAGAGAAAGAGACAAAGAGACAGACAGAAAGAGAGAGAGAGAGAGTGGGGGAGAGCAGAGAGGAGAGGGGAGGACAGAGGATCCAAAGCAGGCTCCACACTGACAGCAGAGAGCCTGATGTGGGGCTTGAACTCACGAACCACCAGGTCATGACCTTAAGCCAAAGTCGGATGCTTAACAGACTGAGCTACCCACGCCCCGGGAGAGACAGAATCCCAGGCTTGGAGACTCACTCAGGGCTCGATCCCATGATCCTGGGGCCTTGACCTCAGCTGAAATCAAGAGTCAGATACTCAACCAACAGAGCCACCTGGGGGTCCCAGTAATGATGTTTTAAAAGGGCAGGGGCTCCATGTCGAGTACTTTGGGGAAAGACCACGTACTCTATCCCCTTGCTTAGAGATCCACACTTCCCACTAGCACATCTAGGCTTTGGGAAGTCCTGCAGTCCTGCAAGAAATGACAGTAAGCTTTGCCTTTCTTTCCCCCTGTGTTTCTGCACTACATTTGGTCACGGAACCCGTTACGGGGGCTCCGCTCTGAGTAACGCATCCCCTCTGAGGCGCCCCTGGCAGAGGTCAGCAGCCTCTCAGACGTGCTCTGCCGATCTCTACGTCCTCTCTCCTGCCGTACAGGAGGAAGGGGACAGCAGGGGTCCCCGCCTAAAACCTGCCCCAACACGAGTTGAACATAACCTGTGGCAAAGACCCAGTGATGCCACCTGGGAAAGGCCAGTCATCCGCAAAGGTGAGCTGGCATCTCAGCAGGGCAAGGCGGCAGCATGGGGCAGTATGACATGTCTGGAGAGGGAGGGCCAGGCTGCACGAGGTAGGAGAGTCCTGGGGACATGTCCCCAATTCCTCCTGCACTGACACACGGACAGCAGGCCCCACGGAGTGTGAGCTGACCTCATGTTGTGTCCAGGGCTGGACGTGGCTGAGTCACACAAAGCCACCTCCTCCTTTGCGCCCAGGGAGGTGAGCAACCCCAGTAACAAAGACGAATCAGGAGAGATCTGCTCTGAGGCAAGGGCGCACCTGGGGACCTCCGATGACAAACCGTCCGCTGGCTGCAGGTGGTAAATGGTGTCTTCGTCCAGGTATTTGGCTGGCACCACGTCCTCGATCACCTGCTCCTTCAGGGCCTGGCGCATGTCCTCCAGCGTTATGTCTTCATTGTGCTGCACGGAGATGACGATGGTGTGGATGCGCACGGGGATGACCGCGCCGTTGTCCTGTATGTACTGAACTGTCACCTGTTGGGTCACAAGGGCAGGGGAGACGTTGTGAGGCCCTGCCCTGAACTGAGGACACACCGCAGCCAGGCACAGACACTCGGACGGCAGGCGGGGCTCCCAGGATCCAAACGAAGGTGGGGGGGGGGGGCCTCCTGTCCTCCAAGGACCTCCAGAAAAGTTAATCTGACACATTCTTGTATTTGAGTAGCTGCCCAGTGCCAGGGGATGACTGGGCATGAGGCATAAGCTATTCCCAGCTATGACCACAATTAGTGCCACTTAGAGACTCAGGGTTGCAGAGTTTCCTCTTTATTTGTCACCCAACTAGCCTCCTCCCCTTCTATCTCAGCGGGTTCTGGGTGCCACGAATCCCCCCTGGCCAAAGCCCTTTTCTGACCCTCCGTGGCACAGAGCGGACTCCTCCGCGGCAGGGGAGTGAGGCGGACTTTGGTATCCAAAGTAGCATTAAGAGAATTCCATGTATCCCTGCAGGAGGAGAAACCCTGGAGGAGCACACCCCCGCCCCCACCCCTCCACTGCTGAGGCGGGATAACACGGGCCTTCCCTCTTCAGCCGGCCCCACCGCGGTGCCTCTGGGTCTCACTGCCACACAAGGAAAAGGAGAGCCCCAGCGCTCTCCTTCCTCCGGCCTCTGTTCTAGGCTTCCGTTTTCTGCAGACGTGCCTCCCGCCTCCCGACACAGCGCACGCAGCTCTGGCGCACGATGGAGCCGGGTGCGCCAGCCGCCGTGCGCTCCGTTCCTTTGATACCACTGCAGTCTTCGTATTTGAGCTCTCCCGCCCCGGGACCTCGAAGAGCAGCCGAGGAATGCTGATGATGGAGGCATGTGGAGAACACCGGGAAAGGTCGGCTGTAGGCCACAAATGCAAGTCCTTGTCCCGGGTTCAGACAGTTGCAACCTGTGCCCCGCGTGGCCTCGCACCTGCGGTCAGGTGGACGCGCCTCTGTGCAACGGGGGCGACGGGACGGTCACGGTCACGGTCAGCCATGCTGAGCTATACAACCGCACGCGCCAAATTCCAAGTCCGGGGGCAAGAGAAGGCCCCGTCTGGTGGTGGCCACCGGGGAAACCACGGGAGGTGGGAGCTTCCTGGCCACTGACGGACAGGAGGGAACCGAGCAGATCCCAGGAGAGGTGAAGGGCGGGAGCAGAGGCACAAAGCACTAGGGAGTGAAGTAACTCAGACTAAGCAAGGACTGGGGTGGGGAGGTAGAGGAAGGTAAAACTGGAAGACCATAAGGGGCTTCAATGCCAACATAACAAGTGGGGGGTTCTCCCCCTGCGGGAAGCAGAAAACTGTAAAGGATTCCGAGCCAGTATTAGGAAATTAAAAGTCCAAAGGGAGTTAAGTGGAGTTTCCAGGCAGGGAAAGTCCTTGGGAGGGCACGGCACAGATCCCTGCTGTGGCCTGGGAACCAGGCTGGAGCAGAAGAGGTGCTCTCTAGGCAAAACACGGAGCGAGGCTGGGTGGAGACAGAGGGGGCGCTGAGCAGGATGGGGTGGGGGGCACCATGGCCCTCCCTGGAGCCGAGGAGGAGGTGACCGTGAGGCTGCACACGATGGCTCTCCGGCACACACGTGTGTAGGGGGAATGAGAAGCAGGGCTGCTGGTCCAGACACCCTACAGGTGAAAGCTTTGGGTGCTGAGTGTGACAAAGTAGGAATTGGGTGCAAGCATGGGTGGAAGGGGATAGGGTGTGCAAAAGTGCCAAGGACCCGTTGGGGGGTAGGAGACGAGCCAGGGGAGGAAGCCCCGGGAGAGGGGCCAACAGGGCCGCCAGGGTGACACGGGGCAGGGACGTGGAGAGGGGAGGTGGACGGGGCGCCTCCACCCACATGCGCTAACATTTGCATCATCGCTGGCCTTCACATGTGGACTCCGGTGAGGATTTCCCCACGGTCCAGAGCAGAGAGGTCAGGGCCCATGGGAACAGAGAGTCCAAAACAGCAACGGGAAAGCCTTTTTGCGAGAAACAGTGATAAAGGGCCACAGCGAGGCACGGATGGCCCTTGTCAACTCGGCGTTCAAACCTTGCTCAAGGTGTGGAGACCTGTGGGTGTGGACGGGCAGTGACCACAAGTGTGAAGCCAATTAAGAAGTAAATGTGTGGCAGGAACCAGAGAAACACACTGCCAGAGTCAACATATGCTAAGAAGGCAAAAAAAAAAAAAAAAAAATCCAGAACCGTTCTTTCCATTTTTCTGTATTTTTGAGACTTTTCACAATAAACATTAGGGGAGAAAACATGTAGACCTGAAGAGTTTTCAGATAAATAGTTCTTTTCACAACCAACAATATTTTGAGTGCCCGGACTGACCGCTTTGATGCCAACAATGACAAGTACCAAGAGGACCCAGAGGGGTGTCTGGGTCCCCAGTGTGTGTCTGGGGCTCCACGGGAGGGGGGCAGGAGGAGGCTCACCTGGGTCTTGGAGTCAGGCCTCAGCCAGGGGAGGACCCCGGAGCGTCTGAGTTCCGCCATTCGGGCATTGAGTTTGTGGGCGAGGATAATAGTGAGGGGCATACACTCTTCTGTCTCGTCGGTGGCATAGCCGAACATCAGACCCTGGAGGAGAGCGTCAACGGAGCAATATGCATTTTATCTTCTCATCTAAAGCGTGGCTGTATTGGGTGCCCTGTGCATGTATAACATCTGCATGGGGAGGCGGGAGCACTTGTGGACAGGAAGACAAGACAATGCTCTGGGAGGGGGGAACAAGCCCAAGTTGGGCATCGGCGACCACAGTCTTCCACAAGCAGGCCGTGCCCTCAAGTCGCTGCCCTGAAGCAGGGGTGTCCTAATTTATTCCAGGCGCACGGACCCCTCCCCCCGGGAGCTCCTGCTAGGATGAGGGGGGTCCACCCCACAGCGTGTCCAATCCATTCCTCATGAACTTCCCAGCTGTCAACTCAGCGCGGGTCAGAGCCAGGGCTGACACAGACAATGCTATCCTGACCCCCGACCCTGCACTCCACGTGTGGTCACCTGGTCTCCGGCCCCGACGTCTTCTTCGTTTCTGTCCAAATGTACGCACTGGGCAATATCCGGGGACTGCTGCTCCAGAGCTACCAGCACATTGCAGGTCTTGAAGTCAAAGCCTAAGCAGAAGGGAAAGCAGGCCTTCGTGGGGACACGTGTCAGACAGAGGGTGGCTTCCAGCGTCCTGGCAGACCGCTCAGCTCCCGACACGGCATTTCGTGTGGGGGGTGGGTGGTCTCTAACCAGCTGGGATCTGTCTGGGACCTGTTGGGTGGAGCTGAGGCCCAGGATAGGGAAGGCCATGTGTCCATCCCATGTTATCATCTGGAAGGCTGGTCGAAGAAAATCCTCCACAGCGCATTTTACTACATTAAATTATACCTAGATTAGAAATCTATATCCTACACAGAACGGCAAGATGAAAACCAGATCACGGCTGCGGCTGCGCTGGGTGACTCGTGGCCCTGCCCCCTTACCCTTCTGGAGGCACGTTCCAAGACCCAGGCTGAAAATCACCTTCCAGCACTGCTGTTCGGAAGCCCAGGCGTAATCCACGTTATGAAACACACTGAACAAGGACAGTGCACGTGAACTATGCAGAGAGGCTCCCAGAGCTAGAGTCCTCTGATCCCAAGCTCTGCACGGGGCCTGAAGCCAAATGGAAAAGCCACACCTCTGGAGGCCACGGCCACGTCTGCCCACCCCCAAAGTTCAGGCACACACGTGGAAGCTGTTCTTCCCAGGCTCCCTGCCACAGGCTCGGAACTGGTTGGCGTGGGGGGGGGGGGGGGTTGCTGGCGAGTGGCAGCCCCGCCCCCGGAGCCCCAGAAGGGGCCGCTGGGCACAGACAGTGCCATCTTCTCCCTGTGGGCCCTCGGGCCTTGCTGGGCCCGGCCGTGGGCACTGCGTGACTGAGGGGCTGAAACTCACAGAGGCTCTACTACCAGGCCAAGTATTGGTGACAAGCCGAGTAACTGCCACTCTCTTTCCAGTCTATTCTACCTACGCTGCCAGTGTGAGCTTTACTAAAACCAACCAACTGACCCAGATCCAGGCTGTTGTTTATGTCCATGCTTCACGTGGGGCCTGCTGCCCAGTGAAGGAGAACTGAGACGCCTCGGGTCCACCCAGCCCCTCCCAGCTGAACTGCCCCAGCCAACACACGCTCGCTCGGGGCTAGCCTTCCGCGCGGCACACTTTCCTACCTCCGCTAGGTCTCTGTCTAGAATGCTCTTCCTCCGGCTCCCCATCCCCACACGCCCAAATCTGATCAGCTCTCAGTAAACGTCCCTGGACCTTCCCCCCTCCCTCCCTCCCTCCCACCGACGCGCCGCTGGGCACCCCATACTGCGCCATTTAATGCCAGGCAGTGCCCCCACTCCGGAAGCACCAGGATGCCTTTGTCCTCTGCAGGTTCCTGTGCCCAGCGAATGTTTTTGAACACACACACCAATGAGCCATCTTTAGAGGCCTGCCAAGGACTCACCGATTGTGCATTAAACATTTTGCATTTTCCCTAATCGCTCTCTGGACAGTGAAGCTTCTCAGCCCTGAGAATCCATCAAGGGCTCCAAGCGATTTGGAAAAACAGAATTCAGGGGACCAAGGGGAGAGGAGCAGCGACTGTGCAGCCAAGAGCAGTGCGGGGCGGTTAGCCCGGGGCCCTCTTAGTGCAGCCACCACGCTGTGTCGCTGTGTGGGGCCCTCTGGGTGCAGGCACAGCGACAAGCTGGGCGTGCCGAGATGCAGCCAGCAGCAGAGCTGGGCTCTCTCTCGCTCTCTCCTGCCAGCACACACTGCCTCCTGGGAAGTTTCCCTTCCACCTAGTGCAGAACAAGTCTTGCTCTTGAATAAGGTCTACACGTCTTAAACAACCGCCTTTTCCTGGTAGAACAGGTGTAGCTGTGCATGGTGACATGTTGGGAAGCTGCTGGTCCGGGACAATGTGTTTCCTCCAGAACACTGTGCTGACTGGCAGAATGAGCCTGTGCTCACTGGTTCTGTGTCCACTTCCGTGTGCTGAGTGAGTACTCTAGGCGGGTCGGAAGGTGGCTGCACGGAGCTTGTGTGTCTGCACCCTCAGCGGCGAGGGACTCTCACTCACACACATGCAGCACATCGTTCCAGCCTGCCCCGACCCACAGAGGTGGCACACGTCACCCTCAAGAACCCATAAGTGGCAAGTCCGTGTGCACAGGCCCTCAGCATCTGACTCTCGCACCCTGTCCTCTGGTGCCTCTCCAAACCGGACCCTTTCCCACGCTGCCCTGTCTTAGATGTTGGACTCCGCTGCGAGTCCCCCCGTCCCCCTTTCTTTCCAGCTGTCACCCCGGCCTGATCACGGCGCTCCTCCTCGATTCCTACCAGGGTCTGGGTCCCTTCCCTGGGATACAAGCTCCCACACTGCCTGCCACTGGGGCCAACCTCGGCCAGCCTGTCTCCTTCCACCTGCCACGAGTACCAGTTCTGGACTGAGTCACTTTGTTTTTCCTGGTCTAGAACGAGAAGCGGCATCTTGAAGCAGCAAGTGCAGGAGTCTCCAAAGGGCCGCCTACTACTGGCTGTCACCTCGTGCAAATTATTTACGACTCCAAGCCTCAGTTGCCTCGTCTGCAGGAGTACGGCAGAGGGCCTCAAACGATGAAGAGGACAAATACAAAGACCAGCGCCCACGCCCGGCAGAGAACATGTCCCCAGCGGAGGGCGGCTCCCTTTACTCGGTGCTTCTCTCTTCCAAAGCCTTTGCCAGCACCAAGACCAGAGGCGACAACAGATGGACACGGGCTAGTTCAACCGGGCGCCATCCCGTGGGCCGCCATGCTATCGCCAGAGACCGTGACTCCTGACCTGCCAGGCGGGCCAAGGAATGTTCTTTTCTCCCAGTTGGTATCTGCACTGGCAGAGGACAGAGAGCCTCGGATCTGACACGGCGGCGGGGGCGCCCACACATTTCAGACCCGGGGGCCCGCCTCACCCTTGGCGGAGTCGTCGTAGCCGATGTGCCTGATGGTGCTTCTCACCACCCGCTGGTAGTCCACTGTGGCCGTGGAGGTGATCTCTCCGCAGAGTAGCACCATGCCCGTCTTACACACCGTCTCTGCAAGAGAGGGGGCAAGGTCAGCGGCCACGGGCCAGCCGAGGGGAGCGCCACTCCCGGACCCCCGCACAGCGCTGATAAAGGGACTCACGAAGAGTCTTGCGAGGCATGGGTGCCGAAAACGAGGGAACAATGCTAACAAGCAGAGTAAATCCCGGCAGAAGTGCTGACCGTGTGTGAATGCTGCCCGGAGAACTACGCTTTGGACAGACCCGGTCACACCTCGCTTTCACAGTGACCCCGTCCTTCTCACGTGGTCTTGGACCACTTATTTAGCCTAATTCGGCTTCCCCAACTGTACATGAAGACAACGTTACGGCTGCCGCGTGGCTCAAAGTGAGACAACGGTGGCAGGTGGTTGTCATAAAGAATGCTGTCAGCATGCCTCCGGGAGGCCTCTCCCGCCCCTTGTTGCTAATATTCCACCGCAGGCTGAGGTCCTGAGATCAGGGCGGGCCAACCTTCTCACTGGCCATTCACAAAGATATATCTCAGGGTGAAGTGTACCCTCAGAAGGCACAGGTCCCAGTGGTGCTCAACGCAGGGGCTAGGGAGGCACTGGAGAGGGAAGGAGCCGTCTGTGCAGCACACAGTGAGGACAGAGGGGCCCTGGTCTCCCTTCTGGGCACCCCTGCCCCATGACCTTGGCCAAGGCCCTGATGCAGCTGCAACCGTGATCACCTCGGGGGTCCTCCAGGCACTGGAGCCCCTGGCTCTCTGTTGTTCCCAGGGCCTCGGCACAGGCAAAGACCTCGAGCCCAGCCCACTGAGGTCTTTAGCAGGGAGTAGACATCTCTTACCACAGGCCACCTTGGCATTGGGGTCCTGCCTCAGATGGGCATCCAGCACGGCATCACTGATCTGGTCGCAGATCTTGTCTGGAGGAGAAGGGACATGTATAAGAATCACAGAGATAGTGGGTCTAACAGACTGAAGGATCAAAATAATCAGGTATTTGGTAAGCTTACATATGAAATCTATCTACCAAAGAGGACACTTCTTTAAATATACATAATTAGGAAATTTTGAAATTTTTATTTCATCCCATTTCTGCCTAATTTTGGATGATGTATATTACATGAAGTCGTAGCATTCCCCCCAAAAAGACATACGTTCCAAAATCAGTTCTAAAAGACTATAGCAATTTACACAGACACACACACACACACACACACACACACACACACACACACATTCTCCTACTAAAAAGTCTCTCATTCTTTAAGATATTCCCTTTAAGTCTAAAATCTAGAAAGCTCCTAGAAATAGAAGTTAAATAGCTGGGGCGACTGGGTGGCTCAGTGGTTGAGTGTCTGACTTCAGCTCAGGTCATGATCTTGTGGTTCCTGAGTTCTAGCCCCACTTTGGGCTCTCTGCTGTCAGTGAGGAGCCTGCTTCAGATCCTCTGTCTCCCTCTCTCTCTGCTCCACCCCTGACTCGCACACTCTCTCTCTCTCAAAAATAAATAAACATTAATATGTATATATATACATTGATAGACATAGATATCAAAATATTTAACAAGTGGATATGATCATTAAAATGTATAATTATTTAAAAAAAGAAGTTAAAATAGCTAATGATGTCAGTAAGAGTAGGTGCCAACACGTAAAATCAGATGGGACAAACAGATACATTTCTCGGCAGGTTCCATGAGCTGAAATATACTGTGTACGCAACACCAAGCCCGAATCCACCACCCCAGCTGTAGAAATTCCATAAGAGAACCTCTACACATCATTGCTGTTCTACTGAACATTTCCACAGGCAGCTCTCAGATCATCCCCACTGCCACTCAGCCCCCTGAAGGCTAGATGTTCTAGCTGGGTTTGACCTCAGTCAAGGTGGGGCTGACCACAGCTCAACAGAAAGCAGGGATTTGACCTTATTTTTCCACTACTTGCCTTAAGAATTCCACATGGTTGAGCATGCAGACCCCTCAGTGGCACTCTGGAAAAGTCCGCTCTTGCTTTGGGGTTGTGCAAACAGTCAATGTTCACAGATTCAGAAATAAAAGCGACACCTATTTATACATATTACATCTGATTTAAAGTTCAAAATACCCGCAGAGTTGACTTTTTTTTAATGTTTATTTACTTATTTTTGAGAGAGAGAGCAAGCTAGGGGCTGAGAGAGAGAGAGAGAGAGGGAGAGAGAGAATCCCAAGCAGGCTCTGCACTGACAGAGTGCACGGGGCTCGAACCCACAAACCATGAGATCATGACCTGAGCCAAAGTTAGACACTCAACCAACTGAGCCACCCAGAGTTGGCTCTTAATAAATTAAGTTTTATTTATAAATAAGTTTTATTTAAGTTTTATTTATACCCAGTTTTATTGAGGTATAATTGGTGTACAAAACTTATCTGCATAAAATTAAAGTATATAATTTGAGGAGTTTGGACATGTGAGTACTCTTACGTTATCATCACCATAAACAAGGTAAGAAACATATCTGTCACCTCCAAAAGTTTCCTTGTGTCCTCCTATTCTGTTTTTGTTTTTTGGTTTTTAGATGAAGAATCCAGATCCAGAATCAAGCGCTCTGCTGTCCTAAGCGCATCATTTAAAACATTCACGTCAATGTAACTTAAAATGTTAATCTGCCATTAAAGGTGAATTCTCTAATCTTTCCTTGAGAAACCGCCACTAAACTTCCGGGCTTTCTAGGCACCCCACTCCAGTGGCAGAGCCCTGCTGTAAATCCAGGTTTGTCTGATGCCACGGCCTCTGCACACCCCTACCAATGAAAGCCTGCTACTAAAATATCTCCATCAGGACTCCTAGGGTTACTCACATGCTGACCACGGATGACTCTGCTTGTTTCAAGGACGCAGGTCACATGTCCCCAGTCCACACGGGGGACTGGGATAAGGGGTATTAGGGATAAAGCCGAGATGAGCAAGGGTGTTGAGACAGCTCCGCAGACTGAAATAACGTGTAAGGAGGCTCTTTCTGAACTGTTTCTTTAGGCTTTCAAAATTTCTATTAGTATCACTCAGTGGCTGTAAGATAGCTCATAGGTGGTTTTCTTGGAAGCTGAAAAAGCATTCATTTTATCCTGCTGGTGGAAGAATTCAGCACTGGAATGACAAGCAACAAGTCCTCAAGCTTAGAGGAAGCTGACTTACGTGGACAGTTAATTGATTGTGGCAACCGAAAGGAGAGTCAGACAGACCTATCATTAAATAGACAACACGGCCATTTGATTGGCTAGAATTTTTCTTCTGTCCACTGAGCACACCGCGGTGTGTACTATGGGACCTCTGGCCACTGCGTGCCCAAGCACCCGGAGACTTTATAAAGTTACACACAATGAAAGGGGCTATTTGTTTCAAACTGAGCTAAGTCACATACAAAACTGAGTTTAAACCAAGGTTTCTTAACAGTGGTAAGAAACTGTTACTGACATTGGGGGCCAGAAAATTCTTTGCTGCAGGGGGGATGGTCTTGTGCATTCAGGATGTTTAGAAGCACACGTGGCCTCTATCCACTAAATGCCAGTGGCACCCCCAACCCCTCACAGCAGAGTTATGACAGACAACCAAAAATGTTTTCAGACATTACAAAATGTTATTGGGGGAAGGGGGCAAAACCGCCCCCAGTTGAGAACCACCAGCTAAAGCATATGGAAGGAGATGTCTGCAGCTGAGTTACAAGCTCTGAAATAACATGGATGAGGCAGATGAAAAGAAGGTAGCCTTGGTGATAAGTTACCAAAACTTTAACTTCTCAGATGAATTTTGAAAAAGTGCATAGAGAATAAGTCAGTGTGCCCAGCCCCCAAGATTCTTCTTGAGCAGTGGTTCACAAAGTGTGGTTCCCGCAGCAGCAGCAGCAAAAGCATCTCCTGAGAACTTAGTAAAAATGCAAACCTTGAGCCTCACCCAAGATGTACGAAATCAGAAAAGTCTGGGGGTGGGGTCCGGCACTCTGCCTTAACAAGCCTACTGGGTGATGCTGATGCTCCCTGATGTCTGAGAACCACTGACCTACAGCCTGAGGCTCTGATCATGGTCCTCACGTTCGCACACGAGCCTCTCCCATTTCCCCACAGCACCAGAAAATACTCGAATGTTCTTCCTCTTCAGGAGGTCATCTGTACTTCTCATAGATAATATACCTGAGGCTTTCAGGATCTGGAGATCTGTCTCAGCGACTACTGGAATGTGCTGTTCGTTCCTAGACTATACACGCTTTACGTGCAACACTTAGCGACCACAGTCCTGTTGGAGGGAACACTGGAACATTCTCTGTTGATTTAAGTCGCTCAACGATAAAGCTTTGTCTTGCCCCCCAATATATAAAGCTGACATCCGATACATGTTAGACGTGTAATATGTTTAGTCAACCCAACGCGTGTTCCCTGTAGCGGCCTCATCGTGCAGAGATGCTGGCTGTGGGTGGCAGCATGAACCCTTGTCTTCATTAACTGACAACTTCTCATTTCCTAATCAGTGACTGTTTTCCAAAACTAGTAAATTAGTAAATCACTAGAATTAAAAGACGCCTCCTATGGTGCCTCCAGAGACCCCTCACGGTAACGAACACGGATTGGTTTTAAGGCCCCGGGGAAAATGGCTCCCCCAGCACAGGCTGTCCTCGGTCCACAGCCACCTACTTACCCGGGTGTCCCTCTCCTACAGACTCCGAGGTGAACATGAAGGCTCCTTCTTCACTTAGAGAGTGGTCACACAAGCCGTCCACCGGGCCATTCATCTTTGCACACTTCTCCACTGGGTTTCTTCAAGGTAACGATTTCAACGCTGTTGACTTTGCCTGAAGTGGTTTTGTGTGGTTGCCTTTTTTTTTTTTTTCCTCCCCCGGGAACCCAACAGGCTTGTCTTTGGCAGAGCTACAGGGCTCGCTTCTGGGGAACTGCCTGTGTGCACGTGAGGGGAAGGTGGGGAAGGTGAGGATGGTGAGGAGGGCGGGCCTGAGTACCGACGTGTCACTCTCTCCGGCTGGTCACGGCTCGCTCCTGAGTGACTCCTATATATGGAAAAGTGAAAGGGCCTGAATAATCATGTGAGAAAATTGGAGGAGTCCATTTCCTGGGGGGGGGGGGGAGGGGTGTCTTCTTACCTTGAGGAATTCCGGTCCTCAGCTCGGATTTCCCGAGCCCCAACGTCTGGTCAGTGCACGGTGAAGAAGGCTGTACAGATTCTGCAGAACCGAAGCTCCTTTGGGACTCTGCTTCAGCTCTGCAGCTAATCTCCATATTGGGCCGAGGTTAACATCCCACGTTGGAGGGTGGGGGTCTGTGGTGACTCAGGGATCCAAACAGGCAGCAAGGAGCCCTTTCCCAGAGATGCGGTTTCGGCTAAGGCTGCGGCCCAGGGTGGCCTTTGCCACTGGGTGCTGCCTTTCCTCCCCCACACCTTGTCTGGGCTGGGCTCTCCCCCTTCTTCTACCTTCTCAGAGCAAGAGCACGCACCTGTATTCTGAGTCAGCGTGGACGTTACACAACACGTTCGTTTAGGGGAAAAGTTTTCAAGCCCACATTTCTCTGCTGATAGAAAGCACCTAAGCTGTCAGCTTCTCTAAGACACCGGCGGTCACATTAAAAAGTATCTGGACAGGTTACAGAAGACAATGCTTTTTTATATTTTGTTTTTTGCTTTTGGAAAAAGACTTTTGAGAGATGGATTCGTTACAGGGAAATTATCCGAGTCCAGCTTCCATAAGATACGTTAAACTTCGACCTATTCAGTCCTGTGCACTTGATCAACATTCTTGATCACATGATGCCCGCACTTGTTTTTTTGTTTTGTTTTGTTTTTTTTTTGCTTTGACCAAGAAAAGAAGTGAACTGGTTACATCTGTAGCCAGTTCATGCTCTACCTGACAGCGCCTCTCTCTTCCTTCTCTCCCACTCTCAGACCTCAGGCTGCAGGAAGAGTGGGGAACTGAGATCACAGACAGTGAGAATGGGTGGAGGAACCAGTTCCCACTAGAAAGCAATAAAATGTAAGCAGCCAAAAGCTCATGCATCAAAAATATTGGACCGTGGGAAGCAAAAGGTAGGATGCGGTGGCCCCAAATCCCCTCTCTACTTAGGATGTGAGCATTACAGTTCTCTTCCTGGTGCTCTAAACTTTGAGTTTTGCCACCTGGTCAGTAGCAGCAGCACCAACTATCCAGGGAATTTAAACTATATTAAAGTGACCTCCTCACGGGATAAAGTAAGAGGTTTTACATACACATATTTCATCATTTAACAAACAGCGAGCTGGACCGCTCAGGCACAAGACTGCTGAAGGTTCGAAGAGAAAAAGCCACCGGGAAGGGATGGAAACATGAGGATCAAACAAGGACTTTAGACAACATAGCCTTGTCCTTGTCAGCACACAGGCGTCCTCCTGTTTGCACTTAAAATATTTCAACATCGCTGTCCCTTTGTAAATTTCTTCTGGGTACACTGGTTTCAAACCTGGAGGCAATATGAGCTAATGTTTAATGTGAACCGTAGACCTAGGTTAGCCTAGCAGCTAGAAGTATAGCCATTACGTTCTAACTCTGCTTTAAGAGCAAGATGGGGTTTAAGTAGCAAATACTCAACAGAGTCCTAGAGCTGGCAGTAAGTCAGAGAGCAAAGCCCAACTGCCCTCTGAGTTCCAGAATGGCTCAAAGCATGGAGTGGAGGGGCATGTCCTACACAGAGAAGTGGTGTTTCCAGAAACATATGCAGGAGGCTTCTGTAGCCTGGACACAAATTCAGAGTGAGGGAAGGATCTGGAAGCACGGAGTTCAGTCCCCATCTTATGTGTGAGTCTCGTATGACATCCCCACGAAATCTAGGCCACCTTATATTCTTTCAGCAGACAGAGGTTAGTTAACAAGCAGCACACAGAACACCGTGGATGAGAGTGTGGGCTTCAGGGCTGGAGTCCTGTGTGACCTCTAACCCACTGTCCACCGTGGGACAGGCTTCCTAACCTCCCTCATCTGTAAAGCAGGTTAAGTAAGCATCATTGTGAGAAACAGATGTGGCCATTGCGGTAGGATGAGTATTGAGCACAGAGCTGGTGCACGATAAGACTTCGATAAAATATTCCTTAAGCACCTTCCATGTACGTAATACGTGCTCTTCTTTTTTTTTAAATTTTAATGTTTATTTATTATTTTGAGAGAGACAGAGACAGAAGGTGAATGGGGGAGGGGCAGAGAGAGAGAGACAGAGATACAGAATCCGAAGCAGGCTTTAGGCTCTGAATCGTCAGCACACAGCCCAACGTGGGGCTCAAACCCACAAACCGTGAGATCATGACCTGAGCCAAAGTCGGACGCTTAACTGACTGAGCCACCCAGGCGACCCAATATATGATCTTCTTATGTAAAAAGATAAAATGCAAGGCCCTAATAGTGCTGAATCAGTCGAAAGATATCCCTTTTGTACTAAATGTTACCTGATTTTGTACTAAATGTACTAAAAGAAATATCACTTGAACCAAGAGTTAAAATAGTGGTTTCAATCTGCTCCCTTTAGAGAGAACTGGCAGACCTTGGCCAAGATCTAATACTTAGAAAACCGAATCTATGGGGACTTTGTATCCCTAATTTGCCATCATAAACTCAAATTAAAACCTCCCTGGCGCACAGGCTGTCCCGTTCTCTCTTACGCATGAGTTGTCCTAATGTCCCCCCACCCCCACTGATTACCTAAGTCCAATTCAAGGTGTCAAAGGCCCACAGTTGATTTCACCTCTATGCAGCAACCTTCAACTCTGAAGCTTTGCTGACAAGCCTGTGAAGAAACTTGGCTTTGAAAACAAATAACGTTTTGGTCAGATTTACCCCTGATACTAAAATATAAAATACCAAATGAATATAAAATACCAAATGAATATAAAATACCAAGCAAACGGCTGTGTTTCCAATGAGCAGTTTGTGTAAGCCACACTGACCAGTTTCATGAAGGGGCTTGGAGGGCACCCGACCCCCAGGTAACTAGTGGAGAGCACCTGGTCTGATAGTGCCTTTGGCCAGCTCCTACACTGTCATGCCTGATGGCTACGCCACAGTGCGGAGCCTGATGCAGGGCTCGATCCCACGAACTGTGCGATCATGACCTGAGCCAAAATCAAGACTCGGACACTTAACCGACTGAACCACCCAAGTGCAAACATTTCTGAACCTTGGTGAGAAACTCCCTTAAACATCAATGACATAATAACCACATGGGATATTTTCAAAGGATTTACTACGTTTGCCCTCATTAATTTAAACACAAAGTCTTCCCACATACATCATCCGGAACGTGAATAACTTATTTACCAAAGAGAGATAATAGATTCGGACTGTATATATTTTTTTTAATTTTAGCTAATTTCAACACCATATGACTTTGGTTCAGTAAAAAAATCCACATATGCACTCCGTATACAACAGCTCTTCTGAAAAGGAAGAAAGAAATGTAGAAAGGTTTCATGGAAAAGCAGAATTTGAGCTGGACCCCAAGGCAGCAGGGAGGCAGTAAGGACCTGGGGGCTTTACCAGCCAAGAAGCCACAGTGTGGGTTAGAGCTGGTGCAGCGGGGCATTGCCCCAACTTTACCTGGGGGGGGGGTGTGGGGTAACTGGGCAGGGAAGGGGAGGGCCGGGAAAGCCAGGAGCTGGGGTTCAGGGCAGGAAGTAGCCATGCAGAGAGGCAAGAGAACGGGAGTTTCTATCTGACAGGAATGAAAGCTAGATTATAGAGGAAAAGGATTCCAAGATCAGAGAGAAGAGGTAAAACTCCTGCCTGGATCCAGGAGTAAACTAAAGAGGAACAAATGCTCAGATATTCATATAATGTGAATCTTGCTATGCATTGTCATTGTTCAAAACCCTGTTGCTTTTCTAACTGGAATCATCCCTTCCCCCAAACACATACACCCCAGCTTCTGAGTGAGACTTGTGATCCTGACAGCTTATTTCAATTTCCGATCCTTTATCATCTGTATCCAATTTCCCACAAAGCTTGCCAACGATTCTTTCTCAGTGGTGTTTTTAGAATTCTCCCCTTCCATTTTCATGTCCACAAACAGTCACCTCTACGCCCATTGTTGACATCTCACACTTGAGTTAGGCACCAGCTGGGCCCACCCTCCCGTACCAACATACCCTTCAGTGGTGGTACCATGCTACACATAGTAGGTGCCTTAAAGCAGCCTGCCAATTGGTACCTAGAAAAAATGAGCAGTCTCGTACACTACCTCACCTCAGTTAAGCTGTGCAAACAAAATATTTACACAAGAAGAGCTAGACAATCTCCCAGAAATACTCCTATGCTAGGATACCACTCAGCTGTCAAAACATTAACCACGATGTCACCTGCAAAAATATGGGTGAATTGAAATAATATTCAGTGAAGCAGGGGCCAAAAGAGAATATACAATATCCCTTTTAATAAAAATAAAACAAGGTTTGTAACATTTACTTTTTAGGAATAGGTAAAGGTTCAATAAAGGATTCAAAAAGGAAAAGCAGGAAGTGATATCACTGAAAATGGTGGAGAAGAGAACCCAAAGCTTCCATCCTGCCACAAAGATCAACTAATAACGTGGGGGAAAAAACTGTTTGAATCAACTTTTGCAAAATTCTGGAATCCAGTCAAGAATTTATAGGAAGCTTACTAAAGAAAGAGGCTGTCACACTTACTGTGATACTTTGTATTGTCACACTGTAGTTAAGAGAATGCTGTTATATTTTAAATTTCCCACCTTGTCCCTCACTCCCCAGATTGATGGTATCCATGAAGATGGTAACCCATACCCCCAATGCAGGTTGCTAGTACAAAGGGAGCAAAACAAACCTTATTCTCAAATAACTGAGGTTGTGTTTTCTGTTTGTTTGCCTTTTTACCTGTCTAGCAGCTCCCTAAAGGACTGGTATAAGGGCTGGCTTTTGTTTTGTTCCAACCCAGAACATTCCCAAGTGAGGGGCAGCTTCCCAGCTGTCATCTGCAGAAAGCATTTCAAGGCAAAAGTGTTGGCCACAACCGACTGAGGCAATGGATAATACATGGACAAGTAATAAAAAGACCAAAAAGCCTGGAAAGAAAGAGGTTGGAAAAGAGATACATGGGGAAAGTACAGGATTTTCTTTTAAGCTACCATGGATACCAGGGAATTAAGAAAGAAGATTAAATTATTAAAACCAGAAATAGAGGTGATGGCATTACTACAGACCTTACAGAAGTAAAAAGGATTATATTATGAACAGCTGCATGCCAATATCCATCTAGATAACCTAGATGGAATGAATTTCTAGAAGAACACGAACTACAACTGACTCAAGTGGCAATAGAAAATCTAAATGTAACTATAACAGGTCAAGAGATTGAATCAGCAATTAAAATACGTTCTAACAAAAAGCTCAGGACCAGATGGCTTCACCAGTTCATTCTCCCAAACACTTAATTAAAGAAGAATTAACACCAGTCTTATCAAACTCTTCCAAAAAATAAGAGGAGGCAACATTTCCTAATTCATTCTACTTGGCCAACATTATAATGATACCAAAGTCAGACAAAGATATCAGAAGAAAACTATAGACCCATATCCCTTCTGAATATAGATGAAATAATCCTCCATGAAATGCTGGCAAACAAATTTCAGGAATATATTAAAAGGATTATGCATCATGACCAAAGAGGATTTATCCCAAGAATGCAAGGCTGGTTAAAAATAAGAAAATCAATGTAATATGCCATAGTGATAAAATGAAGGGGGAAAAACACACCTCTCATTTGATGCAGAAAAAGCATTTGAAAAATCTGATTCTCTTATATGGTAAAAATATTCAACAAATTTGGGCTAGAAGGAAACTTGCTCAACATGACAAAGGACATTTATGAAAAATGTACAGTTAACATCATACTCGATGGTAAATAATGGAAAGCTTTCCCCCTAAGATCAGGAACAAAACAAGTAGGCCTACTTTCATGACTCTTATTTAATACTGTACTGGAAGTTCTAGCCAGAGCAAATCCGCAAGAAAAGAAAAAAAAAAAGCACTGAAATTCAAAAGGAAGAAGTAAAACTATTTATTTGCAGATAACATCATCTTATATAAAGAAAATCCTAAGGAATCCACACAAAATAAACAATTAGAGCTTATAAACTAATCCAGCAAAGTTTCAGGGTACATAATTAACACACAAAAAAATAAGTTGATGTCCATACACTATCAATGAACAATTTGAGAAGGATATTAAGAAAATTCCATTTATAAGAGTATCAGAAAGAATAAAATACTTAGGAAAAAATTAACTAAGGAGGTTCAAGACTTGTACACTGGACCCCACAAAATACTGCTGAAATGAATAAAACCAAAGTAAATGAAAAGATATTCCATATTCATGGATTAGAAGACAATATTGTTAAAATTACATATCACTGAAAGTGATCTACAGATTCAGTGCAATCTCTATGAAGATCTCAGTGGCCTCTTTTCCAAATATGTAGAAGTTTATCCTAAAATTAATACGGAATTATAAAGGATCTCAAATAGCCAGAACAATCTTGAAAAGGAAAAATAAAGTTGCAGGACTCATATTTTCCAACTTCAAAACTTACTACAAAGCTCTGTAGGATACCTGCATAAGGAAAATGTTATCCAAATGGGAAAGCAATTAAACATCCCGAAACCTCTGGGCTTTCTGAGGCTGGTTTCTAAAATAAATATGAAAGTAAAATGTTTTGTGTTAACTGGTGCTGAGGGCTTCTAACTACAACATTCAATTGTATTGGGCTTCTTTTAAAAAACAACATTTATTGGGTCTAATGCTGGTGTAATCTATGGTAACTGTGGAAAAATTTGGAAAATGGAAGAAAAAAATACTATGGTCCTTCCATTCATAGGTTGGTAAGCATAATTAACATGGTGTATTTTCCTCTTGAAGGAAACAGATTCATATGTTTATATAGGGATAGGCCCCGTGTGTATTATTTAGATAAAAATTTTAAAGTTAATGAAACATTTAGAGTTCCAGTTCCACGTGGGATAGAATAAGCACAACATATTCCACCTCGACTCTGCCACTGAATGCAGCCATAAAACCTGGACGGAATGCATGGAGTAACCATTTGCAGACTCTGAAAAGTAAACAGTCGTAAGTCGGGGGGTGACCAAAAATGCAAAGGGACACTGAAAAGGCAGTGAGGGTCCCACTGTTGTCCTCCCATATCCTGGATCCAAGGGCATGCCGCCCCAGAAGTGGGCATCTGACCACACAAAGAAAGTTGCAGGAGAGGCTCCCTTTCTCTGACCGCAGGGAGTGGAGGGAAATCCTCTGTATTTCTTTTTCTTTCTTCTATTCTCTTGAGCGCCAGCTCCCAGACAATTCCTTGGTGACAAAATTGGCAGTGGGGGTCTGCAAGCAACTAAAATTCTGAGGGAGGGGGAATTCTCTCATCAGAGGAGCTGTGATTCTCAAGAAAGTGGTGACGATCCCTACCGCTCTTCTCCATGCGTCTCCCGCCACTTGGCCACGGATGCAGGCATGGTCGTGGAAGGTGCGCAGCAGAGGAGAGTAACTGAAACCCAGCCTCTGGACAAAGGACCAAAAAGGGGAGGCCCAGAGTGGGAAAAAGGTGGGAAGCCCACAGAGAGATAGAGCTCAGGAAAAGGATCCCATGACTATAGTTATACCATACTAACGTAAGATGTTAATAATAAGGGAAACTGGGTCCAGGGTATAGAGAAACTCTGTGCTATCATTGTAATAATTCTGCAAATTTAAAACTGTTCTAAATTTTTTCTTTTATTTGAAAAAAAAATTTTTTAATGTTTATTTTGAGAGAGAGAGAGAGTGAGCAGGGGAGGGGCAGAGAGAGAGGGAGACACAGAATCCAAAGCAGGCTCCAGGCTCTGAGCTGTCAACACAGATCCCAACACGAGGCTCGAACCCACA
Organism: Lynx canadensis; assembly: GCF_007474595.2. NCBI lineage: Eukaryota > Metazoa > Chordata > Mammalia > Carnivora > Felidae > Lynx > Lynx canadensis. Next base: position 47,861,899 of record NC_044313.2, on the reverse strand, counting down.
AGCCATGAGATCATGACCTTAGTTGAAGTCGGACACTCAACCGGCTGAGCCACCCAGGCACCCCTAAATTTTTTCTTTTAAAAAAAGAAATATTTGCCTTGGCTCATTCTTTCCTGTATTCATTCATGTAACTCACTGAACTATGGACTGAGCACCTACCATGTCCCAGGCACTGCTCTAGTCTCTGGAAATACAAACAGCAAACAAAACCCACCAGGCTTCTTGCCATCAAGGAGCTTACAGTGCAGTGGAAAATGAAACAAACAACATTAAGGGGTTGAAGGAAGAAGTCTCTACTTTCAAAGTTAAAAATTATCTTCTCGAATCATTATAGAAGAACAATCTTTGAGAAGTTAAAAACCTGAGCTGAAGACTATACAGTCTGGCAATTCGACAACCAAGGAGCTGGGTATCCAAGGAGGGGCAAAAGGCTTGGCTCTGGAGCCAAATAAGGCCAATCCCTAGCAGGAGACCCGGCTTCCTGGCGGGAGCAAGAATATCTACCCTGACTCTAGGCTTATGCCACAGAGCCAGGTTACCTGTCGGCTCCCCGGAAGGCAGAGCAGTGCCGGGAGAGAGATGTGACTAGAAAGCACTGTGCCCTGCTGGGTGCTATCTCAGCGGTAGCTGCACAGGTAGGACAGGCTGTGCCCCACTCACACAGGGCTCCACACATCCACCCACCCTCCCATCCTCACATTCCACTCATTCATTCTCTGGACACGAATTAAACACCTACTGTAGGCCGAGAATAGGGAAGGCCCTCTGCAGTGTTGACAAAAACAAATATGCCAGGCGAAATGGGGAGAAAATATTCCAGGCAACCGAAAGAACATTTACCGAGGCCCACGAGCTAGCAAGGGCATGAAGCCTTCATGACCCTTTAATTTTTTTATAATGTTTATGTTTTTTGAAAGAGAGACAGAGCGCAAGCAGGGGAAGGGTAGAGAGAGAAGGAGACACAGAATCTGAAGCAGGCTCTGGGCTCTGAGCGGATAGCACAGAGCCTGACGCAGGGCTTGAACCCACGAACAGTGAGATCGTGACCTGAGCTGAAGTCAGACACTTAATCGACTGAGCCACCCAGGGGCCCGCTTCATGACACTTTAAGTTGTTAGTGAGGTTGGGGCATGGAGCCTGGGTGGAAGGACGGCAAGAGGGAAGACTGGAGGTGGTGGCCAAGGCCAGATCATGAAGGGCTCGGAGGGTCCTGCAAGGAGTTTAGACATTTTGCTAACGGCAAAGGGAAGCCAAGGAAGAGTTTCAAAAGCAAATGATGTGCACAGATGGGGCATGTGATCAGATGTAGACTTTTACCGAAACCATTTTGCAAGGTACTGCTGTCGTGTGGAGACCGGACTAGATTAGATCCACCCTGGAGTCCCGGAGTACATGACACAGTCAGAAGGTGGAGGCGGGACCTGAGACCTCACTGGATGTAGGAAGAGAGCAGTGGGAGGACTCCCAGGTGACGTCTACATTTCTGGCCCCGGGTGAATACTCGAGATGCCAGGGTAGAGTAATGACGACAAGGAACACAAACACTGTGTATTCCCAGGGTGTGTTAGACGCTGAGTCTAACTGAGTGGGTGCCAGCGCCCTCGGGAGAACTCTGGTCCCCCACCCAGCAAATACTAGTGCTGCCTTTTACGTGCACCCCCAGGCCTTCTTCCAAGTAAACGTCTTGCTCAACAGGTCAGGATGGATTCAATGAGCATCCAAGAAGTTTAAAGTAAACATTCCTATAGATATAGAAACATGAAAAGGATCCCATACCCTGATAAATACAGCGATTTCTGTAAGGGTTTCTATACATACGGGATTCTCTGTTACATATGCAATATTCTGACGGTTGTCATCACTAACAGGACTTATTTTACATAAGCAAACACACTCACCAAGGTAAATATCCAACTGAAGTAAAAATGGAGCCAACACGGGTGTGTTTCAAATTAGCCAGTAATTTCAGAGGACAAAGCAGGAAGTTGGGTGGGATGGGAGGGCAGCGTGTGATTGACCAGTTGGTCTCCCAACACAGGATAACCCCGGTGGGCACAAACCCAGTTGTCCTTAGGTGGGAAATCACTACCTGTGAGTACTACGGAATCCTCTACTTGGCTGGTAAGAGCTTTGCTGTACAATGACTTTTAGTATTTTTTTATATATATATATGAAATTTATTGACAAATTGGTTTCCATACAACACCCAGTGCCCATCCCAAAAGGTGCCCTCCTCAATACCCATCACCCACCCTCCTCTCCCTCCCACCCCCCATCAACCCTCAGTTTGTTCTCAGTTTTTAACAGTCTCTTATGCTTTGGCTCTCTCCCACTCTAACCTCTTTTTTTTTTTTTTCCTTCCCCTCCCCCATGGGTTCCTGTTAAGTTTCTCAGGATCCACATAAGAGTGAAACCATATGGTATCTGTCTTTCTCTGTATGGCTTATTTCACTTAGCATCACACTCTCCAGTTCCATCCACGTTGCTACAAAAGGCCATATTTCATTTTTTCTCATTGCCACGTAGTATTCCATTGTGTATATAAACCACAATTTCTTTATCCATTCATCAGTTGATGGACATTTAGGCTCTTTCCATAATTTGGCTATTGTTGACAGTGCTGCTATAAACATTGGGGTACAAGTGCCCCTATGCATCAGTACTCCTGTATCCCTTGGATAAATTCCTAGCAGTGCTATTGCTGGGTCACAGGGTAGGTCTATTTTTAATTTTCTGAGGAACCTCCACACTGCTTTCCAGAGCGGCTGCACCAATTTGCATTCCCACCAACAGTGCAAGAGGGTTCCCGTTTCTCCACATCCTCTCCAGCATCTATAGTCTCCTGATTTGTTCATTTTGGCCACTCTGACTGGCGTGAGGTGATACCTGAGTGTGGTTTTGATTTGTATTTCTCTGATAAGGAGCGACGCTGAACATCTTTTCATGTGCCTGTTGGCCGTCTGGATGTCTTCTTTAGAGAAGTGTCTATTCATGTTTTCTGCCCATTTCTTCACTGGGTTATTTGTTTTTCGGGTGTGGAGTTTGGTGAGCTCTTTATAGATTTTAGATACTAGCCCTTTGTCCGATATGTCATTTGCAAATATCTTTTCCCATTCCGTTGGTTGCCTTTTAGTTTTGTTGGTTGTTTCCTTTGCTGTGCAGAAGCTTTTTATCTTCATAAGGTCCCAGTAATTCACTTTTGCTTTTAATTCCCTTGCCTTTGGGGATGTGTCGAGTAAGAGATTGCTACGGCTGAGGTCAGAGAGGTCTTTTCCTGCTTTCTCCTCTAAGGTTTTGATGGTTTCCTTTCTCACATTTAGGTCCTTTATCCATTTTGAGTTTATTTTTGTAAATGGTGTGAGAAAGTGGTCTAGTTTCAACCTTCTGCATGTTGCTGTCCAGTTCTCCCAGCACCATTTGTTAAAGAGGCTGTCTTTTTTCCATTGGATGTTCTTTCCTGCTTTGTCAAAGATGAGTTGGCCATACGTTTGTGGGTCTAGTTCTGGGGTTTCTATTCTATTCCATTGGTCTGTGTGTCTGTTTTTGTGCCAATACCATGCTGTCTTGATGATGACAGCTTTGTAGTAGAGGCTAAAGTCTGGGATTGTGATGCCTCTTGCTTTGGTCTTCTTCTTCAGAATTCCTTTGGCTATTCGGGGCCTTTTGTGGTTCCATATGAATTTTAGGATTGCTTGTTCTAGTTTCGAGAAGAATGCTGGTGCAATTTTGATTGGGATTGCATTGAATGTGTAGATAGCTTTGGGTAGTATTGACATTTTGACAATATTTATTTTTCCAATCCATGAGCAGGGAATGTCTTTCCATTTCTTTAAATCTTCTTCAATTACCTTCATAAGTTTTCTATAGTTTTCAGCATACAGATCTTTTACATCTTTGGTTAGATTTATTCCTAGGTATTTTATGCTTCTTGGTGCAATTGTGAATGGGATCAGTTTCTTTATTTGTCTTTCTGTTGCTTCGTTGTTAGTGTATAAGAATGCAACTGATTTCTGTACATTGATTTTGTATCCTGCAACTTTGCTGAATTCATGTATCAGTTCTAGCAGACTTTTGGTGGAGTCTATCGGATTTTCCATGTATAATATCATGTCATCTGCAAAAAGCGAAAGCTTGACTTCATCTTTGCCAATTTTGATGCCTTTGATTTCCTTTTGTTGTCTGATTGCTGATGCTAGAACTTCCAGCACTATGTTAAACAACAGCGGTGAGAGTGGGCATCCCTGTCGTGTTCCTGATCTCAGGGAAAAAGCTCTCAGTTTTTCCCCGTTGAGGATGATGTTAGCTGTGGGCTTTTCATAAATGGCTTTTATGATCTTTAAGTATGTTCCTTCTATCCCGACTTTCTCAAGGGTTTTTATTAAGAAAGGGTGCTGGATTTTGTCAAAGGCCTTTTCTGCATCGATTGACAGGATCATATGGTTCTTCCCTTTTTTTTTGTTAATGTAATGTATCACGTTGATTGATTTGCGAATGTTGAACCAGCCCTGCATCCCAGGAATGAATCCCACTTGATCATGGTGAATAATTCTTTTTATATGCTGTTGAATTCGATTTGCTAGTATCTTATTGAGAATTTTTGCATCCATATTCATCAGGGATATTGGCCTGTAGTTCTCTTTTTTTACTGGGTCTCTGTCTGGTTTAGGAATCAAAGTAATACTGGCTTCATAGAATGAGTCTGGAAGTTTTCCTTCCCTTTCTATTTCTTGGAATAGCTTGAGAAGGATAGGTATTATCTCTGCTTTAAACGTCTGGTAGAACTCCCCTGGGAAGCCATCTGGTCCTGGACTCTTATTTGTTGGGAGATTTTTGATAACCGATTCAATTTCTTCGCTGGTTATGGATCTGTTCAAGCTTTCTATTTCCTCCTGATTGAGTTTTGGAAGAGTGTGGGTGTTCAGGAATTTGTCCATTTCTTCCAGGTTGTCCAATTTGTTGGCATATAATTTTTCATAGTATTCCCTGATAATTGTTTGTATCTCTGAGGGATTGGTTGTAATAATTCCATTTTCATTCATGATTTTATCTATTTGGGTCATCTCCCTTTTCTTTTTGAGAAGCCTGGCTAGCGGTTTGTCAATTTTGTTTATTTTTTCAAAAAACCAACTCTTGGTTTCGTTGATCTGCTCTACAGTTTTTTTAGATTCTATATTGTTTATTTCTGCTCTGATCTTTATTATTTCTCTTCTTCTGCTGGGTTTAGGCTGCCTTTGCTGTTCTGCTTCTATTTCCTTTAGGTGTGCTGTTAGATTTTGTATTTGGGATTTTTCTTGTTTCTTGAGATAGGCCTGGATTGCAATGTATTTTCCTCTCAGGACTGCCTTCGCTGCGTCCCAAAGCGTTTGGATTGTTCTATTTTCATTTTCGTTTGTTTCCATATATTTTTTGATTTCTTCTCTAATTGCCTGGTTGACCCACTCATTCGTTAGTAGGGTGTTCTTTAACCTCCATGCTTTTGGAGGTTTTCCAGACTTTTTCCTGTGGTTGATTTCAAGCTTCATAGCATTGTGGTCTGAAAGTATGCATGGTATAATTTCAATTCTTGTAAACTTATGAAGGGCTGTTTTGTGACCCAGTATGTGATCTATCTTGGAGAATGTTCCATGTGCACTCGAGAAGAAAGTATATTCTGTTGCTTTGGGATGCAGAGTTCTAAATATATCTGTCAAGTCCATCTGATCCAGTGTCTCATTCAGGGCCCTTGTTTCTTTATTGACCGTGTGTCTAGATGATCTATCCATTTCTGTAAGTGGGGTGTTAAAGTCCCCAGCAATTACCACATTCTTATCAATAAGGTTGCTTCTGTTTATGAGTAATTGTTTTATATATTTGGGGGCTCCGGTATTCGGCGCATAGACATTTATAATTGTTAGCTCTTCCTGATGGATAGACCCTGTAACTATTATATAATGTCCTTCTTCATCTCTTGTTACAGCCTTTAATTTAAAGTCTAGTTTGTCTGATATAAGTATGGCTACTCCAGCTTTCTTTTGGCTTCCAGTAGCATGATAAATAGTTCTCCATCCCCTCACTCTGAATCTAAAGGTGTCCTCAGGTCTAAAATGAGTCTCTTGTAGACAGCAAATAGATGGGTCTTGTTTTTTTATCCATTCTGATACCCTATGTCTTTTGGTTGGCGTATTTAATCCATTTACATTCAGTGTTATTATAGAAAGATAAGGGTTTAGAGGCATTGTGATGTCTGTATGTTTTATGCTTGTAGTGATGTCTCTGGTACTTTGTCTCACAGGGTCCCCCTTAGGATCTCTTGTAGGGCTGGTTTAGTGGTGACAAATTCCTTCAGTTTTTGTTTGTTTGGGAAGACCTTTATCTCTCCTTCTATTCTAAATGACAGACTTGCGGATAAAGGATTCTCGGCTGCATATTTTTTCTGTCTAGCACACTGAAAATCTCGTGCCAATTCTTTCTGGCCTGCCAAGTTTCAAAAGAGAGATCAATCACGAGTCTTATAGGTCTCCCTTTATATGTGAGGGCACGTTTACCCCTTGCTGCTTTCAGAATTTTCTCTTTATCCTTGTATTTTGCCAGTTTCACTATGATATGTCGTGCAGAAGATCGATTCAAGTTACGTCTGAAGGGAGTTCTCTGTGCCTCTTGGATTTCAATGCCTTTTTCCTTCCCCAGTTCAGGGAAGTTCTCAGTTATTATTTCTTCAAGTACCCCTTCAGCACCTTTCCCTCTCTCTTCCTCCTCTGGGATACCAATTATGCGTATATTATTTCTTTTTAGTGTATCACTTAGTTCTCTAATTTTCCCCTCATACTCTTGGATTTTTTTATCTCTCTTTTTCTCAGCTTCCTCTTTTTCCATAACTTTATCTTCTAGTTCACCTATTCTCTCCTCTGCCTCTTCCATCCGAGCTGTGGTGGTTTCCATTTTGTTTTGCATTTCCTTTAAAGCGTTTTTCAGCTCCTCGTGACTGTTCCTTAGTCCCTTGATCTCTGTAGCAAGAGATTCTCTGCTGTCCTGTATACTGTTTTCCAGCCCAGCGATTAATTTTATGACTATTATTCTAAATTCACTTTCTGTTATATTATTTAAATCCTTTTTGATCAGCTCATTAGCTGTTGTTATTTCCTGGAGATTCTTCTGAGGGGAATTCTTCCGCTTGGTCATTTTGGATAGTCCCTGGTGTGGTGAGGACCTGCAGGGCACTTCCCCTGTGCTGTGGTGTATAACTGGAGTTGGTGGGCGGGGCCGCAGTCAGTCCTGATGTCTGCCCCCAGCCCACCGCTGGGGCCACAGTCAGACTGGTGTGTGCCTTCTCTTCCCCTCTCCTAGGGGCGGGATTCACTGTGGGGGTGGCGTGGCCCGTCTGGGCTACTTGCACACTGCCAGGCTTGTGATGCTGGGGATCTGGCGTATTAGCTGGGGTGGGTAGGCAAGGTGCACGGCGGCAGGGGGGGCAGGCTTAGCTCGCTTCTCCTTAGGTGATCCACTTCAGGAGGGGCCCTGTGGCAGCCGGAGGGAGTCAGATCCGCTGCCGGAGGTTTGGCTCCGCAGAAGCACAGAGTTGGGTGTTTGCGCGGAGCGAGCAATTTCCCTGGCCGGAACCGGTTCCCTTTGGGATTTTGGCGGGGGGATGGGCGGGGGAGATGGCGCTGGCGAGCGCCTTTGTTCCCCACCAAACTGAGCTCTGTCGTCCGGGGGGGGCTCCGCAGCTCTCCCTCCCTTTGTCCTCCAGCCTTCCCGCTGTCCGAGCAGAGCTGTTAACTTATGACCTCCCAGACGCTAAGTCGCGCTTGCTGTCGGAACACAGTCTGTCAGGCCCCTCCGCTTTTGCAAGCCAGACTCAGAGACTCTGCTTGGCTGGCGAGCCGCCCCTCCGCCCCGGCTCCCTCCAGCCAGTCCGTGGAGCGCGCACCGCCTCGCCGCCCTTCCTACCCTCTTCCGTGGGCCTCTCGTCTGCACTTGGGTCCGGTGACTCCGTTCTGCTAATCCTCTGGCGGTTTTCTGGGTTATTTAGGCAGGTGTAGGTGGAATCTAAGTGATCAGCAGGACGCGCGGTGAGCCCAGCGTCCTCCTACGCCGCCATCTTCCCTTCTTTCGACTTTTAGTATTTTTAAAGTAGAAAGATACTGAATCAAATACATGAGGCAACTCGTAGCCAACAACATGAATGTCAAACATAGCGTATAGGGCTTCAAGGAATCCATCACCCCTCAACTCTAAACTTAGACCATGGTTAGGATGCACTTTGACATTTGTCAGCCCCCCTAAAGACTACATGTATGCACACACTTTCCACTGTGAAATGAAATCGTAATGGCCTTAGCCAGTCCGTGTGAATCCGTTTTATTTTAAAAACTGAAGGTGGTCTCAATCGACTTTGTTAAATTCACATCAATTCCACATCGTCATCAATTCAACAGCACAGGCAGGAAATCTGGGATTTGGGATTGACAGAGAGCCATGTGACGTCAGTCCACACTTTACTTAGTGGGGTTAAATCACGGACCTGAGGTTTCACAATACAGACAAAGGGTATGGTAGAGACAGAAGTCAGGTTGTCTTTTCCCCAGAATACAATTTCTTCACTAAACAAATCTCTGTCCCAAACAAGTAAACTGGAGGCAGAACATTTTAGAGGCAAAAATCGTAGAGAAAGAAAACTAGAGTCATAAAATAAGCTGGCTTTAGTTTCCTATTGATATTTTGCCTTCCCTTATTGGCCCTAGAAAAGTATTTTCACACGAATGATGTTAGTGGGGTCTAAATATTTTAAGTGAAATAAGAAACTAAAATAATTATGTAGGTCATTTGGGCCAAACAGACCCTCCCATTCAAAAATAAAATTTAACCAGAAGTGTTTCACGTTTGGAAGTGTCTATAACATTGTCTCATTTGGGGGTGGGAGCCTACATGGGGGCACCTGGGTGGCTCAGTCGGGTGAACGTCTGACTTTGGCTGAGGTCATGATCTCCTGATTCGTTAGTTTGAGGCCCGCATCAGGCTCACTGCTGTCAGTCAGCACAGAGCCCATGTTGGATCCTCTGTCTTCCTCTCTCTGCCTCTCCCCTGCTTGTACTCTCTATTAAAAAATAAAAAAAGATTTTTAAACATTAAATAAAAACCTATGTAGGGGCTGCCTTCCATCCCTACTCTGTCTCCGATACCAATTTTCCATGTTGATAAACACGTATAGACAATCTCGCCATTTACAAAGCACTCCTCTACAAATGTCATTCAGCTCTCACGATGACTCAGGCAGGGTACTGTCCCCATTTAACCGAGGAGGAAGCTGAGGCCCAGAGAGATTCAGTGATTTATTTCGGGTCATAAGTGCTAAGTGACATCACACTCAAACTTGGCTCTCCCAAGGATCCTCTCCTTTTCCCACACTAAGATGCCTATTAAATCTGCTTCAATGTTTTCCTAATTCAAAATAACAAAAATTACCAACAATTGTGGTTACTTATTTATCTGCTGCTTCCTGCTACCAGAGCTTAGAAGAAGCTTTTCCTAGCTTCATTTGCAGAAACCTTGCTATTGAGTGCTCCAGAACTATACCCAAAGGGTCCTTAGAGGGTGAGGCAAACACATCCCTAATTCCACGGTTCGGCGCGATCTGCTTCCGCTGGCTCTGGAGCCATGAGGGATTGTCTCCTGCAGCTCTGCGCCCAGTGAATCGTCAGATGCCATAAAGGAGAAAGTGACGCTGCTCACTTTTTTGCCTGTGCTCGGAATCTACAGCGTGAGCCAAAGGCACTGCCAGCAGTGTGCCCACCACCCACCCACCCCCACCACCCAGGGGCCAAACAGACCCTCCCATTCTTAGATGGGAGCCACCTTCCTTAGAACTGCTGCACAGCTGCTCTGTCCTCAAACTCCTCCAGCCACCCAAGGGTCTAAACACTTTTCCCTCCCCCTCGTCCCCTGTCCAGCACATTCTCCACCATACACGGCCAAGTACGAGCCGGGCCCTTGGTATTCAGTGTGGTCCCCTAACTAGCAGCCTCAGCCTCACCTGCCTGCTTGTTAGAAATGCAGAATCTGGGGGGCGCCTGGGTGGCTCAGTCAGTTAAGCGGCCGACTTCGGCTCAGGTCATGATCTCGTGGTCCGGGAGCTCGAGCCCCGAGTCAGGCTCTGTGCTGACCGCTCAGAGCCTGGACCCTGTTTCGGATTCTGTGTCTCCCTCTCTCTCTGACCCTCCCCCGTTCATGCTCTGTCTCTCTCTGTCTCAAAAATAAATAAACGTTAAAAAAAATTTAAAAAAAAAGAAATGCAGAGTCTGGGGGTCCACCCTAGACCCGGGAATTGGGGGTCCACCCTAGACTTGAGAATTAGAATCTATACTTTAACAAAAGTCCCCAGTAACTTGTGGGAAACTAAAATTTGGAAGCACCACCCTAGGAAAAAGGGCAAACAACTTCCTCTTGTCTGGTCGCCCACCCCCTCCCCCTGTGCCGTCTGCAGGTACCAGTTCTTTAGGCTCTCAGAAGGTGTTAAGGCCAAGTTCAAACCCTCCAGCACCAGCCCACCTGCTCAGCTGTTCCCCTCGTACATCCATTTCAACTAGTTTTATGGTTTATCAAAACAGCTTAGGCTACTTTACACTAAAATATGAGTAACTAATAATACCTACAAAGAGTAGACTCTGGAGAAATGTTCCTGAGAGAACACAGTGGTAACAAGAAAATTTTAAAGCCAGAAAAATCTGTGTTTGCGTATCAGCTCTCTCAATGATCAGCTTGGAGAATCTCAGAAGCTAAAATAGCTCTCTGAACTTCCATTTCTGCTTCTGTAAAATGGGGATAATATCTACCTTACAAAGGGATTAGAGGTAATGCAAAGCATTTTTTTGCATACCACGCAGGGCACATGGTAAGTGCTGTCTCTTCCTCTTGAACAAATAAACCATAACGTCACAGTTAACTGAATTCCAAAATAGTGTTGATGCAAATAAATGTCTAGCTGGTGTTGTCCCAGCCGGGGTGAGCACAGGGAGATAACCTGAAACGGGTTAGCATTTCTCGTGACTCATAAAATCGCATCTGCGGACCACCATCAGCCTAGCTACGCTGGAAGTCATTCCCTGTGTACCTTTCCCCCTTTTACTTCTCCTGCACTAACTTAGACTTTGGAGACTTCTGACCAAAAGCTCTTCTTCCTGTGCCCTTGAAGAAAGTGTTAATCATTCAATTAAAAGGCCAAAAATATTAACTGGGGGGAAAAATAGGTTGTGATGTTTAGACTGCAATAGATTCATTTTTGGCACTTAAAAAATCATTCCGGCATTATCGCTGATGTACAAGCAATGAACTAGAATTGTTTTTATTATTCTAACTGATTAATTATGCTTTACCTGATTTTTTAAATGTTTGGTTTTTTTAATTTTTTAGAACATCTTTATTTATTTTTGAGAGACAGAGAGAGACAGAGCGTGAGCAGGGGAGGGGCAGAGAGAGGGAGACACAGAATCCGAAGCAGTCTCCAGGCTCTAAACTGTCAGCACAGAGCCCGACCCAGGGCTCGAACCCACAAACCGTGAGATCATAACCGGGCGCTTAACCGACTGAGCCACCCAGGCACCCCAAATGTTGGTTTACTTTTGAGAGAGAGAGACAGACAGAGACAGAGACAGAGACAGAGGCATGAGTTGGGGAGGGGCAGAGAGAGGGAGACAGAAACCAAAGCAGGCTCCAGGCTCTGAGCTGTCAGCAGAGCAGGGCTCAAACCCACAAACCCCGAGATCATAACCTGGAGCCAAAGTTGGGCTTTTAACCGACTAAGCCACCCAGGAGCCCCCTGGGGTTTTTTTTAAATATTTTATTTTTAGCTAATCTCCACACACCTGACGTGGGGCTCCAACACACAATCCTGAGACTGAGTCACACGCTCCACTGACTGGACCAGCCAGGGACCCCATGCTTTACCTGATGTTTAAATTGTCAGTTTGATTATTGACTATACTTGAAAGCAATTAAGTTGAGAACTCTAAAATACGTGAAATCATTGTTATAAAGATAATCCTTAAATCAGACTGACAACTAATAACGTTTCATGAATTTGTTAAGATAGTTTTAAAAAGCACAAGGTGTAAATGGGGAAAAAAAGGGTACATTTAACTGAAACAAAACTTAACATTTTTGCCCAACAATAAACACCATAAACCAAGTTAAAAGACAACCCACCACCTGGGAGATTTCCCAACACATATAATGGACAAAGAAAGTCAATAAGAAAGGAGACAAGCAAATCGATAGCAAATGTAAGCAAATAATACAAACACACAATTCCCAGAAGAGCAAACCCATTGTCCAAGGCACACAAAAAGATTTGTAACTTCGCTACTAATCAGGGGAAATGCAAATTAACCCTCCAAGAAGCCACCGCATTAGACATCTGTGATGGGCAAAAATATCCTGTGTGACATTACCCACTACTGGAAAGGAAATGGCACACTAGGAACGCCCGTGCCCTGCCAATAGGAGGACCTAGGAAACCCGCGTGACCCCTTTGGAAAGCAATCTAGCTTTGTCTAGTGGCTGGAAAGTGGGCGCCGGGCAGAGCACAGGCTGGCCGTGGCTATGTCAGCGCGTGTTTTCCAATGTATGATTGCTGGCAACAGCACTGCTGGGGAGCTGGTTAGAAATGGAATTCTCTATGGGAACGCAAGCTGGTGCAGCCACTCTGGACAACAGTATGGAGGTTCCTCAAAAAACTAAAAATAGAACTACCCTACAACCCAGCAATTGCACTACTAAGCATTTATCCAAGGGATACAGGTGTGCTGTGTTGAAGGGACACATGCACCCCCGTGTTTATAGCAGCACTATCCACAATAGCCAAAGTACGGAAAGAGCCCAAATGTCCACCAATGGATGGATGGATAAAGAAGATGTGGCATATATCTACAATGGAGTATTACTCAGCAATCAAAAAGAATGAAATCTTGCCATTTACAACTACGTGGATGGAACTGGAGGGTATTATGCTAAGTGAAATTAGTCAGAGAAAGACAAAAATCATATGACTTCGCTCATATGAGGACTTTAAGAGAAAAAAACAGATGCACATAAGGGAACGGAAAAAAATAATATAAAAACAGGGAGGGGGACAAAACAGAAGAGACGCATAAATATGGAGGACAAACTGAGGGTTACTGGAGGGGTTGTGGGAGGAGGGATGGGCTAAATGGGTAAGGGGCACTAAGGAATCTACTCCTGAAATCAGTGTTGCATTATATGCTAACTAATTTGGATGTAAATTTAAAAAATAAAATTAAAATTAAAAAATAAAATAATAAAATAACAAAAAAACAGATAGAAAGAAAGAAAGGAAGGAAGGAAGGAAGGAAGGAAGGAAGAAAGAAAGAAGAAAGAAAGAAAGAAGGAAAGAAAGAAAGAACTGGAATTCTCTAGTCCCAGCCCAAGACTGCCTTCCTTCCTGGAGGTGCATTTTAAGAAGCAAGCCCTCCAGCACATTGCGGCCCATGCCCAAGTTCAGAACCGCTGCCCCAGAGAAACTCACACCTCAGCTCCCACATGTTTCAACAGGACATTGCTAGAATACTGGGGTCATGGTTCTGGATACATTGTCTACAAAGGTGGTCTGACAGATCTTGGCTTTACTGGGACAGAGTGTCATTGAAAGTTAAGGGACACTGTGAAGGCAATCCAGGTTTCCTCAAATGTACACATTTGCACAAAGAGATGTGTACAAGGATGAACGTATAAAAAATGAAGCATTTAAAACAGTGTAAACAGTGGCCAATAGAAGAGTAGGTACTATGGGACATTATAGAGCAGTTAAAATTAATGAGATCTACATGAATCAGCAGGGATAAATCTTGAAAATATAATGCTGAACGAGAAAAAACAAGTTGCAGAATGACACCTATAGCAGGACACCACATAACACTAAGTTAAAATCTCACCCAAAAATCTACATTGTCTTTTGAGAAATACACAAACCCTTGTATGAAGACATCAGGGATGTATGTCTGGAAGTACGCCTGCTGATTTTATTATGATAGTGGTTATCTGTGGGCAAGATACGAGAGGGATGGGATACAGGAGTACAAACAGAACATCAACTGTAAGATTTTTTTTTTTTAAGCTGTCAAATAGGGTAAAGGGTTAAAATTTGTTAAACCTGAGTTGGGGTAAAACATATGGCTTATATTAATGTGTGTGCTCTTGTGCATATTCTAAGTATTTCATCATACTGATTTTAAGATTGAAGTTCATTATATTTGTGAATACTGGAAAACCTTATCTCTGTACAAAAAGAAATCTTATAAAGCCTCAGCCTCAAGAGGTAGAGCTTTTAAAAACTGAATCTTTGTGACACCTAGTGGCAGCAGAAGGTTACAATCTAATACACGTTTAGAAACAAACTTGATTCAACATACCACAGATACCTGAATTCTTGGTTTAATTAACCTTTCACAAAATTTTTAAAGCTTGTGCTGTTTGTTTTGATTTGTGTTCTTAGTGGACCACATTTGAATATTAAAAAAAATTTTTTTAATCTTTATTTTTGAGAGAGAGCGAGCAAGCGAGCAACAGAGAGAAAGGGAGACACAGAATCCGAAGCAGGCTCCAGACTCTTGAGCTGTCAGCACAGAGCCCAACACGGGGCTCAAACTCACCAACCGTGAGATCATGGCCTGAGCCAAAGTCGGACGCTTAACCGACTGAGCCACCCAGGCGCCCCTGTGTATCTTTAATGACACTTTGGAATATGGTATTGTCTTGTATACATTAGTCATGGGGCTCAGACTCTGGTCTCCTAAAAAAACATCAATTATGTCACTTCCGGTGTCTCCCCACCCCGCCCTGCCACCCCACTCCCTGGGTCAGTGAGAGCAGCAGAGAGGAGCTCCGAGCTACACACCCAGCTGGCAAGGTGTCCATCCCTACCTCACACCAGTGCCCCCACCTCATCTCCCTGAGCCCTCAATGGCCCTGTCGAGGTTCCAGATCCAGGTTTTTCCTGTGCCCTCCACGTCCATTCAATCAGCTTCCAAGTCCACCTCTGGAATGTGTCAGACCCATCACTCACTCTCTCCCTGCGAGGGACGGGAGGCGGGACCATCAATCGCTCACATCCATGTTCCCCATAAGAACCTAGTTCAGTTCTTGGCGCGTGCGTGGTCAACCCAAGACAAACGTTCACGGAGTAGATTTCCACTGCCACGACCCAGGCTCAGACCCTCATTACCTCAGGCCTAGACTAGGACAACAGCAGCCTAAATACCATGCTTTAAAACCTCTTAAAACTTCTCCCTGTGACAGAGGGCCACATCCTCATCCCTCATTCCCAGTGAAGTTTGTCCACGTGCAGATCTCATTTCCACTCCCGTTGTCAGCAGACACGGTTTAAACTTCTTAGCTTGGGATGTAATGTGCTTCACAACCTGGTCCAGACCTGACGTTGCTCAACCTCCCTCCCCCAGACCCCTGCCCAGACCTACTATTCTTCAAGCTTCCTGAGGGTATTCCCATCTTCACTGCTCTGCTCACATGTTCCTCCTGCCCACCCACCATCAATTCTGCACCTTTGTTCTTGTGTGGGTGTCGTTTGCTCTGAGTCTTTCACTTCCATGCAGCTCTAGGTGGCGTCTCTCCATGTAAAAAGTTAGTGGCACTACCTACCAAACTGGCCCTTTGGAGCTTGTGTCCTGATTTATCTGCTTGCTTGTGCCTTTGCCCGCCATCTGGAAGAGTGCATTTCAATGGTACTGACCGCCTCTCACACTGGTTTGTGTTCTCATGAAACGCCCAGAGTCTAAGAGACCCCCAAAAACAAACCACCAGAATCCAGAGTCAAAGCTAAGCAGCAAGGGTCATTTATTGCAGGTTCGAACCTGGACCTCTGCGCCCTCGTTGCCGGTGACGCCGAGAGGTCCTGAGAGAGGTTTTTACACCCCTTTTATAGACAAGTACAAACAAGTCATGGGAAAATCAGGAATACACGGATGTGCCAAGCAATAATGATTGATCAGAAATACACGGATGTGCCAAGTAACAATGGTTGATCAAGAATATACGGTTGTGCCAGGCAACTATGATTGATCAGAAATACACGGGCGCGCCAAGCAATTGTACAGAAGCGGAACAAGCTGGTTAAGCTTGGTTAGGTTTCAGTTTCCCGTAACTGAAGCTTTTAAGTTTTAATTTTCTCAGGCCTTTCATTCCCCCCTTTCTCAAGTACCTGAGGACCCAATCTTGGGTCCTACAGTGTTACCTAATCAAGCTCGCTTTCTATGTCTAGGAGCTGATACTGTGGTCTAAAGACCATAACCTGAATGGTGTTTAGTCTGTCCCTGATAAAGTTTATTATTTTGTTCGGTGTGCGAGATCCTCTTGGAGCTATTTAATTTTGGTCTGAACTATTCCTGATTTATTGGCATAAAAGCAACATTTTTCTTGTAGGGCTAAGCAGATGCTGCCTTGTTCTGCGGTTAGCAGATCTAACCCTCTTTTATTTTGTAACCCCACTTCTGCTAGGGAATCTAGCTGATCCTGCAGATCCTGGATTGTCCCTGACAAGGCCTCGACATCATTAATTAGTTGCCGAGAGAGTCAAAGATAGGAGTGTATGGAGACTCCTAATCCTGCTGTCCCGATAGTTAATGCACCTGTAATTCCTAGGCTTGTCAGGAGGGGGATAACAACCACAGCTCATTTGGATCTGCCAGTTGCAAAGTTTAAACTAGGGATGGGCATGGGGGTTCCAGCAGACAGCGGCTCCAACTGAGCCACGGCAGCCGGCTTGAAGTTGCATATTATTATCACTAGCTTTTGCTGCCCTGTTACTCTGTAGGATAGCTGTAAAGTAGGTGGTGGAGTTGTCTGGCCCTATACATTGCTGATAGGAGTCATAACAAGAGCTATGCATCGACTCCTGGAAAGTAGAGCAAGGGCATTCTGCTGTGGGGTGCAGGGGCTTAGGTTTGTCAACACATAACCACTGCTGTTTTTGGGGTCCTGTGATGTCATAGGTCTGGGTTAAGTGAGCAATTGTGGTCCCACAGTCTTGGGTTTGAGTGTATCTTCGCTGATAGTGAGACCACCCCTTCCTACAGAGCCAGCTACTAGTCTTTTACCATGTGGCAGGGTAAGGGTTTTAACTATGCCACCTCTGCAATCACAGGGCCTCCCATACAGAGCTTCATACAATTTCTGTTTGTCAACGGGGGCATTTAGTCCTCCCTCTAGGAGTTTAAGGTTGAGGGCTAGTAGGACAAGGGTTGCTATCTTGAACATGTTTGGGGGAGGCACGGCGCAAGGTTAGTTTGAGGGGGTTTTTCTTACTCCGGTTTACAGTCCAAGTAATATTTTTATCAGTGTGTCCCACGAAGTCAGACAGCAGGTCGACAGGTTTTACGTGGGTGTGGTGAATCCAGGTGGGGAGGTTATCTACCTTGATGGCAGTGGGAGTCGTCAGGATGATTTGGTAAGGTCCTTTCCACCTGGGTTCGAGGTTTTCTTGTCTGTGTCGCTTGACGAGGACCCAGTCTCTTGGATGATACTGATGAGGAGTGGGTGGGAGCTCTGTCTCATACAGTTCTTTTAGTTTAGGCCACACGGCCTCATGAACCCGCTGTAGAGCCCTGAGAAAAGACAAGAGGCTGTTATCTTGGTCTAATTGAATGAGGTAGGTATGATGAGGTAGGTATGATAGGTGTGGGTCGGCCAAACATGATTTCATAGGGTGTAAGTCCCAACTTGTATGGGGAGTTGCGAACCCTGTACAGAGCGTAGGGGAGTAACTCTACCCAATTAGCGCCAGTCTCCATAGTCAATTTAGTAAGGGTCTCTTTTAATGTTTTATTTATTTATTTTTTTACTTGTCCTGAGCTTTGGGGCCAGTAGGCACAATGTAATTTCTAATCTGCCCCAAGTACGGAAGCCAATCCCTGACTTACCTTAGAGATAAATGCATGTCCATTGTCTGACCCTATCATGACTGGAAAACCATACCTGAGCAGGATTTTTTCTAGGATCTTTTTGGCTACTATCTGCGCCGTTTTCTTCTTGGTTGGAAAGGCTTCAGTCCATCCTGAAAAAGTGTCTACGAACACTAAGTATTTATAGCCGTATTTGCCGGGCTTTACCTCGGTGAAGTCCACTTCCCAGTGGGCTCCTGGTATGGTTCCTCTTTTTCAGTGGCCTTGGGCTGTGGCGTGTGGGTGCACGTTCTGGAGTATTTTTGTCAGGATTGCGTGGCCCAATTTTTCGGGAAGGATAAGGCGGTCTCTGGAGTCCCTCCACCATCCGTCTGTAACTTGGGTCATGGGGAACTCGCGCATCCAGATAAGATCATCTTCTGAGTATTCAGGCTATGGGGGTAAATCTCGGGGCCCTGGGTCTGGTAGCTGCGCAGGGAGTACTTGAATGGGGTTTTGTGCTACCTGGCATGCAGTCTGGTCAGCGAGGTTAGTCAGTTTTTTAGGGGCCCAAATAGCGGCCAATAGGGCCAGAATTTTATCTTTATTTCTGATGTCTTTGCCTTTAGCAGTGAGTAGTCCCCTCTCACGGTATATTGCCCCATGTATATGGGCCGTGGCAAAGGCATACCGGCTGTCTGTATATACAGTCACTTTGCGGTCCCGCCCCATTCTTAATGCTTGGGTCAATGCAATTAGTTCTGCCCTTTGGGCATAAGTCTCTATGGGCAGAGCCTCTGCCCATATCACTTCAGTCTCAGATGTCACTGCTGCCCCCGCATACCGCATACCTCTGTCCTTGATGGACGAAGCTGCTTCCGTCAGTAAACCAGGTGACCTCAGCATCAGGTAATGGCCGGTCCTGTAGATCTTTCCTTGTTCCATGGATCTGCACTAGGATGTCGGCACCGTCATGGAGCGGGGAGTCCAGGTCAAGGTCAGGTAGCAGCGAGGTCGGGTTTAGAGTTCGGGGAGGGGTGTATGTGGTCCGCAAGGGATTTAACAGGAGTCCCTGATAGTGGACCATCCGAGCATTGCTCATCCACCTATCGGGGGGCTGCTTGAGTACTCCTTCGATGGCGTGGGGTGTGGTGACATGTAACTCTTGACCCAGGGACAGCTTATCGACGTCTTTAACCATTAGGGCTGTAGCCGCTATTATCCGGAGACAAGGGGGCCATCCTGCGGCTACAGGGTCCAGTTTTTTTTTTTTTTTTTCTTTGAGAGATAGGCCACTGGTCTGGGCCACGGACCTGGATGCTGGGTTAGCACTGTCTTGGCTATGCCTTTATGCTCATCCACATATAAGTGGAAGGGCTTAGAGATATCGGGCAGTCCTAGAGCTGGGGCCGATAGGAGAGCTCTCTTTATCTGTTGGAATGCCTGCTCAGCTTCCGCAGACCATTCAAATGATGGTTGGTTTTTAGAGACTGCGTAAAGGGGTTTGGCCATTTCAGCAAAACCTGGGATCCACAACCAGCAGAATCCCGCAGACCCCAGGAATTCCTGAGTTCTGGGTAAATAGGATGGGGGCCGCTTTGGTTTGCCATGGCTCTGACCCCGAGCGCAGTTGCTTCTTTTTGGGACAGTCACGAATCCAATGTCCTTTTTCTTTACAGTAGGCGCATTGGTCTTTGTCTAGGGGGCGCCTGGGGGGCGAGTTTTCTGCTTATCCTCTGGAGCGTCCCGATTATTATATACCCGCTGAGCAATGCGGAGTAAATCTTGGATCTGTTTTCCTTCTAAATCCTCTAATTTTTGGAGTTTCTTTTTGATGTCAGGGGCAGCCTGGTTTACAAAAGACAGATTTTCAGGGGCCTCAGGGTCCATGGGAGTGTACTGCCTAAAGGCTTCCATTAATCTTTTTAAAAAGTTGGCAGGGCTCTCTGTCTTACCTTGTATTGCCGAGTACACCTTGGCCAAATTGGTGGGCTTGCGTGCTGCAGCCCGGAGACCCGCCATTAGAGTCTGGCGATAAATGAGCAGTCGTCCCCTACCTTCTGCCGAGTTGTAGTCCCAATCAGGCCGAGTCAGGGGAAACGCTGCATTAATGAGGTCAGGGTTAACAGTGGGTCGACCATCTTCCTCCGGGACCAGCTTCCGCGCTTCAAGTTGAATTCTCTCCCTTTCTTCCGTGGTGAACAGGATTCGCAAAAGCTGTTGGCAGTCATCCCAGGTAGGCTGGTGGGTGAACATTATGCTCTCTAGGAGGGCTATAAGATCTCTAGGGTTATCAGAAAACCGAGCATTTTGGGTTTTTTAATTATATAGGTCACTGGTGGAGAAGGACCAATACTGGAGTCGGGGATTGCCCGTTTCATCGGGGGGTCCTATTTCCCGCAGGGGTAAGGCTACAGTGGAGTGGGGGAGGCGAGAGCTTGGCTCACACTGGGTGCGCCCGCGAGTTTGGCCGGCTGGCCCTTCACGGTTGGTTTTATTTTTAACAGGGCTAGGCACGGCTGCTGCCTGTAGCCTCCCTGGTTCTGGCACAGCTGCCGCTTCCCGCCCCCCCCCCTGGTTCCCCTTGAGGGGCAACCAGCGGGGCAACAGGTGGGGCGGCCGCTGCGGAAGGGCCTGGGGTGCAAGGGGAGGGGGAAGATAGGGTGGAGGGTTTTCAACAAGATCTTTCCAGACGGGGATGTAGGGAACCTGGTCTGGGTGGCCCTGACCCTGGCAGCTATAGGCAAACAAAAAGTGCCCTCAGTAGGCCAGCCCACCCCGAAAGTGGGCCACCCAGACCAGCAGAAAGTGAAGAGTCTCGACCGGCGGATGTCCAGGCTTAGGTTATGGCCTCTCTCCCCTCTTCCAGCCCGGACATCCTTGAAATTAGCTAGAAGAAGGGAGAGAGGTGTACTCTGGTTCTGTCCCATAACCTGTATAGGAAAAAATAAATGGGCCAAGTTAGTTTCTGTTCCGGAAGCGAGTTGGATATACCTGCAGGGGAGAAGAGACAAGTTAAATCGCAAGCGCGGCGGCAAACAGAAAGTGCCTTGGAGAAGAGACCAGATACAGAACGGGTGTCCGTAACCCGAACAAAAAGTTCTGATGGGCCAGAATAGTGCCCCAGATGGGAGCCAGAGGACGTCTCCTACTGGTCCCGACTGACTTCCCTATAGCGCGTCCGCCAGGGCTAGGTCAGTCACTGATACAGATCCCGCGCGGGAGAGCCAGAAACGGACAGACAACTGACACAGACACAGACACAGATACAGACACAGATACAGACACAGACACAGACAGAGCCGGCTCACTCACCGATCGGTCTCAGAAATGACCCGTTGACTTGGGGTCTGGTGGGTTTGGGGGGGGGGCCTTCCCGGCCAACGCACCAAATGAAACGCCCAGAGTCTAAGAGACCCCCAAAAACAAACCACCAGAATCCAGAGTCAAAGCTAAGCAGCAAGGGTCATTTATTGCAGGTTCGAACCTGGACCTCTGCGCCCTCATTGCCGGTGACGCCGAGAGGTCCTGAGAGAGGTTTTTACACCCCTTTTATAGACAAGTACAAACAAGTCATGGGAAAATCAGGAATACACGGATGTGCCAAGCAATAATGATTGATCAGAAATACACGGATGTGCCAAGTAACAATGGTTGATCAAGAATATACGGTTGTGCCAGGCAACTATGATTGATCAGAAATACACGGGCGCGCCAAGCAATTGTACAGAAGCGGAACAAGCTGGTTAAGCTTGGTTAGGTTTCAGTTTCCCGTAACTGAAGCTTTTAAGTTTTAATTTTCTCAGGCCTTTCACTCAGAAACTAGCACAGTCCTCAGAGGGAAGCCAGCTCAGAGGGATCTGTGGAAATGAGAAGAATTAGATAAAGGGTGAATGGCCATTGATTGCAATTGGGATAAGCCCTTACAATCTTTAATCTGGAGGTAGCTGGCACAGGACCAATGTGAACAATCTGAACAATGTGTTATACAAGCTGATCTCTTATATTTTGGCTAAGAAACCGGTCACCTGTGGCTGTGGAACATGAGAGAAAAAGGAGTCGGTATCAGGCTCCCTGTATTGGGCTCGAAGTATAAGAAGCACGGAGGGTCAAGGATGACTCCCACCTTCTAGATTGGGCACTTGGTTAGTAACAAAGCTACCTATCGTGCTGAAGAAATGAGGAAGGGAAAAAGCTACTAAGAAACTAGAGTCAACTCTATTTTAGACAAGGCTATTTTCTAACGCTCTTAGTATCCCACACACATTCAGTTGTTCTGTCAAACCGCATGGGGCAGCAAGGCCAGCTCCAAGGCTCATTAGTGAACAACTCTGCGTAGTTACTTTCTGAAACTTCATTCCTCCACACATTCAAACACAAGCTCATACCCACAGTCCCACGAACTCCTGATAGAGCCTCCGGCATTAAGAAGTGCTCCCTGTTAGTCCTCTCCCCTCTCCACCAATTTCAAGCCTTCCCACCCAGTCACAAGCCCCCTTCTGTCTTGCCCCAGTCCTTCCAGTTGGGATCAAAGCTGGACAATGGGCATTGACCCTGTTCCTAATTTATGGTCAAGTTCTTTGTAAGGGCCACAGCCTTCCTAAACACTGACTGCTTGGCTGGGCCAAACTCTTGCAAGACGCCTCCCATGAGTTATGCCCCTTCTTGTCTCCTCGCCTACCTTGAGCACCGCCGCCCCCCATCACCACCTTTCCCTGGCTGGGAATCTGCTTTGAACAATGCCACTTACCTCCTGGCCTAGAGCCAAGTGCCGACACCCAGCTAACGGTGAACATGGTAGCCACACACTCCACTGCTGCTCGCACTTGACTTCAGATCCCGCCGGTCTTGTGACAGTCTGCCAATCCCCAATTCTAGCGTGCCTCCATTACCCATGGATGCTGTTCTACCCTTGAGTTTGTTATGGGGCACTGGGGAATAGGACTGAAGAGCTCTAATGCAGACTCCACTTACCTAGCACAGTACCTGGCAGGTAAGACAGCAGCAGCAACAACTTCACTACCTGTTGAGTGCTTACTAAGGGCTAGGCACCCCTATGAAAACTTCACATGAATTGAGTCACTTCATCTTCAGAGCAATACTAAGAGGCAGGCACTATTACTTATTATCCAGATGCGGAAACTGAGGCAGAGAGTAAGCATCTATTAAGTGCTTTTTTATTTATTTTTTTTAATGTTTATTTATTTTTGAGAGGGGCGGAGGGGCAGAGAGAGATTGGGAGACACAGAATCCAAAGCAGGCTCCAGGCTCTGAGCTCTCGGCACAGAGGCCGATACAGGGCTTGAACACACGGACCGCGAGATCATGAGTTGAGCCAAAGTCAGACGCTTAGCTGACTGAGCCACCCAGGTGCCCCTATCAAGTGTTTTTTGACTGAATGAACTTCCATTGGGCCCAAAGAGTTGTCCAACATTAATTCTGTGGTCCATTCCCCCGGCAGATGTTTTATTTATTTATTTTTTAATTTATTTTTTTTAAGCATTAAACAATAGATACTCATTAAAGGCTAAAATATCAACTGTTCAGTTATCCAAGGGTCATCAGGCCCTAGGATACATTAGGTCAAGATGCCCAAAAGGCAATGATACCAAAAGGCAATTATACAATTTACAATGAAAAGCACAACTATTAAGTAGGCTGGTCTTTGTATTGGCTGGGTGCCACGTTATTGCCACAGGGAAGAAGCTTTCTAGGAGAAACAAGTTTAAAATTACAAGGTGTTTGCCCCCCACCCCCCAGCCAAAAGGCTTCTCCCCCATTACCTTTCCTCTTTTTCATTGCCAATTTTTTAAATATAGTCCAGCCTTTATTAAAACTGGGATGCTCTTTAAAATGCACATTTCTGGTTTTTGCTGAAACTAAGTTAGAACTTCTAAGACTGAGACCCAGAAATGTTTATATTTTAATAGCTTCACCACTCCATCCAAATGATTTTAATGCGCATTAGAGAATCTTTTTCATAAATCTGTACCCACTTCCTCACTTCATGCTGTTTATTCATTTCTCTTTCTTCCTTTTTACTTAAATTGAAATCCAAGTTAGTTAACATACAGGGCTATAATGATTTCAGGAATACAATGTAGTGATTCATCACTTACATATAACATCCAGTGCTCATCCCCCAAGTGCCCTCCTCAATGCCCATCATCCATTTAGCCCATCTCTCCAACGAACACCCCACCAGCAACCCCCAGTTTAAGTCTCTTATGGTTTGTCTCCCTCTCTGTTTTTATCTTATTTTTGCTTCCCTTCCCCTATGTTCATCTGCTTTGTTTCTTAATTCCCCATATGAATGAAATTATACGATATTTATATTTCTGACTTATTTTGCTTAGCATTAAATACACTCTAGTTCCATCCATGTTGTTGCAAATGGCAAGATGTCGCTCTTTTTGATAGCTGAGTAATATTCCTTTATATATATACACACACACACCACATCTTTATCCATTCATCAGTTGATGGACATTTGGGCTCTTTCCACAATTTGGCTATTGTCGATTGTCCCCAGCACAGGTTTGTTGTTTTTTTTTTAATTTTTTTAACATTTATTTTTGAGACAGAGAGAGAGCATGAACAGGGGAGGGTCAGAGAAAGAGGGAGACACAGAATCTGAAACAGGCTCCAGGCTCTGAGCTGTCAGCACAGAGCCTGACGCAGGGCTCGAACCCACGGACCGCGAGATCATGACCTGAGCCGAAGTTGGATGCTTAACCGACTGAGCCACCCAGGTGCACCCCCCAGCACGTTTTATTTATTTATTTATTTTTTAAAAAATTTTTTTTCAACGTTTATTTATTTTTGGGAGAGAGAGAGACAGAGCATGAACGGGGGAGGGGCAGAGAGAGAGGGAGACACAGAATCGGAAACAGGCTCCAGGCTCTGAGCCATGAGCCCAGAGCCTGACGCGGGGCTCGAACTCACGGACCGCGAGATCGCGACCTGGCTGAAGTCGGACGCTTAACTGACTGCGCCACCCAGGCGCCCCCCAGCACATGTTTTAAATGCATCCTCACTCATGTACCTGACCAGCCTCTGCCCTTCTCTCCTTCTTTACCAAAAGGATCAGAAGTAGAGAATCCTAGACTGTGTGCGCTGTTCCACTACCCTCAAATATTCATCCCCTTCACTTAAAATGTCTCTGTCTACATTTTCCCCCTCCTGGGGGGAAAACATAATTTCAGAAGTGCTCTCCTCCCTCTTGCCAGTTTTGACCCACACTTAGTACTCCTGGATCCCTGCTCCAACCCTCCTGAGCCACACCTTCAGTCTCTACTTCTGGGCTCACCAACTTTCCTGTTTCCTATTGCCAGAGTACAAGCAAAGCCTCATTTCCAAGGAGAGCATCCCTGCTCAATCCTGCTACATTCTCCAGTCGCTCTCTCTTCGTCACCAAACTTCTCCAGAAGATCACCTCAGTCTTTTTCCTTTCCTTACCAAAATCCGTGCCCTTAGCCACACGATCCGAATTTCA
Organism: Lynx canadensis; assembly: GCF_007474595.2. NCBI lineage: Eukaryota > Metazoa > Chordata > Mammalia > Carnivora > Felidae > Lynx > Lynx canadensis. Next base: position 47,836,522 of record NC_044313.2, on the reverse strand, counting down.
CTTCCACATCCTGAAAGGAAACTGTGGAAAGTCCTCAAAGGCCATCCTGGGTCTTCCCACACATCCCTCCCTGCTGTCAAGTGCAGACTTTGGAGGCTGGTGTTCAGACCCTCCCCGGTCAGGTTCCTGCCCATCTGTCTTTGGCCCAGTTTCCTTCTCATTTCCATGAATTTCACCCACTGAAAACTTACCTCTTCTTTAAGGTTCCTTTGGAAATGTTCTCGCTTTCATGAAGCTTGCTCCCATCTCATTCCCCTAAATTCTCAGCTTCTATTTGCACCAGGTACTTAGTTCCTATTATATGTGCACACAAGCTGTACTTGACCCAAAAGTGCTGTAGGGCAAAGGTCATGCCCTATTCTTATTCCCCATAGTAAATGGCAGGGCCAGGAGGAGGGCAAGGCAATCAGAGTTCCCCATAGCAAAATTTTAGAGGCGCTCATTCTCAGGTTCATGTTAACTGCAGAGATGGCACTTAGATTTGGTTCTCTAGGGGCCACACTTATGCCACCCTGGTGACTACTTGTGACCCTTTGACATAGATTGAAAATAAATGAATCTATAAACCAATGAATCAGTAAGACGACGGTGTAATGATTCCTTATCTTCCTTGTGAATGAAATTGGAGAGAGTAAATGTAGAATGCAATCATAATCAGTGAGACAGAAAGGCAAGTCTGCCGGAGAGTTTCTAGGAATATAAATAAAAACACCAGGAGGACTCTCCCCTCTTCTTCCAATGAGATGCTGTCATGGCTGAATATAGCACCTGGAATTACTGACGGCAGCCACACTGGGAAGAGCCCAAGGATGAGACCGGTGGAGACCAGAAAGGCGGAGCCAAGAGAGAGGGTGCCGGAGCCCTGACCCATCGCGTCTGCGGCCTGCCCATTCTCTGGACTTCTCGTGGGAGACAAGAGATCATTTGATCCATTAAGCCACTTGCATCAAGGGTGTCAACCTGTTTCCAAGTCAGGGTTTTTGGTCGCTTACGTCAGGCAAAATAATACTGAGAAGTGTCATTTCCCAGGAGAGAAGCGTGTGGCAGAACAGGGAGCCAGGCAATTTCTGCACCCTCTTCCCTTCCTTCTTTCAGGAGATGGGTGAATGGGTCTGGGTAAAGGCCCCACGCTCAACCTGGCCTCTCGAGCTCTCGCTCCTGAAGGCCTCGGGGATCAGGACCGGCCACAGCCCCACCGTGCTTCGGTCCTCCACGTGAGAAGCGGATCAGGCGGGCTCTTCAGCTGACACAGAGAGAACTATCATTCTCCAGCGGCTTCTCTTCCAACTAGCCAGGAGGAACAGGATACTCAGCTTTGGCCTGATGTCCGGCACTCTCTGGTGGCCTTTTAGCATCTGTAAAGTTGATTCCTTGATTCCCGCTTGGCCCTTTCGGCCTGGTTCCAAGCAGGTTAAGAGACACAAGTCATTCGATACTTCCCAAACCCCCTAAATTCTTCTCAGAAAGTAACCACATTAAATTTCGCCAAATTAGGCAAGTTGAAGAAGCAAAGGAACAGGGATTTTCATGAGAAAACGTCTGTGGCATCTGAACTCTGGTTTCAGGCGAAGGTGGACCGACAGAGACAGGCCTTCCTTGCCCTCACCTGTGAAACGACGAAAAACCAGCACCGTTTGGTGCGAAACAACAGCTGTTGGGACAGTAAACCTGAGGCAACAGAGGACAAAGACCTCTGAGGAACGGGGAACAGTGTTCCCTGCAACCGCATCAGCGCTCTGCCTTGTGGGTGAAGCCCAGTGGTCTCAGAGCCCGGAGTCCAGGGGTACCTCCAGAGGGTCCCCCTGAGTCTTCAGCTGAGCAATAAATGCATGGGGAGGAAGAAGTGATAAGAAGCCAAGGAAAGAAACTCTCAGATGACTGGAGGGCACACGAGCTCTCTCAAAGAGAGCTGGGAATAAGTTACCTTTCTGTCAACCATACCTCAGTAAAGTGGTCTAAAAATACAATGAAGATAGTGTCTCTTTCCACAGCCAAAGTGACAGTTCTCATAATTCACTCAACATGGGGCAGTGTCCCTGGAGTGTGTGGCCTTAATGGTGGGACAAAACTTGCCCTAGACTCAATTCTTCTCTGGTCCCACCTAACAAAGCTTCTTGAAAGCAAGACCAGAAAGGATCAAATTATTCCCGAGTACCTTAACGGCATCCAGAAACAAAGCTCACAAATATTTACAGGGATAAAAATATCCAACACCCAAGAAGATAGAATTCACATCTCATCCAAAATTACTCGGCGTAGAAGAAGGTTGAGCGAAAAAGCGTCATCTCCTTTTTCACCCCGTTCTACCTCCTCCCTCTTATGCTCAGATCTAGCTGGGGATGCTTCCAAGAGGGCTACCCTGTGTCCCAGAGCCACAGTGATTCACCCCACGACTAGCCGGCACTCACAGACTCTTGCTGTCAAGCCCCAGCACCAGACTGCCTGGGCTGCGCTGAGGCCAAGGGCCCCCTGAGCCCGCCCTTCCACCCCCAGCCCTCCACGAGGGTGCCCTCACAGGCCCAGGCTGGGGGGCAGGGGGACATGTGCTCTCTTGCTGCCTTAGACACCTGCCTGGCAGACTGAGACAGGTCATCCATGCTGGGGACACAGTGCCTGGTGGCCCAACTGACCCGGAAACCATCTCTCCAGGGTACCTGGGACTTCTTTCTAAAGAATATACAGAACTGATACGACAAGATAACATTTCTTTTTAATGAAACCAGTACTTTCCCCATTATTTTTCCCCCTTTCTCTCTTCCCATTTAAGCAACTAGGCTGTTCTGTTCTCGTTGCCTCAGGAAAGATATATGATGACCAAAAGCAGATCTTTTAAATTTTTAATTAATTTATTTTTTATATAATTGTTTTAATGTTTATTTATATTTGAGAGAGAGAGACAGAGTGCGGGGGGGGGGGGGGCAGGCAGAGAGAGCCTGAAGCAGGCTCCAGGCTCTGAGCTGTCTGCACAGAGTCCGACACTGGGGCTTGGACTCACAAACCATGAGATCATGACCTGAGCTGAAGTCAGATGCTTAACTTACTGAGCCACCAGGGAGCCCCTAAAATTTTATTTAAGAATCCTCTTCCTGGCATTTATGTTTCCATGCCTATACCCTTCCTTAAATAACAGAAAGGATTCAGAATAAAGACTTAGATTTGGAAGAATTTTTAAAAAGAAGCAAAGTTCTCCCTAAAGTTCAAGGTTGGGTGTGAAACTTCCAAGGGAGCAGGAGAGCAGTCAGGGCCCATGGACCACCCAGTGCCCACCCAAGGAAGCCCCCTGCATGGCCTGTGTCCAGCGAGAGCGTCTCTCCAACAGTATCACCAGGATGTCTGCCCACACTGGTTGATCCAGAAGAAATGCTGGGTCTTGGTACCCCAGAACTTGGCATCCTTCCCCATCCAGCCCTATCAGTAAGCGTGGATTAATGGTCCTACAAAGTATCACTGCCGATCAAACTGGAGAAATCCTCACAGTCCACTTCCAGGGGGGAGCTCAGATCTAAGGCATGTCGAACACTCCCAAGTCCTGCACAGTGGCAGCCCCTTTCACTCTTCACAGACCGTAACCTTCACCTCGGGCAATCTTGTTCTTGCGTGCGCGCGCGCGCGCGCGCGCGCACACACACGCACACGCACACGCACACGCACACAGTCTTTTCAGCTCATCTCCCATTTGCGCCTTCAGGTTGCTTAGGCAAACTCTCTCTCTTGCTCTCTGAGGAATCCTACAAACAACCAGTTGCATCGGAGAATCCAAAACAACCTGTTAAGGCTACCCTTGAAAGCCCATTTATAAAACTGTCTTTAGAGGAAAAAAAAAAAAAAAAAAGCAGGGTTCAGATTTGGAGGAAAAAAATACAGCTGGGAACCTCATGTTTTGAAACTTGAAACAAGCAGAAAACTGTATTGCTCTTGGGTTGGTTGATCTTACAAATCTTTTTTTTTAATTTTTTTTTTCAACGTTTATTTATTTTTGGGACAGAGAGAGACAGAGCATGAACGGGGGAGGGGCAGAGAGAGAGGGAGACACAGAATCGGAAACAGGCTCCAGGCTCCGAGCCATCAGCCCAGAGCCTGACGCGGGGCTCGAACTCACGGACCGCGAGATCGTGACCTGGCTGAAGTCGGACGCTTAACCGACTGCGCCACCCAGGCGCCCCGATCTTACAAATCTTGATCAATGTTTAATGCAACCTAAAAGCAGAATAAAAAGTAAATATACTTTAATACAATCAGAATTGTGAAAAGGTACAAGCCAAAGAAATCAGAGTTGGGGTCAATTCTATGTGACTATGTAAATGAACCTTTTCGATAGTTTTCGAATTAGTTCAAGTAAGATCCAAACTCAGCATGTTAACAACGGTGTTCTCAAGCACAGTGTTTATCAACCCATCCTTTCTTCTCCTTCTCTTGCTCCCCTCCCCCCTTTCTCACTGTTATCCCTATCATTCTTGTAGGGGTCCTCCTCCTGTGTCCACCCCTTAAATGATGGAATGTGTAATGGATGTGCCTGAGCCCCGTCCTGCACATTCTCCTAGGTACCCGACTCCCTCTCCTAGCTTCACCTAGCTCATATGCCGATGACTGCTACGTTCCTATCTCCTGCCTGGACATCTCTCTTGTCCTCTGAACCTGTACCGCACGTCAACTGGTCTTTGGCCACTTACATCTACATATCTCAGGGTCACCTGAGACTCAGCATGTCCACAACGGAAGCCATCATTTTCACAAAACCTACTTCCTCTTCTTACGTTCCTCACCTCAACAAATGGCTAAGCTCTGAGTCCGGTTGGTTGCCCATGGCAGAAACCTGGGCATCACCTTGACTTTCTTCTGTCCCTTATCCTCCCAGCCAATATCAAATCCACTGGGTTCCTCCCATCTCTGCTGTCTACACCCTGATCCTAGCCCTGGTCATCTTGCATCTGGATAATTATAAAACCTCCTAAGTGGTCTCTCTTTTCCACGCGTGCCCACTCAAATCCTCTCTCTCCCCTCTAAAGCCACAGCTCCAGTCCTCACATAAACCCTTTCAGTGAGTCCCACAGCACTTGCCATACAGAGCACAGTGTAATGTGGCCATTAGCCACTCCTCCAGCTTGGAGTTGCACCATCTCCAAGCTCCGCACAACCCAGCCAGCGTCTGAGCTGGGCCATTCCATTCTGTGGGAGTGTCTTGCTCTCCCTGTCTGCTGGGCTGAGCTCAGACTAACCCCTTAAGTTTCCTTTCCTCAGGAAGACTCATCCAGGCTGGGTCTGTCCTCTTAGGTGCCCTTGGCCCACGCCGCGCCCCCCCCCCCCACCCCGAGGGCAGGAGCCCCATCTGTTCTGTGCATTTGTCTTCACTACCTCCCTGCGTGGTCCCAAAACACAGCAGACATGTAATGGAACATCTCTACTAACTGATTAGCACCAAGCCCTTCCAGTTCCCCCTTGTGAATAGGCCACCAATGCCATCTCTCTCTCGATTACTGCATTAGCCTCCTAATGGGTGTCCTCACCTCTCTCTCTCCATCCTCCCCTCCATGCTGCTGCCAGAGAGCTTTTCTAAAATGCAGGGCTGATAATATCAGCCTCCATTGCCTTTAGGATAAAATCTACGGCATCTGGGCACAAATTACCAGGCCTTTCACAGCCTGCTTCCTGTTTCCTCCCCTGCGTGGTCTCTCCTCCTCCCTGCCTCACACCCCCAACTCTCCCCTGTCAGGTCTCTAGCTGTCTTGTACTCTCGCATCCTCCCCCTCGCACCCCCAGCAATCAGTCACCAACTTCCTTCAGGAAGCCTTCCCTGACAGGGCTCCTCCGCTGGGCTGGCTGTCCCATTTTGTCAGTGCGCATGGTTAGGTCACTAAATACATCCTCTGCCAGGACAGTCCTGGTCTATACGCGCAGGTCTGGCTTAGATGAATAGCTCCCTTGTTCATTGTCAAAGCCTACTGCTCTGGGCAATAAACCACTTGTTCCCTCTAACAATGACTATCAATTGCTTATCCAATCACCTATTTCCCCCCTAGACAAGGTAAAAAAAAGAAAAAAAAAAACTGTTTTATTCACAACAACATCAGGCACAATGCCTGGTACCTAGAAAACACCATGTGTTTATTAAACAAGCATGGGTACTTATATACTGTAAAAGCACGCACTTTCATTAGGATATTTATTTCGTTCTAGTGTTTGCTCCTGAGAAACAATAAGCTGGCCCCCAACATTTAACTTAAAGATTATGTATTTCACCAGATGATTTTAAATATGTGTCTTGAAGAGATTTTGAGATTTTCAAAGCCTAACTCCAAAATATATATACATCACCCTCTGCATATGGCACACCATGACCTCAGCTCCAGCTTCCAGCTACTTTCCCATCAGTGCTGACACATTTGCAAGGAGCCAGACCTGCACCCAGCCTGCCCCTGGTGGCCAGCAGCACAGGTCCACAAAAGGGCAGAAGGCCGATTGGGAATATGGTCAGCACTCGGGGAACTGGTTTCTTTCTATGACAGTAAGGGCCCATTTGCCATCCAACCCAGGCCTCATAGGCACTAGGCTTTCCCAGAGTAAAACAAAGCAAACAAACAAATCTGTTTTTCACAAAACACTTTCTTAAGGATACTTACATCAGATAGCATTGGCTCATCAAGTTCTTCCACTCTGCTCAGGTTAGGTGCCCCGTATCGATCGCTAATTTCAGCTAGCGTTTTGCCTGAGTCTGGTGTTATATCCTACAATCATTAAAATTCATTTCTAATATTAGATGAGTTCAAAACGAATACGTTAATTTTCTTTGATTTTGGTAGGAGATTTCTGAACTACAACATCCAAATTCAGTGTCATTAATTAATGGAATGAACCAACACCTGTTAATGGAGAGAGAATTCTAGAGATAAATGCTAAAACTTACTTAAATTTAAGAAATTTAACTTAATACAGAAAACTAACATGTATCATTGGAAGTAAACATATGGTCAATAAATATCTCACGACATTCTGGTTTTTAAAAATGGGTGATGGGCGTTGAGGAGGGCACTTGTTGGGATGAGCACTGGGTGTTGTACATAAGACATAAATCATGGGAATCTACCCCCAAAACCAAGAGCACACTGCACACACTGTATGTTAGCCAATTTGACAATAAATTAGATTTAAAAAAAATAAAAAATACAAACGCAAACCAAAAGTCCAATTTTTATCCATTTTGAGATTTTGCTCTAAAGAACACTGTACTTGTGAACTGTGGTTACTAGAACACATACTTGGACTATCAAGTTTAATAATTTCCTTATTAAAAAGTTTAGCTCCTAATGCATCAAAGTTTAGCTCCTAATGCATCAAAGTTAAGCTTTGCCCCCCAGGACACTCATTCATTTCACGTGACACAATAATGTTTCCTTCTCACCTCTGAATGTGAACTATCTTCACTTGTAGGTATGTTTTCTATATTCATTCCCATCTCCTACAATATATAAAAATGAAGAAAAATATTTGAATATACTTTCCATTTTGATTCCATGTTTAATGTTCAAGAAGGTTTATTTTTACATAGTGCTATGATCAGTTTAACAGCAAACATGTCATCACTTTTAAAAGGGTGACCTGAATACATTTAGTACAAAACTGCAGCTCACAGTCTCATTTAACACTTGGCACTAATAGAAAACCATGTTTTATTTATAATTGAACACGACTCTTTATTTTTTTTTTTTAATTTTTTTTTCAACGTTTATTTATTTTTGGGACAGAGAGAGACAGAGCATGAATGGGGGAGGGGCAGAGAGAGAGAGGGAGACACAGAACCGGAAACAGGCTCCAGGCTCCGGGCCATCAGCCCAGAGCCCGACGCGGGGCTCGAACTCACGGACCGCGAGATCGTGACCTGGCTGAAGTCGGACGCTCAACCGACTGCGCCACCCAGGCGCCCCTGAACACGACTCTTTAAAAAATGAAATGATCTGAGACATCAAACCGAAAGCCAAATTATTAGTCAGGGTGACAAGTGACAAAACAAAAACTTTCCTTCCATTTGACATCACTGAATCCTCACCAGAGAGAAAGGGGATATACGACCCCATGTATTTAAAATTTTTTTTTTAACGTTTATTTATTTTTGAGACAGAGAGAGACAGAGCATGAACGGGGGAGAGGAAACAGGCTCCAGGGCTCTGAGCTGTCAGCACAGAGCCCGATGCGGGGCTTGAACTCACAGACCGCGAGATCATGACCTGAGCTGAAGTCGGCCGCTCAACTGACTGAGCCACCCAGGCGCCCCAACGTCCCCATGTATTTATGTGTGTGTGTGCACATGCATGTATATCCACGTGCCCTCCAACATTCAGACTGAGATAACATCAGCATCTGTGTTTTTGTTAACTACGTGTGTTTTCAGACTATGTATAGGGTTTTGAATTTATCTTTTTTGTTTGTGTTTTATCTTAGTATTTTATTTTTTTAAGTAGGCTCCATGCCCAACACATAGCCCAATGAGGAGCTTGAACTCACAGCCCTGAGAGCTGAGATCAAGTGCCTGACACTTAACTGACTAAGCCACCAGGTGCCCCTTAATTTATCTTTTTAAGAATCTCATTTTTGATTTCAATCCATTCTTCCACCTTTCAAAAAAGTGCTCTAAATAATGATGCTCTCATCTAAGCCATGAATAGACATATTCAATGAAACCTACTTCTATTTTTCATTTTAATTGTGGAATAAATCGAGGCTGGTTATAAACATAGAATATAAAATAGCCAGTTGAAAGGTATAACTCAGTCCTTCAGAAGTTTGGTCTATGTGACACACACATTTTGGATCCCAGGGAACATTGGCCAAACTAGAGGTCTGACATTATACAGACAGTCAATGGAAACAGACTTTTTTTTTTAATTATTTTTTTAATGTTTTTATTTATTTTTGAGACAGAGACAGAGCGTGAGCAGGGGAGGGGCAGAGAGAGAGGGAGACACAGAATCCCAAGCAGGCTCCAGGCTCCGAGCTGTAAGCACAGAGCCCAACGCAGGGCTGGAACTCACGAACTGTGAGATCATGACCTGAGCTGAAGTCAGATGCCCAACCAACTGAGCCACCCAGGCGCCCCGAAACAGATTTTTTAGCATAAGTCCCTGCGTAATTGAATGAAAGACATGAAACAGCCATATAAAAATATTTTGAAACGTAAAAATATTGTTGATAACACATCTAACACGAGGAAGAAATATGCGACCGTCTCAGAGATCAGAACACCTTCAACGTTACAAAGAACTTAACCTTCAACATCAGCTACCATAGTCAAGGACAACTGTGCCTTGACTAAAATGTTGCTAACATCCCCAAGAAAGAACTCTACTGCTCACAAAGCAGTTTCACATATACGGTCTTGGCTGATCCTCGTGACAAACCAGTAAGATAGTGCTAGTGATATCTTGTTATTCTTATTTTTCAAAAAGGCAAAAGGAGACTAACAGGTTATAAGACTTGTGTCAGTCACACAGCTAATGTGTAGCACGTCTATGAATCCCACGTTATAACAGCTGGAAGAAACAGTTTGAGGGTTCTAAGAGGTTTTAAATAAAGCAGGCAGGTATAAAACTTCAAATTACCTTCTCTAATTGTTCTTGAGCTCTGTGTAGTTCTTCTACTCTTTGTCTCTCTTTTTCTTGCATTTCCAACTCCAGCTGGAATGCCAGCTGTTGCTGAATATTCAGAAATAAATAAGTCATGTTAAAGTCAGATCAATTGCCAGGAATTAACTCTAATCACTCTGAAATGTCCCAGGATAATTAAGTTTATACCTACGTAAATTTCAGACGCTTACGAGAATAAATGATCACAGCCGCCTAATACTTTAGCTTTTACAAATATTTCCTGAAGTCTAACATAAAAAAGGAAGCTTCCTTAATTGCTAATTTGCAGAAAAGAACAATCTGCACAAAATCATGTTATTTTCTCTGTTCTTCTTAGAGCAACAAATGAGATTGTCGTACTTTTTTTCAGATAAAATCTCTTCATCCATAGATACGTCTTCAAACAGCCAAACCTTGGTTACAGAAGAGTGGATGAGAAAACCTTAAGTATATTATCTGAAACCACAGATAATCAACAGCATATTTGGTTCCAACTCAACAGACACGCCACACTAGAATAGGGGTCAGCAAACTAAATTCTGTGGGCCACATCTGAACCCAGTCCTGTATTGTACAGTCCATGAGCTAAGAAAGGTTTTACAGTTTTAAATGGCTGAAAAATACTGAAAGAATAATATTTCGCAACACATGGAAATTACAGAAAATTCAAGTTTCGGTGCCTATAAACAAAAGTTTTGTTGAAACACTGCCAGGTTCATTTGCTTACTTATGTCTGTGACTGGTTTTGCAGAACGGCGGTTGGGTAGTTGCAACAGGGACCATAGGTGGTACTCTCATCATTTTCTGCTCTGCTCAGCACACTACAAATCACAGTCATGCCATTTTATCTCAACAGTTCTTGGAGTGGCATGGTATCACCACACCATGACATTTTTTAAAACAGTGCACACCCATCATGTCAAAACAAGAAAAGATGTGGATTTGGAATGTTGCTCTCTGAAGATACAGTGGAGAGTGGATTATTTTATTATCAAATTAAATGGCAAAGTATGGTGTTTACGAAGCAATGATACTTTATTAAAAGAATGCAATACTCGGAATGCAAGCTGGTGCAGCCACTCTGGAAAACAGTATGGAGGTTCCTCAAAAAACTAAAAATAGAACTACCCTACGACCCAGCAATTGCACTACTAGGCATTTATCCAAGGGATACAGGTGTGCTGTTTCGAAGGGACATGTGCACCCCCATGTTTATAGCAGCACTATCAACAATAGCCAAAGTACGGAAGGAGCCCAAATGTCCATCAATGAATGAATGGATAAAGAAGATGTGGTATATCTATAGAATGGAGTACTACTCGGCAATCAAAAAGAATGAAATCTTGCCATCTGCGACTATGTGGATGGAACTGGAGGGTATCATGCTAAGTGAAATTAGTCAGAGAAAGACAAATATCATATGACTTCACTCATATGAGGACTTTAAGAGACAGAACAGATGAACATAAGGGAAGGGAAGCAAAAATAATATAAAAGCAGGGAGGGGACAAAGCATAAGAGACTCATAAATATGGAGAACAAACAGAGGGTTACTGGAAGGTGTGTGGGAGGGGGGATGGGCTAAATGGGTAAGGGGCACTAAGGAATCTACTCCTGAAGTCATTGTTGCACTATATGCTAACTAATTTGGATGTAAATTTTAAAAAGTAAAATAAAAGGGCACATTTTGTAAAAAAAAAAAAAAAAAAAAATGCAATACTACCAGACTAAGCACGTGTCATCACAATATTCTCAGCCCACATGAAAACAAAGGTCAGAAGTATTAGAAAATTTAAGCAGAATTACTTCATCACAGGATTTCTTCACAAAAATTAAAAATAGAAATGAGACTGCAATGGAAGCAAGTTCCCAAGTGGTTCCTTTGTTAGCGAAGCAAAGACGCTCACTTACCAATGATGATTTAATGATGCGTTTGATTTCAGTGTCCTGGGGGCAGAGGGTGGGGGGGGGGGGACTTACATTGAGATTTTGGTGAAACAATTGCTCAAAGAGTTGATGGCTTTGGGAGCAACATCAACAGGCAATTAAAACAAGTCGAATTATTTTGAGCGATTTTCCTTGGCTCCTGATGGGTAGACTAATGTTCCCAACCCTGCTCAGGGGTTACTGTTTACTGGAATCAAGGCTGAGGGTTTTTGTTTTGTTTTGTTTTTTGGAGAGAGAGACAGGGGAGAGGGAGAGAGAGAATCTTCAGCAGGCTCCATGCTCAGCGCAGAGCCTGACTCGGGCTTGATCCCACGACCCTGGGATCACGACCCGAGCTGGAACCAAGAGTAAGACGCTCAGCCAACTGAGCCACCCAGGCGCCCCAGGGCTGAGTCTGAAGTGACTGAAAGATCAGCCTCTATGAACAGTCTTCATGGGACAACTACAGGCAAGAATATTTTCAAAGAAGTCGAGAAACATTAACTCAGTACAACCAGCAACGAAACCTGCTAAGATGTGTTACAACCAATGGTGAACGGAAAGAGGCTTAGTTGGACACGTTTACCAAGCTTGTGAAAACACAGCGTGGAGAGCCTATGAGTCGTGGCCGTATTGCCCACCAGCAGGTGCTCTGCAGGAAGCGTCACGTGCTCTTGAGCCAGCGGGACCAGCAGCACCTTTCCTTCACCCTTACGAGCGTGCCCATCATCAGTTCTGTGAATTTGTGTCAGGAACGGAAACTGAATAAATCTAGGCTTGCCCTACCACACAGCAGTTCCACGGCTTCACCGTGAAGCCGAAATTTGAATTTTCTATACTGGCCATGTATCATGAAATGAAAACACGGTAACAGTTTAGTGTGAATTTTGGGGCTCAGGACCAAGATTGAAATTTTTCTGAATGAGAAGAATCATGTTCAGTCACTATTATCAAACCGTAAATGGCTTTGGAAATAAGCTTTTGCTACAGACCTAATAATGTTTTTAAATCGATTCAAACTAAACACACAAGGTGAAACAGCACTAATATGTAAAAATTTAGCCCTGCAGGACAGACATTTCAACAACACCTAATGTTTGAATCACCATGTCAAGCTGCCTCATTCACTTCCCATGCAGGCAAAATCTAAAACAAGAAACTAGACCCCCATCCCCACACAAATCTGCAGCAGGTATATTTCCCAATCTCAAACTATAGATCCAGAGTTTTGTTGGGTTTTTTTTTTGGCCTTGATTTAAGTGCAAATTAAATTTCCATATCCCCAAATCCATTTAACTGTGTGATTGAGAAGCTTTTACCAACCTTCGATTGGAAGTGATTAATCTACAAGGTAATGACATGCCAAAAGGCAAAACAAGATAAAAATCTAACAGAATTCTACAAATGCATTCCAGGAGATAAATATGGTCAAAATTATATGCACATGGACTGATAATCAGTATTTGGCAGGAAGCATCTCTAAGCTATTTTCAAAGATGGAATACTAAAATCTCATTACAGATCAGCATTCACAGATAAATACTTTCAATCAATTTTGATGACAAGGAACATTAACTCTGAACTCCAACTAAGTGAAATATTATCTTTTTTTTTTTTTTTTTAACATTTATTTATTTTTGGGACAGAGAGAGACAGAGCATGAACGGGGGAGGGGCAGAGAGAGAGGGAGACACAGAATCGGAAACAGGCTCCAGGCTCTGAGCCATCAGCCCAGAGCCCGACGCGGGGCTCGAACTCACGGACCGCGAGATCGTGACCTGGTTGAAGTCGGACGCTTAACCGACTGCGCCACCCAGGCGCCCCGAAATATTATCTTTAAAAAATAATTTAAGTCTTCCAAGTAGTAAGCCGGATTCCAAAAAAAAAAGTTATATTTTGCAGTCAATTTTATTTTTTTTTAATTTTATTTCATTGACACAACATTTGTGGAAATTTGTTCTCTCTTGCTATGTCTACATAATACTCCATAATACATACATATCCCATTAAGAGCATTTAAAAATTTTTTTAAACATTTATTTATTTTTGAGACAGAGACAGAGCATGAACGGGAGAGGGTCAGAGAGAGAGGGAGACACAGAATCGGAAACAGGTTCCAGGCCCTGAGCTGTCAGTACAGAGCCCGACGCGGGGCTCGAACTCATGGACCGCGAGATCATGACTTGAGCCCAAGTCGGACGCTTAACCGACTGAGCCACCCAGGCGCCCCAAGAGCACTTTAAAGCTATGCTTTTAAAACACATCTTTTAAAAGTAATACATTTTGACAAATAAAGAGATAATAAACAGGAGTTAATATTTATTTACAAAAGGTCGTTGAAGGGAATTTCTTGGTAATTTTGTATCATGCACACTAGGATAAAAGTGATGGGTAGGTAGCCAAAGTGCAAGAACACATCACTCAATCCACTTGCAGATATTCGCAGAGGAAGTGAGATAACTAATCTCTCAACAACAATGCAAAATGTACTTGGCAAATACCAACCACATTGGTCATCAGAACCAGTGTAACATTTTCGGGAAAATTTCAAAACCTAATTCCCTTCTTCACACATGAGTGAAACCATTAGAAAAGGTATTCAAAAAACAAAACAAACAAACAGACAGACCAGCTTTTATACCTCCTCAGTAAGCTCTTAAGTAGAAAATGGCAGTAAAAATACTTCCCAGTTCACAAGGGCCCGGGGTTTACTGGAGAGTGCTGAAAAATCAGTAGCACTAACTGTGGGAGCAGGGAAGTGACCAGAGTCCCGAAGCCCAAGCTCACTTGATCCAATGGACTCCGAGTGCCTCTATGTTTCTTTGCGTCTCGGTCTCACTCTCTCCCAAGCTCTTCTCTGGTGCTCCCTCCTCCCGACCCAGGTGCCCCTTTTCCTCGTCTCATCTATTTCTGCCCACCAAGCTATTTCTTTAACTGGTCATAAAATCTTCTGGAGACTATTACTGTTATCTTCCATTCCCCATACAATGCTCAGGGTTTAATGCACAGCGGATCACTTCACACTGGTCAACAGGATACCGCGAGAGGAGTGCTTGATTTCTAGTATTGCCAACTTGGATCTAAGTAAGACAAAGTGGATGAGTCAAAGAACGTTAAGTGCCTCTACATTTGTGATGTAACTGCCTTGGGGAAGGAGAACTGCTGAGAGGTTCTCCTTATTCTGATAGAAGGGGGTAGACACTGGTTGTAGAAGCTGAAGAACAAGGGCAGCTTCTCGAAAGTTGGGGCAACTACAGCAGACACTCACCCATTTGGATGATCGTTTGACATCCAACTCAATGCTTTGCCACCTCCTGATAGGAATTAGCCAAATGATTAGATAAAGAGAAGATTCAGAAGCAGTAAAGTTTTCAATAGCCATATCTGTCTAAGGTGCCTAGAATGTTCTACCCAAGTATCAGGTATGAGAGTTTAGGCAGAGAAACTATTTGCCATGTCTATACTCTCCTTCTTATCCACACACCCAAATCACGGGCTTCTTTCCCTTTCGCAAATGTGTAGCTGTGACTCGAGACTCTAGAGTTAAGTACTACGTGGTAGAATGGTAGGGATAACCTAAGTTTAGTTCAGAGTCTCTTCATAAATTAAATCGGTCCAGAAGCCACTCTGGAACTTTCCCTCTCTTGTTTACACTCCAGGACTCATCCCTTAAACCGTTCTCTTACCAACATCTTCAGCTCCCTAATCCCATTGCCCCAAACCTACTTCAGTCAAGGGGTCTGCCCCTTCCACATCTTCACTCAAATATCTGGCCTAAGTGGAGAAAACCCATAATCATAAAACCAAACCAACTGGCAACATTATAAACGCCTGGTCTCTAACTCTAACAGGGTACTCCATGCCACCAAGCAATGCTAAGTTTCCTGGTCAACTCTAACATCCTCCAAAGCCACCATTTCAAACCCTCACCGCTCTTCCCACACCTCCCACTTCATCGCCCCATTCTTGGATGATGATCATGGTCTCTACTTCATAAAGAAGAGTCATTCAGAAACTGCTTTCAACTTTGTGCCACAAAACCTATACACCCACGTGTACCCAGACTATCCTCTCCCCATTTCTTTTTTTTTTTTTTTTAATTTTTTTTTTTTTCAACGTGTATATA
Organism: Lynx canadensis; assembly: GCF_007474595.2. Lineage (NCBI taxonomy): Eukaryota > Metazoa > Chordata > Mammalia > Carnivora > Felidae > Lynx > Lynx canadensis. The sequence continues at coordinate 47,820,856 of NC_044313.2, read as the reverse complement.
TTTTTGGGACAGAGAGAGACAGAGCATGAACGGGCGAGGGGCAGAGAGAGAGGGAGACACAGCATCAGAAACAGGCTCCAGGCTCTGAGCCATCAGCCCAGAGCCCGACGCGGGGCTCGAACTCACGGACCGCGAGATCGTGACCTGGCCGAAGTCGGACGCTTAACCGACTGCGCCACCCAGGCGCCCCAATCCTCTCCCCATTTCTTAACGTCAACCACTCCTTTCCCCGCTGCTCCTAAAAAAAAACCCAACCTCCCTCCTTGAAAATCCCCTTGAAAGCATTACCTCCGCTCACTGTCTCCCCCATTATCCTCCCCCCTCCCCAACACACTGCTCCTATCAAGGTCACCAGTGGCCTTGAACGAGCACTTCACAGTCTTGCTCTCGCTCAACCAGCAACTGACTCCTCGGGTCTCACTGAGACGCTCTCTCCCCTTGGCTTCCATGAGAACACACTCCCTGGGTTTCCTCCTACCCCAGCTGCTGCTGCTTCTCTAGCAAAGAAGGCGTAGATACAGAAACACAGAAACATGAAGACAGAAGAAAGCCATTCCTAACTGACTAGCGATGGGGAGTTTTTCGCCATTTGGGTCGCACCACACTGAGGCTGACCCCACTAATTCCAGTCACCCCTGAACCCCCACGCTTGTCTCACCTGCTGGATCAGGAGCTCCTCTGCTTTGAGCCTCTCCATCATTTCCTGCTCTATCAAAGCCAGTTCTCTCTCACGCTCCAGGCTGGCCATTTCCTTCTGTCTCTAGCAGTGTTCAAAAATAATATCAAGTGACTAAGTGGAGATAAAACAATTTGTGAAAACAATCTTGAAAGCATGTTAATCACCAACAATGGGGAAAGGGTAAGCAAATTTTACTTCACCCGTGTGGAAAATGTGTAACAATTTGGGGAAATGTGTGTTTTATTTGAACAAAGAGCATAAAATTAAAATTATACCGTGGGTATGTTCACGATTATGTAAAAAGAAAAACTACAAATGTATAGAAAACGTATAGAAAAAAGACTAGAAGAAAGAGGTCTTCTCTGGGTATTTTTTTATGTTTTTGATATTGTCCAAGTTGTTCTATAATAAACATGCTATTTTTATAAACAGAAAGAAAGAACACTTGAACTTTTTAAAAAAGCAAATCGGACCAATTATTGGACTCTTCTACTGTTTTTTAATGCTTATTTATTTATTTTGAGAGACAGCACATGCAAGTGTGCATGTGAGCAGGAGCAGGAGAGGGGCAGAGAGAGAGAGGGAGAGAGAGAATCCCAAGCAGGCTCCACACTGTCAGCTCAGAGCCCACCGGACGCAGGGCTAGATCTCAGGAATCATGAGATCGTGACCTAGTGGGACGCTCAACCGACTGGGGCCTCCCTCACTCTTCTAATTTTCTGCGAGAAGGTCCCCACTTACCAGCTGCTCCACGCTCACATTTTCCTTGTATTTGTAAATCCACAATGCTAAATATTCTACTGGATCCACTGGGCGAATTCTCGCCACTTGTGCAAGACCTTGAGTTAGACACGTCCCGAGGCACGTTTGAAGATATGTCGACTCCATTTCTCACCCCTAACCTCTAAAAGGTAAATGTTTTTGCATTAATGCAGGAAATGTTCAGTAAGGCACAATAAAAGTAGAGTCCGGCGAGGCCAACAAAGCATTACATCCTGTCACCAGTCGTGGGCGCCCCCCCCCCCCCCCCCCCCGCCGGTCAGGGATGACACAAAAAAGCTGGCTCTGGGGAAACTTCTCACAGTTTCCAGAAAGCCTCCACAGATGTCACTATAACTAACACTAAGATGCGCTTTCAAAATCCTGAAGGGCTTTCGAGTCCAGGAGTCGGAGAAGAGCAACACACAAAACCCCCAACCAGCAAAAGGAAGGAAATAATAAAGATTAAAGCAGAAAGAAATGATACAGAAACTAAACAACAACAACAACAAAACAACGACAAAAAAAGAAAAAGGGTTACTGTCGTTGGGAGCTGACCATACGCCAAGCAATGCATGTGTCACTTAATCCTCACAACATGGGTAAAAAATCGGTATTATCTATCCCCACTGTGTGGATGAGGAAGCCCAGACACAAGGAGTGTAAGTCCATATGGTGGAGATGGGATTCATACCCAAATCTTCATTCCAGAGCCATTACCTTCACGACTAAGATGTTCCTCCCAAGCCATGGGGGTCCGTTTTAGAAAACATCACAATACTCCACCTCAAGAGACCACAGAAGTCCATGAATCTCTAAGGACAAAGAATAAAAAGAATTCAACCTTCAAAGGATAGCATAAGAGGCTCCTCATGCTTTGGCCCCAATTTCTTCGCCCGCTCACCTCCAGACATCTCCTCTGCCACCAGCACATCCTGGGCTCTGACTATACTGAACATTCTGCCATGCTGCCAGTCACACCTTGCACACTTCAGTCTCCAGGACTGTTGTGCATAATGATTCCTCACCATCTCCCAGGCTGGGAAATGTCTCTCCTCACCAGCAAGATGTAGGTCATCTCTCATTCCCTGAGCCTTCCCAAGCACCGTAAAGAAATTCTTCCTTCTCCAAGCAACTCACACAGCACCTGTCATACAACCTGAGAATCATCTGTGTACGTGTATGTCCGTCCTCCCTCTAGAAGACAAACTCCTCCAGCTCCTCAAGGAGTGTGTTTTAATCACAGGGCAGACATGCTGGTTCCCCATGGAGCAAGTGAACGAGTTTCTCCATTCTCCCGATAATGTCCCAGTCTATTCAGTTATGAAGATGGACAGGAATAATCTTAGACCAGATTTAATTTTTTTTTGAGAGAGAGACAGAGCATGAGCAGGGGAGGGAGAGAGGGAGACACCGAATTGGAAGCAGGCTCCAGGCTCTGAGCTATAAGTACAGAGCCCGATGCATACAGAACCCACGAACCGTGAGATCATGACCTGAGCCGAAGTCAGATGCATAACCGACTGAGCCACCCAGGTGCCCCAATCTTAGACCAGATTTAAAAGAGAGAAGAGAGAGAGAGAAAGAGAGCGAAGGAATGAAGGAGGAAGGAAGGAAGGAAGGAAGGAAGGAAGGAAGGAAGGAAGGAAGAAACAAGGGAAGGAAAGAAATGTAGCAACAACTGCATCTCAGGTGCTTTGAAAAAACTAATCACCCTCAAATTACCCTCACGGCGTCCAGTCTCTTCTGAGAATCTAATGAGATATAATCGTTGTTCAACAAATATATACTGTGTGCCTATATGTCAGACATGAGCAATTATAGAGCAGAGAATGCCAGCATGTCTGGTCCTGTCCCTGGACAGATGCACCTAACATTCCGCCTAAAATTTCAGAAACAACAACCGCCTGAGGTTCATCCATAAGCCCCACCTCTTCTCTCTCATTTGATGGTGGTGAGCGTACAAAATGGTATAGTCCCCATGGAGAGGAATTTAGCAATATCTAGAGAATTAAACAGATATTTACCCTTTGAACTATCAGTCTCACTTCTGGGGATCCTATCTTGCAAAAATATGGAGTGATGATACATACACATAGTTATTTTGCACCGTTATTTAGAATAGTCAAACTGCAACTGTATCCAAAACTTCTTCATTAAGGGACTGACGAAATACAGCAACACAATGAATTACTGTGCATATAAAAGACACGAGGAAGGTCTCTAAAATAGGGAGTGACCTCCAGCACACTGGGAGAAAAAAAAAAAGCAAGGTGCAAAAACTGTATATAGTATGTTTTGCATTAACAACAGCAGTGGAGAAAGGAATGTGTATATGCGTACATAAGTGCAGCCATAAAAACTTAAACTCTAAAAACTGGCACAAATGAGCCTAATTCCCTATCGAGCTGGCATGGGTGTCTTAACCATACAGAGAGAATGACAGTATTACAGACAGTTTGAGACACGGTATCTTCACTGTGCTTCTTCCGTGGGATATACTCTAAGGACAAAAATAACTACATTGACAGGTCAATGTCATCTGAAGTGGAGTAACACAAAACAGGCAACAGATTCCTGAAAATACATGGGAAAGGGACCATGTCCCCAAGGAAGAAACCTCTGGCCTAAGAGCGGCTCCCAATGGAGGGTCAGTCTCGGATCTATGGGCGTGGCTTAGCAGAACCCAGGTAACATCTGCTACCTCGCTTGGCAGGTTTCCTGTCCATGAAATGACAATACCCATACACAGGTTCTTGCAAGGAACGTTACTTATCATATACACCAACGGGCGCATCGGCGCAATAGAAGAAAGCTCTTTCCCACAGAAACAGCTACCTCAAGCCCGTAGAAGTTGTCACAAGAAGTACAAAGAAGTCCTTTTGCCCATGCTTAGGAGAAAGCCGGCCGGTCTAGTGAGAAAGGAGGGGCCCGGGTAGAGTTTCCAGTCCTCTCCACCCGGCGGCGCAGTGCCGCCAGCGGGGTTGAGGGGGAGGGAAGGGAAAGTAAGAGGCGGAGGAGGAGGCGGTAGCAACGGCGGCCGCTCCCAGGCGCTGCACTAACCTCGCTCTGCTCGGGGAGCCCAGGCGTCGCCTGAGCCCCACGCCACTCACAAGGTCCAACGGCCCGAACCACCGCGCGTGCGGGACCCCAGCCAAGCGCCAGCAACAGGTCTGGGCGGCGCCCGCGCGCTCAAAGTCGCTAGGCATCTCCCGTCGCTAGGCAACGAGTGCGCGCCTCGGGACGCGAGAAGGCGCGCTGCCGCGGGGAAGGGACCCCGGCGCGGGGCGCGGGGCGCGGGGCACGCGCGGCAGTGAGTGGGGGCTCCCGGGATGGGTGAGTCCGGGCGCCAGTGGGCTGGTGAGCGGGGGAGCGAGCTCGCGGCGGAGAGGAGCGTGCGCGAGACTGGGGCGCAGAAGGCGCGCGCGGGGTGTGGCGGGGGCGCCACGCAGAGGGGGCATCGCCGCCGTAGGTGAGCCTAGACTTTGCAACCTGCAGGCTGGGAGGAGCGGGAGGCCGAGAGGAGGAGTGGAGCGGCGGACGGGCCCGCGCTCCCTGGGAGAGACCTGTCCCCCAAGGGCGGGAAACCCCTACAGCCCCCAGCCAGAGGAGACAATCGCGGTAGTTCGACGGCCCCGATATTTTCACAGCTTCGCACCTTTGCGAGTGCCGGTGACCCCTGCTTGGTTCCTATCAGAACCAGCTCAGGCGCTCCCACCTCCGGGAAGCCTTCCGACCTACGCCATTGCGGAGCCATTGCAGTCTTCCCAGGCCTAGTGGTTTGGGCACAGCGCTCTGCTAGCGTCTCCCAGGTTCTGTTTTAATTTATGTTGGGCAGTGCTGGGCAGGGGAAGCCTCACCAAACGTTGGTTGAGGCAGTAAGTACCAGACTGGGCACTGACAGATGGACGGGAGCTTGGGCTCTTGCCTGAGCTAGCATGCGCCAGGGCCCTCACTGATTAAGTCAAGAAATATTTCCTGAGCACCTACTGTGTGCTTAGCACTGGGAAGAGTGTCAACAAAGACCATCTCTATGCCGACTGAGTTGCAAGGCCGTGAGCAAGGAGGAGCAGTGTAAGCAGACCGTCAGAGGAGCTCTGGGGAAAAGAGCCCCCTCCCCCTTGGTAAGTGTGCCCTGAGTTTGTGGACAGAGGCCTGCGAAAGGCGTCCCTCTGGCCTCTCCCTCCCGAGGCCTCACACGGTGGTTCTGTTTTTCTGGCTCTACTGCCTTTGCAGCAAGGCCTTGTAACTGTCAGGTCTCCTATTTCATTGAGACCGTTGTTGAAAAGGTGCAGTGTCCAGCAGATGCTCACTCCGGAAAGGGTTTGCCCCTCCTTTCCTGCGGAGAGACTGGTCCCGGAATGCAGAGTTGGTGATTCTGGCAGCTCTCCAGTGGTGAAAGCCAAGTAGGGCTGTAACAGAACCACCTGGGGATTTTGTTAAAATGCAGACTCTGAATATGGAGGTAGGGGGTGGGACCTGAGAATCTGCGTTTCGACAAGCCTCCAGGTGACGCAGTCCTGCAGATCACGGACCGAACTTTGAGTAAAAGGGGTGTAGAAGACAGCTTATCCAGGTGCATTGGTTCAGGTGGGCCGCACATTAACAGAAGTAGAACACCTCGTACCCCCACCCCCACCTTCCACTGTTATCCCAAACTTAGTAGCTTTAAACACACATTTATTCTCTTAGAGTTTTTGAAGCCAGAATCCAACATGAGTCTTAAGAGGGCTAAAACCCACACGTCCGCAGGGCTGGCTCCTTCTGCAGCCCCAGGGGAGGATCCGTTTCCTTGCCTTTTCCAGCTTCACAGGCTACCCACACTCCTTGGCTCCTGAATGACGTCACATTTTTGCCCTCAACTTCTGCCATCACACCTTGTTCCCTGTCTGACCTTAGCGTGTTCCTGTTATAAAGACCCTTGGGATTACAGTGTGCCTATCTGGATAATCCGGTATCGTCTTCCCAAATCAAAATCTTTAACTTCATCACACCCGCAAAGCCCCTTTTGCCACAGAAGGTAACCTCCTCCATAGGTTCTGGTATTAGGACTTAGGCACTTTGGGGAGCCATTATTCAGACCTACTACACTGTGTAGTTCCTAAGAAAAAGCGCATTTTCTTACTCATATCTCAATGGCCAAAACCGGGAAATTTAACCTTGCTACACTTCTATTATGCAACGTTCCAATTCCTATCTAGTTTCCCCAACAACATAATTCAAAAGAATTATGAAATTCTTTTTTTTCTTTTTTCTTTTTTTTTTTTTTTGGTTCAGATTCAATCCAGAATCATGTGTTCGGTGCAGTTGTTAGGTCTGTGTAGGCCTCTTTGCTCTGGAATGGTCCCTCCTCTTTTCTTTGTCTTTCAAGATCTTGACATTTATAAGAGTAAAGGCCAGTTGCAGACTGTCTCTCAACTTGGCTTTGTTTGTTATTTCCTCAGTTAGATTTGAGGTTTGCATTTTGGGCAGGATCCACAGAAATGTATTTTATCCCACTAAGAAGTGCATCACATCAGGAGACACATGATGTCACTTTATCCCTTTACTAGTGATGTTTACTTAGATCGCTTGATTAAAGTTGTATTGGGCAGGTCCCGTCACTGTAAAGTTCTTGTATTTCCTTTTGGAATACAAATTGTGAGGAGAAACTTTGAGACTATATGAATATTCTGTTTATCAAATATTCACTGAGTTTTAGCACTCACTGATGTTTCGGCTTGATGAAGTTATACTGTGATGGGTACAAAATGTTGATTTTTTTTTAACGTTTATTCATTTTTGAGAGACAGAGTGCAAGTGGAGGAGGGGCAGAGAGAGAGGGAGACACAGAATCCGAAGCAGGCTCCAGGCTCTGAGCTGTCAACACAGAACCCGACTCAGGGTTCGACCCCACAAACCATGAGATCATGACCTGAGGCGAAGTTGGACGCTTAACCGACCGAGTCACCCAGGTGCCCCCAAAATGTTGATTTTTAAATACTCCATTAGGGGCACCTGGGTGGCGCAGTCGGTTAAGCGTCCGACTTCAGCCAGGTCACGATCTCGCGGTCCGTGAGTTCGAGCCCCGCGTCGGGCTCTGGGCTGATGGCTCAGAGTCTGGAGCCTGCTTCCGATTCTGTATCTCCCTCTCTCTCTGCGCCTCCCCCGTTCATGCTCTGTCTCTCTCTGTCCCAAAAATAAATAAACGTTGAAAAAAAAGAATTTAAATACTCCATTATTCCTTCTATGTTTATTCGTTGACATTCTACTTTTAGAACTTGCCCTATCTCAGGGCACCTGGGTGTCTCAGTTGGTTAAGCATCCAACTTTGGCTCAGGTCATGTCTCGTGGTTCACGAGTTCAAGCCCTACATCGGGCTCTGTGCTGCCAGCTCAGAGCCTGGAGCCTGCTTCAGATTCTGTGTTTCCCTCTCTCTGCCCCTCCCCTGCTCGTACTCTGTCTCTCTCTCTCTCTCTCAAAAATAAATAAAACATTAAAAAAATAAGATAAAAATATTATTCACTTTATTATTTGCTCTTTGGGACATAAGATATGTAAACTTCAGAAATACAGAGTTGGTCCGAAATAGGCCAGGTGTCAGTCTATCTACTTTTGTGTTATAGTCTTCCACTGTAATAGCTACTATTTATTAAACACTTCCTGTGTGCCAAGCTAAGTGCTTTACATGTATTTATTATCTCTTTTAATCCCCACAATTATGAGGCACATACGTTTATTATTCTGTTCTACAGATGAGAAAATTGAGGCTCAGAGAGACCGGGTGAATTGTTGAAGATCACACAGCTAATAAATAGCGGCACCAGGACCGGAACTTGGTCTGTCTGTTCCCGAAGCCTGTGTTCAGACTGCTACACTACACTGCCATCCCTAACTTATGATCTGACTCAGCCTACATGGCCCCCAGCTCTTGAAATCTGACTAATAGCAAATACCGGGGCATTAACTCAAGCTCATGCAGTTTCTTGCTTGAGCACTAGACAGCAGAATATTGTATTAAGTGCTGGCAGGGCCCTGACTATAGGTAGCTGTGGCACCTGCCATTTTCCCTTCCTCTCCTCCCCAGGGCTTCTCAGTGGTCCCTTATGAAATAAATAAGTCTGTCTTATCTGTGTCACAGATGACTGTAGCTTCCAAGCTCACAATAGCACAGCTTGCTGGGTCCTTAGAGCCGCTCTTGGGGCCTCCTGCCTGCTCAGTTATTTCCTCCCTACTCAAGGGTAGAGACGTGGGGGTAAATGGAGACCTTAGCCTCCCCTAATCACCAATAAAGCAAGCTCCTCTCGGGCCTGATGACCCCCAGGATCTATTATTATCTGACTTAAGACACCTGGAGAGCTTTTAAAAAAGTCCATTTGAATATAAGAACGATAGGCAAATATGTATTTATTGGCTCTTTTGGGAGGGGTGGCGTCCCAAAGAATCTCAGAGTTATCCTGAAATGAATCCGAATTGATTAGAACGTGTCTATCTTTAAAATCAGATCAAATTCACAAAGTAGCGTGACTCTGCTTTGATGTTTCCCAGGCCCACAAGGATGGAAACGGACTACCTGAAGAGGTGCTTTGGAACCTGCCTGGGCCAGGCACTGGCAGAGGTGGCGAAGGTTCGGCCCAGTGACCCCATAGAGTACCTGGCTCACTGGCTTTATCATTACAGGAATGCCTCTAGAGCAAAAGAAGAGGTGTGTGTGTGCACTGAGTCGTCTTGGGGACGGCTTCTCAGCTTCCTCACAGAAATTTGAAATCCAAAGCAGGATTCCAGAGCTGGCCCAAAAGGTTTCTTGGTTTATTCAACCTGGGAGATCGCTTAGGCCCAGATATTCTTGAAGTCTGGGGCATCTGGGGGCTGAAGAAGGAATCCAACTCAGAGGAGTTGTGGAATTGGTAGATTTGGAGGTACCAGCAGGCAAAAGCTAGTTACAGGAGCAAGTTTCAGAGGCCTACAGGACCCGAGTCTGTGGTCTATCCCAGCGAGGGCAGGCCTATTCGTACAGGCTTCCCAGGGACTGACCTGATTCAGCTCTCGTATCACCCCAGGATAGCCGAGAGAAGATCCGGCTGAAGGAAGAATATGATAATAGCCTCAAAGAAACCGAGATGACAGAAATGCTGAAGCAAGAAGAGTGTCAGATTCAACAGAAGTATGATAAGTGTCACCAGGTAGGGAGAAGGAACTCAGCAGTGAGGGTGTATGCATCCCAGTGATGGATATCTGGAAATCTGTAAGTCCTCTAGGCCCCAGTGCAAAGTGCATCACGGCTCCTGTAAGCCTACCTTTCCCTCCTTATTCATATGTTTATATATAAACCCGTCTTATTGGCAATCCTTGTCAACGAAAAAAGAAAATGTTTAAAGGCAATTCCATTTTAGATTTCAGGAAATACCTTAGATGTTACTGGTTTTAAAAAATCAGATTTAAAAACAAATCTGCTCTCACTTAGAACAAATATGTTTCCTCACAAGATCCTTTGAACCCTTTTCAAGTATTATTCAGCATTCCAGAAACCAAATATGGTTATCAGTATATACTTCAAGTACATTATTGTATTCATTATATACTGTTTACTTAAGTATTTTATTTGCTCTGAACTACCTATTTATGTATCAAACCACAGATGCCTTCTCTGTGATGCTTTAATACTGGTCATAAATTGTTACCTTCTTGTAGCTGAAAACAGCTGTATGTTCATTAGTCTGCCAAGCTTATCTTTTATCTCCCGAGATTTTTGCCATAATCTTCTGAAAAACATCTTGTGCCTGTTTTGCGCTTTCTTCAAAGTGCATGATAGCTGGATAGGAAATTGACTTACTGGGCTTGATATCTGACGTCTTTCCACCTCTCACCGTATCCTGTGTGTTAAAATCTTTAGTGCAGTTTTGTACAACCCACTAGCTTTTGCTGGTTTCCAAAGCCACCTTTGATGAAGAGACATGAAACTATTTAGCTTACGTACACTTAGGCTAATATGCTCAGCTCTCCTCATCATTAATAGGTTTATTTTTTTAAGTCTGGATGTTTTAAAGGTAAATCAAATCAAAAGAAAGGTAGGTTCATACTCCTGTTTGTCAATAGTCCAAAGGAACTCTCACTCAGGAACATTTCATTCTTTTTCTTTTTCTTTTTTTACCTTTTTAAAGCTTATTTATTTATTTTGACAGAGAACAGAGCACACGAGTGGGGAAGAGCAGAGAAAGAGAGAGAGAGAGAATCCCCAAGCAGGCTTTGCGTGCAGTCAGCACAGAGCCCCATATGGGGCTCAAACTCACAAACTGCGAGATCATGATCTGAGCCCAAGTCAAGAGCTGACACTTGACTGACTGAGCCACCCAGATGCCCCGGGGAACATTTCATTCTTTGAGCAGTTGCTGGGAGATGGTAGTAGGGAGGTTGTGAAGCCGAAGCTGTCATCCCCTTACCACCCCCCTCATCCTTTTCTAACATCACGCTTCCCTGTTAATAGAAATATGAATATATAAGGCAGGGAAAGACTTCCAAAACTCCACCCTGGTTTTAGGATGCCTGTATTAAAGAAAACTTTGCTCACATGAATATTTTGAATCATCCCATTGTGTTGCGTGCAGGAGCTATGACACCCTGTAGCAATATTCCTTTGCAAGATTTAGAAGAGTAAAAGGTATGCTGTTCTTTTGCCAAGTGTGAGACAAAGGCGATTGTGAGGGAAGATGGGCGGGGGAGCCAGCATGATGCCAGGACTAAGTGCCAGGTTTTCAGTTTCAAGGAAGAATGCGTGTGCAAATCGTGATCATGGAAAGTGATGCCCTTTGTTAGAAGGAAGTAGAGAGACCCAGCGATGATCGGGAAACAACGCTTCCCTTGAAGAGCCACATCATCCACAAGCAAGTTGCTCTCAGAGTATGAATTGAAGGAGCTGGGTAGAGAGGGCAAAGAAGTGAAGATACCTCAAATAAGATGAAATTCTAAGTTCTTGTTTCTCACCGGCTCAAGGCAAATGGCAGACTATTCCTGGCTACTGGTCATTTTCAGATTTTGAGTCACTAGTACTCTGAAATCTGGTCTTAACTAGGCCCAGGAGGAGTGGAATAAGATTTCAGCAGGCCTGCCGATGGGCTTTTGTGCACGTACTCAAAGCTTTGCTAAACTTACCTTACTATCTTACAACCATGATCGCTTGCATATACCTTAGAAAGCCTTTGAGTGCCCCAGATTGAATATTCCTGGTCCACTCGATGCGTCAAAAAGAGGAGTACAGGGGCGCCTGGGTGGCGCAGTCGGTTAAGCGTCCGACTTCAGCCAGGTCACGATCTCGTGGTCCGTGAGTTCGAGCCCCGCGTCGGGCTCTGGGCTGATGGCTCGGAGCCTGGAGCCTGTTTCCGATTCTGTGTCTCCCTCTCTCTCTGCCCCTCCCCCGTTCATGCTCTGTCTCTCTCTGTCCCAAAAATAAATTAACGTTGAAAAAAAAAAAAAGAGGAGTACAGACAGCACTGCGTGTGGTAGAGATCTTAGCCAATTATAGCCATCAAGAAGAGGTGGCAAGAGAAGGTAGTATTTGAGTCAGGCCTAAAGGAAAGCTAGCAAAAGTTGCCCTTGTATTTCTCTTTATTAAGCTGAGGTAGTTTTAAGTAACTAAACCATAATTCTGTTTCTATGTTGGAAAACAATCCCTTTGTATATAGAGATGTGGCCATACAAATGTTTTATAATTACATTTTTATGGAATCAATACATCGATTTGCAGGGCGCCTGGGTGGCTCAGTCGGTTGAGCCTGATTCTTGATTTCGGCTCAGGTCATGATCTCAGGGTTTGCGGGATGGAGCCCGGTGTCGGGCTGTGCGCTGCTTGGAATCCTTTTTCCCTCTCTCTCTGCCCCTCCCCTGCTCGTGCCCCTCTCTCTCTCAAAATAAATAAACATTAAAAAAAAAAAAAAGATTCTTTCTCTCCCTCCCTCTGCTCCTCTCCCCACCCCATGTTTTCTGTCTTTAAAGACAAAAAACAAAAAAACATAGATTTGCTGTGTAGACGCATAACACTTTGAAGTTGGAAGGGTCTTTTCGATCTCATGGGACTGCAGTCACATAGATGCCAGACTGTTTGATACTGTGTCATAGGTCACTGAGACTGAATTTATTTTTTCAATCTTGACAATATTTGTGATAAGTGTTTTAAGCCCTTTGTCATTTTAAGGGCTCTTTCTATTACATACTTTTTCCCTAGATTATGATATGTATGTCTAGTAATTATTACTTATGTGCTGAACATTGTAGATGATACTTAGTAGGGAGCCTAGATTATGTAGTTTTCCTTTAAATGGTGTTGAGTTTTGTTCTGGCAGGCAGTAAAATTATTGGTGAATCACCCTGATCCTATCTGATTTGTTTTATACTTTGTGAGAGCAGATCTGTTTAATTTTGTTATTAGTCTTGGGCGTGAAAATGGCAGTGTTGTGTTCTTGGCATATTGAGTGTGTTTTAATCTCTGCTAATGAACTCTTTTCCTTTTTTGTTTTGTTTAGCCACTGGTATCTGTAGCTAGCTCCACAATGAAGACTGTATTCATACAAGAGAACACAAAACCCGTTGAGAAGGATGGCTTGAGGCAAGAATCTTTGCCAGGTACTTCCAATATGGTTCCCGGAATGCCTCAATAGATTCCTTCTTGAGAGACATCTGGCCAGGCTGACTGCAGTGTTGAAACTCCACAAGAAATAAATTCCTAGGCTTTTCGGCATAAAATTGCTCCCAGAATGCCTCCTGGCTCCAAATCTCCTTAAGTTATCGAAAGGTGGCTGATTCTCATGATGCTTCTCTCAAAGCTACAAGCTCAGAAAGGGGCCAGCTAGGGCTCTGACTGAAGATGGTAACTGTGTGAATTAAACCAAAATTTGAGGGACTGTGGAGGGGGGTGTCTGCAGGGACTCTCCAGCCAAAGTTCTGTTCTGATAGCCATGAAAACCCCCAATCATGTAAACATTTCAACTACTGATAGGGTAACATAAACTCATGAGGATTTCAAATAAGTAACCAGAAGACTTTTTTCTCTTGATTTATCTTTTTTTTTTTTTTTTTTTTTTTTTTAGATTAGACAGTAAAAACATCCATTTCATCATGTGTTCGTGTCTTGACTTAAAATTTTTTTAATGTGGGGTGCCTGGGTGGCGCAGTCGGTTAAGCGTCCGACTTCAGCCAGGTCACGATCTCGCGGTCCGTGAGTTCTAGCCCCGCGTCAGGCTCTGGGCTGATGGCTCGGAGCCTGGAGCCTGTTTCTGATTCTGTGTCTCCCTTTCTCTCTGCCCCTCCCCGTTCATGCTCTGTCTCTCTCTGTCCCAAAATAAATAAAAAAACGTTGAAAAAAAAATTTTTTTTTTTAAATTTTTTTTTTAATGTTTATTTTATTTTTGAGAGAAAGAGAGTACGAGCAGGGGAGGGGCAGAGAGAGAGGGAGCACAGAATCCAAAGCAGGCTCCAGGCTCTGAGCTGTCAGCACAGAGCCCGATGCAGGGCATGAACAAACGAGCCGTGAGATCATGACCTGAGCCAAAGTTGGACACTTAACCAACTGCGCCATGCAGGAGCCCCGTGTCTTGACTTTAGATGAATTTTGCAGTCAGGTCCCCGAGTGTTTACACATGTCCTAGAGCATACCCATGTCACTGACAACAGGTATTTTAAAACAGCTCCAACGACAGTAGAGCTCGGTGTGCCCACTTCCACGATGAGGCTTTTGGGGAAGAAGCTTGAAAACGGCTTGAGATAACAAGGGGAGACTGGCTTGAGGTTTATAGTGTAGTTAGGGGTGGACCCATGTAGGAGTTCCGCCCTCAGGGAGAGGCTTGCGTGGCTTGAAACTCCCGCTGTGCCAAAGTTGGGAGCACCTGAGTTTATCAGTTTGCCCAGATGTGGGGCACAGTGGGGAAGGGGAAGAGTTGAAACCTAAAAGCTGTCGGCAGTCAGACGCCAAAAAGTGGAGTCAGACTTTATCACAGAGGGCAGACCTGGGAAACTTGGGAGTGGCCTTGACCCACTCAGTCTTTGAGTAAAGCAGGTGGTGAGGTCATTACTTCAAATTTGCACCTGGTGGGTAGATATGCAGCCACACTTTCCAGAGTAGCTGGGAAAAAGCCAGAGGATCCAAAAACCCACACACAGAAGCAAAGAGAGCTTTGTAGAGGACGCAGTGGAATCCTCGGTGGATGGGATGGTATCTGCAGCTCCCCAGTGGGAAGGTGAAGTCCTCTGCCTGGGAGTGGTTGTCCCTTGGACATCACAACCCATGTGAGGTGAGTTGTAACTTTTGTCTGCTTTAAGGGATTCCATACTTTTGCCTTTGACCGTTATTTAGCCCCAGTATGTGATCACGTTCCTGGCCCATGAAAGTGTAATCAATCCCTACTAATCTTTTTTTGCACTGTTTCCAAGTTTGGCTTTTTTTGTTGTTGTCATTTTGTTACCAGAAAGTTGTTACAATGAACTTTCCCATACACATATCTTAGAACATCTCTGCTGGTAGATTTATAGATTGCTAAACTGAAAGATACTTGGGGGCGCCTGGGTGGCTCTGTCAGTTAAGCGTCCAACTTTGGCTCAGGTCATGATCTCACGGTTAGTGAATTCGAGCCCCTCATCGGGCTTCGTGCTGACAGAGCCTGGAGCCTGCTTCAGATTCTGTCTCCCTCTCTCTCTGCCCCTCCCCCACTTGCGCGCGCGCGCTCTCTCTCTCTCTCTCTCTCTCTCTCTCAAAAATAAATAAATAAACTTAAAAAAATCAATGATGCACCACCTCACGTTTGTCAGGATACCTAGAGTTAAAAAATAGTGACAACACTGAATACTAGTGAGGATGAGGAAAACCCAACTCACTCATACTTTGCTCCTGGAAATGTAACGTGGTACAATTACTCTGGAAGACAGTGTAGCAATCTCTAATAGAACTCAACATGCAGTTGCTACATAAGCCAGGATTTGTACTCTTGGACACTTGTCCCAGAGGAACAAAAACTTACATTCATAGAGAAACCTGTATGTGAATGTTTATAAAAGCTTTATTCACAGTAGACAAAACCTGGAAATAACCCAGATGTTTTTCAATGGGTCAACAGTTAAACTGTAGTCCATCCGTATCTCAGAATACTACTCAGCAATAAAAAGGAATGAACTGGGGCGCCTGGGTGGCTCAGTCGGTTCAGTGTCCGGCTTCGGCTCAAGTCATGATCTCGAGGTTCGTGGGTTGAAGCCCCGCGTCGGGTTCTGTGCTGACAGCTCAGAGCCTGGAGCCTGCTTCGGATTCTGTGCCTCCCTCTCTCTCTGCCCCAACCCGCTCTCATTCTGTCTCTGTCTCTCTCAAAAATAAACCTTAAAAAAAAAAAATTAAAAAGGAGCGAACGAGTGATACCCGAACAACTTGGACGAATCTGAAGAGAAATCATGCCGAGCACAAAAGCTTGTAGGAAATTATGTCTAATCCCAAAAGGCAGCAGACTCTATGGTTTCATTTATAAATAACCCCACAAAGGTGGAGGCTAGATTAGCAGTTGCCATGGCTTAGGGCAGGGGTTTGGGAGGGATGATGTCGTTATAAAAAACAACAAGAGGGGTTTTTGTGCCGATGGAGCTGTTTTGTATTTTGATTGCGGTAGTAGATCCGCAAACCTGCACATCTGAAAAAAAAAAAATTGCTTGGAATTAAACGCACCTACAGGCAAGTACAAGTCAACTGGAGAAATCTTGAATCTGATTGGTTGGTTGTATCAGTGTCAATATCATGGCTCAACAGTTTTGCAAGATGTTACTATTTGGGGAAACTAGGTAAAGAATCCATGGATCTCTATATTATTTCATACAACTGCATGCACATCTGTAAGTATCTCAAAATAAACCGTTTAATTTTTTAATAGTTGATACACTTCTCACCTACGCTCCATTTTCAAACATCCTAAATTATCCCAATAATGTACTTTGGTTTTTATTTATTTTATTTTTTTTTAATTTTTTTTTAAGTTTTTGTTTTTATTTAAGTAAATGACTATAATTTTTTTTTTTTTAACGTTTATTTATTTTGGGGACAGAGAGAGACAGAGCATGAACGGGGGAGGGGCAGAGAGAGAGGGAGACACAGAATCGGAAACAGGCTCCAGGCTCTGAGCCATCAGCCCAGAGCCCGACGCGGGGCTCGAACTCACGGACCGCGAGATCGTGACCTGGCTGAAGTCGGACGCTTAACCGACTGCGCCACCCAGGTGCCCCAAGTTTTTATTTATTTTAAAAAGAAAACGTTATCTTTTATGTTGAATTGCAATCAGTTTTGCCTAATTGCCACCTAGAAAGCTAGACTAACATACACTCCCATTTCAAAGTGGCCATTTCTTGGGGCACCTGGGTACTTGGTCTGTTAAGGGGCTGACTTTGTTTGGCTCAGGTCATGCATGATCTTGCAGGTCATGAGTTCGAGGCCCGTGTCGGGCTCTGTGCTGGCAGCTCGGAGCCTGGAGCCTGCTTCAGGTTCTGTGTCCCCCTCTCTCTGCCCCTCCACTACTCATGCTCTGTCTGTCTTTCTTTCCCAAAAATAAATAAACATTAAAAACATTTTTTTTCAAAGTGGCCATTTCTTCATACTCTTGCCACACTGAGCTGGTTATTTTAGTTTCATTTTCTGTCCATCTGATATGTGAAAAACAGTAGAGTTCTGTAGAGATATTCCAGATAGTGACCCCTAATCAGATACGTGTTTTGCAAATACACACCATTATTATCCCCATTTTACCAACAAAGAAACGGAAGCACAGAGACAGTTAGCCTGCCTGAGTCCATGTGGCTAGAAGTGGGAGAGCCAGTGTTCAAACTCCCCACGGTTTGGTTCCAGAGTGAGGGCCTGACCTCACTCATCAACACCGCCCTCAGAAGAGTAGCCTCAGAGCGGCCCCTCAGTGGCTCAGTCGGTTAAGTGTCTAACTCTTGATCTTGGCTCAGGTCATGATCTCATGGTTCACAGGTTTGAGTCCTGTGTCAGGCTCTGTGCTGACAACATGGATCCTCTTTGGGATTCTCTCTCTGTCTTTCTCTGCTGCTTCCTCACTATCTCTCTGTCTCAAAAATAAATAAACATGGCATTAAAAAAAAAAAAAAAAAAGCAGCCTTGGAAATCAACTGGTTAAGGGAACGGGCTTGCAACCTGACTTATCCCTCTCCCAACAGAGATGGCCCTAGTCCACAGCCCAGGACAAAGTCAAGATGGGTGACCAGAGTCTCACAGGCTTTACCAAAAGCTTGTTTTGCCCAGGGACTGAGTGGCAAAATAAAATGGCCAAGTCCCTTCCGTCTCCCCAGGGCAGTGCCTGGAGGTCACTGCCAATGCTTGTGCTGCCTCTCTCTGGTGGACACATTCTCTAGAGGAAGCTCGATGCCTTCACTGGGTGTATGGTTTTTCTCGCCTCTCTCATTAAGGTGACATTATGCATCCCACCTCTGACCAAGCTGGCTTTGCTTTTAGGGAGCAACTGAAGACTAACCTGAAGAGAGGCAGCCGTGCCTTCCTTGCCTCCTAGTTCTTGTGGTTGGCACCTCTCTTCACCTGTCCTGTCGCCCTCTTAGGGCAGCTATGGCCGGCAGCAGCATTAATTCAGGCAGAGGAGGCGTTCAATGACCACAGTAAGCCCAGTGCACGGAGAGATGGTGGCAGAAATGACAGTAGGCGAAAGACATGGAGATTGGGAGAAGGGCACGTGCAAAGACACAGGGGCAGGAGTGAGTACTCACTAGAGCGTCAGCAGGGTTTGTGTGGAGGAACTGCTGGAGGGGCTCAGGGTGCAGGAAAAGGGCTGGATTTGAGAGATGCTGGGGAGGAGGTATCCACAGTGAGTGGGAAGAAGTCTAGAATGGACCCCAGCTTTTATTTGCTTAGGGAGAAATTAAGAAATTAAGGGGCTGAGTAAATTTGCTCCAAAACAACGCTTGATTAAAAAAAATTTTTTTTATGTTTATTTATTTTTGAGATTGGGGGGGGGAGGGCACACAAGTGGGGGAAGGGCAGAGAGAGAGAGAGACAGAGGATCCGAAGTGGGCTCTGTGCTGACAACAGCGAGCCTGACACGGGGCTCGAACTCTCGAACTGCGAGATCATGACCTGAGCCCAAGTCAGTTGCTTAACTGACTAAACCACCCAAGCACCCCGTAATGTTTGATTTTGAAGTGACTTTGAAATCAGAACTATTCCCAGGGAGCCTGGGTGGCTCAGTTGGTTAAGCATCCGACTTTGGCTCAGGTCATGATCTTAGGGTTTGTGGGTTTGAGCCCCGTGTTGGGCTCTGTGCCTGGACGCTGCTTTGGATTCTGTGTCCCTCTCTCTCTGCTCCTCCCCCACTCACACTCTGTCTCTCTCTTTCAAAAATAAATAAACATTAAAAATTTTTTTTTTAAATCAGAACCATTTTCAAAGAGTAAATGTTTAGGATGGAGTACTTCTTCCCCCAAAGGATACGTATTCAGTCAGACTTTCTATTCTTGCTTTTTTTTTTTTTTTAAAGTTTAAGTTTTTATTTTAATTCTAGTGTGGCTCACATACAGTGTGATAGTGATTCAACAATTCCATACATCACCCTGTGCTCACCATCACAAGTGCCCTCCTTAATCCCCACCTATTTAACCCAAACCTCTGCCCACCTCCCCTCTGGTAACCATCAGTTTGTTCTCTATAGTTAAGAGTCTGTTTCTTGGTTTCTCTCTCTCTCTCTCTCTCTCTCTCTCTCTCTCTTTCTCTCCTATATTTTCCCTTTGCTCATCTGTTTTGTTTCTTAAATTCCATATATGAGGAGATGAATGGGTAAAGAAGATGGGGTATAGATATATGCAATGGAATATTATTCAGCTATAAAAAAAAGAATGAGATCTGGCCACTTGCAACATGGATGGAGCCAGAAGAAAATGTTAAGCAAAAATAGAGAAAGACAAATGCCATATGATCTCACTCAGACTTTCTATACTTTCTAAAGGAAATATGCGAATTTCCACTTAACCCTTAAGTTTATTCCTTCACTTGTGTTTAAAGAAAGAAACATACTTTAAAAAGCATTATCTTGGTTCTCAAGAATACTATCTGACTTATGCTGGATATTTAATATGTGCCAGGCCCTATGCTAAGGGCTTGATTACATTATCTCATTCAACGCTCTCAGCAACCCCCTCCCCGAGTTGGGCACTTTAATAATCTCCATGTTATGGCTGAGGAAACAACTAAGGCTCAGAGATTAGTGGTTGACTCAAGGTCAGACAGCCAGGAGGTGGCATTCGGGTCTGTCTATCAGGAGCTCACACACTTGACTGCCAGGCTGTGCTGCCTCACACCTACTGATAAAGGAAGTTTAATCCCCTGTCCGTGGACATTTTGCTCCAAGTCAATTACAGTCTTTTTCTTACCTCGTGGATGAAATGAAACCTTCAAAAAGCTTTCAAATGATCGTTATCCAGAAGCATTTAAGCTCACTCATGTATATTTTATTGTCTTGATTATCACCCAAAATTAACCAACGCTCTAAGCATTTGCAATCCCAAACAGGATACTTCAAAAATCCAGGTTAGATCCTTTAAAGCCACGTATAACCAAGAAAGTGATAAGGTCCATAAGTTAAAGCTTTTCCCAATGATAGAGTAACATCGTCCAGTGAAAACATTCTTTTGAGTAACTCGTACTTAGTGATATCATTCTTATATTTTTCCATAGATTGTAAATATTTTTCAAAAGGTGGAATAATATCCTATGGGGGAAATAAACACCCCTCTTCTCTCTTTGGAAAGAGAATGAGAAGAATGACTTTTGGAGAACAAACACAAAAGCTATGATGTCGCAACTAGATATGGTTGGAACATGAAAATGAAAATATAAGTATTAATATAAGTTAATATAAGTTTTAACTAACAATGTAGCTAGAAGAAGATGCTTGTCAACAAAGAAACACTGGTGAGTGATTTTCATAATAGGATTAAAATTTATGATTTGTATGAAGACAGTTTAATACTTGAGCCAACAGCTCCTCAGGGATAGCTTACAGCTGAGTCATATGAGTAGAGGGAAAGTCCTTCAGGTCTTTCTGCTTTCATGTTTGAGTTCTGTTTGTCAAGAAGAAACTTCTGAGGCCTTTCAGCAATAGGCAAGTCCAAATGTCACCGAAAGAAGAGAATCTCAGTTAGTGTTCGCAGAAAGTAGACCTTTGGATGCCATGGTCAAAAGTCATTCTGGCACCAGATGGGGTTTCTTGAGTCTTCTCTAGAATCATGGCCAAAAGATACCCCCTTCCAAAGAAATGGTTGGAAAAGAAAACAATTCTTTGGTTGCCATTGTCCAAAAAGGCAACTTTCAGGAATAAAACAGGATCCAAAGATATCATTGTCCGGAAATACCACACTTGCAGATAAGTTTAGGCAAAGTGAATTGGAACAATCAAAGAGAGTACAGTTCAGAGATAAGGGTTGTTGGCACAAAATTTGCTCCATAAGGGGCACCAGAAAAGAAAAATCCACATATAATGCCAAGAAGGGAGAAACTGATGACAAATCATGGCCCCTAATGGTAAAACCCATGGCTATTTTCAGCCAGACCACAATTGTTCCCCACCCCTCTCTGAAAAAGTCACCGCTGGGGACATATTCCAGAACCATAATGGGCCAGAATAAAATATCTTCAGATCATTTGAAACTACACGGATGCAAATAGCTGAGAAGAGACTTTGCAAGAATTATCACCAGGGGAGATGGTGATACACATGAGCCTGACCAAGGGAAAAAACTTCATGAATAATGACCAAAAGAAAGCAACTTTATGAGAAAAGTTAGCCAGGGAAAAATTCCTCAATATTCATCACTGTCACAATCAGTGCATAAAATCAGTGTTTATGAGACTCCTCAAAAATCAGTTGCTGAATAAAGAGATTCCTTGAATAAAATTAGCCACCAAATAAGTAGCCCAGGAGGGACCCTTGGAGGCCTGAGATCCTTGGATAAAGATATTCAAGACAAGCCTCTTCAAAAAGGAGTGTTTAGGTGGGGGGAGGCACCTGGCTGACTCAGTGGGTACAGCATGTGACCCTTGATCTCGGATAATGAGTTCAAGCCCCATATTGGATGTGGAGCCTACTTAAAATAAAAAAGGAGAGAGAGAGAGAGAGAGAGAGAGAGAGAGAGAGGGAGGGAGTGTGTGTGTGTGTGTGTGTGTGTGTGTAGTTCATATTTTTTAAAAAAAGAGATGATTGAGGGCACCTGGGTGGCTCAGTTGGCTGAGTGTCTGACTTCAGCTCAAGTCACGATCTCATGGTTCGTGGATTCGAGCCCCGCATCGGGCTTGCTGCTGTCAGCACAGAGCCCACTTTGAGTCCTCTCTCGCCCTGTCTCTCGTCCCCTCCCCTACTCGCACTCTGTCTCAAAAATAAATAAAAACATTTTTAAAAATTAAAAAAATTTAATTGGGGTGCCTGGGTGGCGCAGTCGGTTAAGCGTCCGACTTCAGCCAGGTCACGATCTCGCGGTCCGTGAGTTTGAGCCCCACGTCGGGCTCTGGGCTGATGGCTCAGAGCCTGGAGCCTGCTTCCGATTCTGTGTCTCCCTCTCTCTGCCCCTCCCCCATTCATGCTCTGTCTCTCTCTGTCCCAAAAATAAATAAACGTTGAAAAAAAATTAAAAAAAAAATTACTTTAAAAAAATTTAAAAAATTTAAAAAGAGATGATTGGGGCACATCCTTCAAGTGACATCAGTGGGCATCTCATCAGAGGGCAAATGTGATTGAGACCCAGTTCCCCAAGCAGCTTCTTCAGGGAGGCAATCATGTAGAAAAGACCGTGACAAAGACATGATCTCTTACAAGTCTATTCAGGAGCAGCTGAATCCAATTAATAAAAATCCAGAAAAAAATCCACTTCCCTCCCCCAAATTCTGGTCTGGAAGAAGCATTCCCAGTGTCCCATTCAGGACGTAATTACAGAGAAAATGGCATAGGATTGTCCAGAAAAGAAGATATTCAGAAAGTTCATACAGAAAAATAACACCCAACGATCAAGATGTTTAGAACAAAACCTCAAAAGAGGCTTGCTTGAAAGATGGTTTGTTGAATCACTGAGAAATGATAAAACTAAGCAAATCTGGACATCAGGAGGAATTAAACCAATGTATAAGGGCAAAGTGTCTTGGGCTTACTCTTCAGGAGTAACAGGTTTACAGGTTCTGTAGCACAATATCCTGACATGAATTCAGACACGTTACTATTCATCTCTATATCCCTTTGGAACAAAATATCAAAAGAATTACCATCGTCATGGGTCAAACTACTAAATAAACAATCCTAAATAAAGAACAAGTTCTTCAGAAATGTCACCACAAATATTAGTAGATAAGTCTGGTCAAATAATGCCATCTGGAGATTAAAAGTTTCAAGTATAAGATTAGTCAGGATAAAAATCTTTCAAGTAATTCTTTAGAAGAGGAACAAGTAATGAATATTTTGAGCCAGGACAATTCTCCCCAGCATATGCTGTCAGAAAATCTATGGAGAGGCTCCAACTCAGCGAAGTTCCCTGGAAAACATTAACCAAAGGAAAAAAATCTTTAGAGAAAGATAGCCAGGATCAAATGTCTTAGGAATAGGGAATAGTTTGAAGTAAGTCTGAGCTGACACTGAGCTCACAATGCTGTCTGCCTGAAACCCTTCAGGAGAAAGTGCTCAGCAAATTGCCTCTCCTACGAAAATTTCATGACGGGTGCTTGGTGGCTCAGTCAGCTCGGCATCCAACTCTTGATTTGGGCTCAGGTCATGATCTTGTAGTTTGTGAGTTTGAGCCCCACATCAGGCTCTTTGCTAACAGTGCAGAGCCTGCTTGGGATACTCTCTCACTCTCTCCTTCTCTCTCTCTGCCCCTCCCTGTCTCTCTCAAAGTAAATAAATAAACATAAAAAAAAAAGTTCCATGATCTCAATTAATCTTTTTTCAGGAAAATCAGGTAACCAAGGTAAAGGAAGTCCAGACCACATATTCCCACAGATGTCATCTTGAAGTGCAAACTCTGTAGAGTGTTACCCAAGCTAAAGCTGTAGAGGGAGCTCTTCCTTCAGTTTTCTATGACCCTTTTCTAGAGAGCCATGAAGGCATGAAGAACTTTCGCCACTTCAAGGTTAATCCGCTTACCTTTAGTACTTCAAAAATAGTCTTTGTGAAAGTTCTCACAAGATCTACAACAGCCAAATTATGGCAACGGTCCAAGGGTCCAGCGACTGGTGAATGGATAAAGAAAATGTGGTGTATACCCACAGTGGAACATTACTCAGCCATAAAGAAAGAATGAAGTCTTGCTGTTTGCTAGGACATGGATGGAGCATCCCATGCTAGGACATGGATGGAGAAAGACAAATACCATATGATTTCACTCATATGTGGAGTTTAAGAAACAACACAAATGGGCAAAGAGAGAAAAAAGAGGCAAACCAAGAAACACCCTCACCTATGGAGAACAAACTGATGGTTACCAGAGGAGAGGTGGGGGGGGGGTGGGAGGGTGAAAGAGGTGATGGGGATTAAGGAGCGCGCTGGTCATGATGAGTGCAGGGTGTTGCACGGCCGTGTTGAGTCACTATATTGTACATCCAAAACGAATATTATACTATATGTTAACTAACTGGAATTTAAATAAAAACTTTTAAAAAAAGGTTTTCACAAGAGACAACTCCAGACTAAGATCAACCAAGACGATACCTCTCAGCCAACAAAAATGAAAGTCAGCGTCAAAGAACAAGGTCAATCAGGAGGCAGTACTGAAAGAATGATTCACAAAGACTTCCCTCTAAAAAGGGATGAAGTTCCCAAAATGTTTCTGCCTTCGGAAACAAGTCGGGAGCTGAGAGGGGATGTTACCAAATTGCCTCTCGGGAGAGGTGGGTGTTGGAGGTAACAGACATCAGCGAGAAGAGATAGAAAAATCCAGCCACACTTCACCAGGAGGTTCCATCACGAGAGCTACGTTCCCTGGAGGCTGTTCATGAAAACTGGACTGCTCGTCATATCCCCCCCCACTCTGATTCAAATTCCTTCTCAAAAGCGGTTATTTTATAGGCAACCATCACTTTTCCACTGTGGTTAAGTGATACTCCTTAGACATGAAGAATGATGGTGAAATCATCTAAGAAACTGTTTCTCCCTAGATTATCAACAAAAAATGTAACAAAATATCAAGTCTAAAGGTGCATCAAATACTTCAGAAACTCCAGAAGAAAAAGTAAATGACTGGGCACCTGCCTGGGTAGCTCAGTGGGTTAAGCTTCCAACTTTGGCTCAGGTTATGATCTCATGGTTTGTGGGTTCGAGCCCCGTGTCGGGCCCTGTGCTGACAGCTCAGAGCCTGGAGCCTGCTTCAGATTCCCTGTGTGTGTCTCTCTCTGCCCCTCCCCAGCTCGTGCTCTCTCTCTCTCTCTGTCTCTCAAAATTAAATAAAAGGTAAAAAAAAATTTTTTTAAGGAAAAAGTAATAACTATATGGGTACCTAATAAGGAAATGAGCGGCGTATAGTCCCTTATCTCAATGAAGATTGGAAACAACAACAACAACAACAAATAGAGAATTGGTAATGAGATCGGTCCATTTCTACTTGATTTTCTCCTCAAGGAATTTTTTTTTTAATGGAAAGAAGCATAACATAATGATCAAGGGTCAGAATTTTGGGTTCAGCAAGACTTGGGTATAAATCCAAGCCCTGGCATGCATTTACTAGCTACATGGCCGTGAACAAGTTACTTAATCTCTCTGTGCCCCAGATGCCTGACTCCCCTGGAATTAGGATGCTTGTAAGCTTTCCCATGTAAAGTCCTTTTGGGGTTTCCATGAGGCAACATACATAAGTGCTCAATAAATAGTACCTATGGGCCACGTTTCTCCAGCTCAATATGGCCTCTAAAAACTACTAATTAAAAGTGATTACCCATATTTTAATGGTCTCGCTTATTCCACTAATCAGTTCAGACCCTTCCCTAGATTATTTTTGTCATCCCTAGTGATATGTCACGTCAGCACACGTACGCTGCCATGTAGTATCTCTCCTGCTCAGTGAATTTGCTCCCTCTGCTCCCTAAAGAATGGTTTGAAGGAACCTGCCACCAACCATTCCTCCCTTCCACCTCCATGGCCACCTCCAAGGGCTGAAACTTCACCAGAATCCCAAGGCAGAGCTCTGAGCCTTTGGGGAGTTCTGGTAGCAGTAGAGAAAAGAACTTCTTGCCACTTTATGCCTCCGGCAGTCCCTCTGCTCCTACAAAGGAAGTGAGGCATGAGAAAGAGCTTGTTAATGTATCAAGATGTGTAAAGATGTAGGTACAAAGTTGTACAGCAAAATGTGTTTATAATAATGAAAAACCTAAAGCAATGAGAATGCCCACCAATAGGGGGAATGAGGTAGCATGGTTAAATGCTCATATGGTGTGTGTGTGTGTGTGTGTGTGTGTGTGTGTGTGTGAGCGTGAGAGAGACAGAGCTGGGGTGGGGGGAGAGAAAGATGTGGGGTTTGAAAAGATGCTATAAAAGGATCGGGTTCTTCTACCTTATTCCAAAACTCATGAAATATGGCTCAGAATCTACATAACTACAAATAAAGCTTCTCTCTCTTTAGTATGTCTTGCTCCTGTCTGATTAGTGTCCTTCTAGTACCCAAGTGAAGGGAAAAAGGAGGAAAAGACAGACTAGACGTTGCCAGGCACAAGTTTGACTGCCCATCTGCACCACCAGGGGGCAGTATCAGAGGATGGGGACGGGACAGAGGTGCAGGGGAGGGGCTCCAGGTTTAGGGAACTTTTCCAAGCCCTGCCTGCCCACCTTTCCCCTCTACGGGTTTTGTTTTAGGTAACTGGCAGAACGCGGTATTGTGTCCCAGGTTCCACTATGCTTAGCATGCAACTTTTTCGTAAAACAAAGATAGGAACATTTCCTGAATAACTTCACAGAACAAAAGAGAACACATAGAAACATAGTCTGACAATTTTAAGAGAGGATCACAAAAAGAGGGCTTTGATTTGGTGTTTAATATCTTGTGTATTTCAAATAGGTAGATAGAAAGAACAAGTCGCATTACCGAATTCATCACGAAAACATTCCGCTATGACTCTAATTCAGCCATTAAAAGCAATCATGTAGAAACATATGTCATGACATAGCAAATGTATTATCTCAGGGCATATGTTTATGTGTCTGTGCAGGGAGAACTATATAGAAAGACGCTCATTTGAGCGATAGGATCGCTGCTGAATTTTTATGTTTTGAGTACTTTTCTGTATCACTTAAACTTCTTTATGAATGCTTTATAAAATTAAAAAGAAATAAAGCAATATTTCCACTGGGAAAATAAAATTTATTTTTTTAAAAAAGTAAAATTTATCCGTATGAATCTAAGCAGTTCAATTTCTTTACTTTTAGAGGTCTGAAATATACATTATTTTTTTTGAATGTTTTTATTTTATTTTTGAGAGAGAGTGAGTGTGTGTGAGAGAGAGACGGAGACAGAGAGAGAGTGAGAGAGAGAGCAGGGGGAGAGGCTGGGGGAGGCCAGAGATTTAGAGAATCCCAAACAGGCTCCAAGCTCTGAGCTGTCAGCACAGAACCCGGTGTGGGGCTTGAACTCACAAACTGCAAGATCATGACCTGAGCGGAAGTCGGACACTTAACTGACTGAGCCACCCAGGCATCCCTGAAACATGCATTTATAACCTTGGCCTTCTCCGTGACTGTTTGATGGGATGCTCCATTCGCCAGTCTTTGTGTTGCCACAGGATTCTTCTGCACCAACCTCCAGAATGGGACAGTAATTTTTCTGGCCACTTTCTCTACCAGTCCTTTCTCTGGGTGGAGAACTGACCTCTCTGGTTATTGACATTTTCATGTGCCTGCTCCTTGTGGTGTCACATCTCTCTCCTGGGGAGACTGAATCCATCCAATGTCACACTGTTTGGTGTCCTCCCCCGTGGTCTTGTGAACCTGTCGGTATGTGTCAGAGGCTCAGCAGGCCTTCCTCCTCTCTGTTTCAGCTTCTCAACCTGCAACTTTGGGGAACGTCCGTCTCTATGGACGGAGATTACCCCATTCTTCAGTTTAGCTGGTTACCTATTCCTCTGAACGTAATCAGGAGTGAACCATTACTCCACTGAAATACAGGCAGGACCCCCTGAAACTGTTCTCTTGTCATAACGCTGCCCTTCAGATTTGAATTATTATAACGGCCTTTGCAGTGGCCATTATCCATTGCCCATGGCTACTGTTATGGTCACTAATGTAACCACCATTAACTAAAGCTTCTCTTTCCTACGAGTCATAGTCCCTTCAGAGGTCTCATTGTCAAGAAGTCAGTCTCTGGTTATTCGACCTGCGAACATCCACCTCTGGCTTCCACTGGCCCCAGTGACACTGAAACGAGTTAATTCACATATAGCACACAGAGTAGTGTACCTGGCGCATAAGAACTCCTGCATAATATATCAGCTGCTGTTGCCCTTACTGTTGTTGTTGTTATGCTAAACTCAGGTAATTTTAGACCTGTAGTTGTGGGGCGCCTGGGTGGTTGAGCTTCTGACGTTGGCTCAGGTCATGATCTCAGGGTTCTGTGAGTTCGATCTCCCCCTCTGGCTCACTGCTGTCCGCACAGAGCCCGCTTCAGATGCACTGTCTCTCTCTCTCTCCCTCTCTCTCTCTCCCTCTCTCTCTCTCTCTGCCCCTCCCCTGCTGATGTGAGCTTTCTCTAAAAAATTAATAAACATTACAAAAATAAAATCTAAAGACAAATCATAAATAAATAAATAAATAATAAATGAATAAACCCGTAGTGGTGATATTACTGTCACTGCCACGCCCTCACCATTCTCCCCTTTGTGCTGACAAAAGCCCCGGCCTGTGTTTCCTCCCACAGCCATGTGGTGTCAGAAGCACTTCACAAACTTTCGTCTGAAAGGTCTTTCGGCGGGGATTCTGAGCTGGCCCACGTGGCTGCTTATACAAAGCACCAGGCCTAGATGAACAGATCTTTGATGGACTGCAGACCGGTTTCCTTTTTGTATTTATTTCCATGGAGGTTTCTTTACCACTTAATTTTGTGTAAAATGTCCCTGCTTTAGCCTCTGTATTTCTCATTAAGAAATTATTAAGTAGGCGCCCCTGGATGTCTCAGTCGGTTAAGTGCGTCCGACTTCTGCTCAGGTCACGATCTCATGGTTTGTGGGTTCGAGCCCCACGTGGGGCTCTGTGCTGACAGCTCAGAGCCTGGAACCTGCTTCGGATTCTGTGTGTCCCTTTTCCTCTGCGCACCCCCCCCCCACTTGTGCCCCCTCTCTCTCTCTCAAAAATAAATAAACGCTAAAAAAAATAAAAAAATAAATTATAAGTAGAGGGGCACCTGGGCGGCTCAGTCAGTTAAGTGTCCGACTTCAGCTCAGGTCATGGTCTCTCAGTTCATGAGTTTGAGCCCCGCATTGGGCTCTGTGCTGACAGCTCAGAGCCTGGAGTCTGCTTCAGTTCTGTGTCTCCCTCTCTCTCTGCTCCTCCCCTGCTCACGCTTTCTCTCTCTCTCTCTCTTAAGAATAAACAAACATTAACAAAATGTTTTTAAGAAATTATGAGTAGGGGCGCCTGGGTGGCGCAGTCGGTTAAGCGTCCGACTTCAGCCAGGTCACGATCTCGCGGTCCGGGAGTTCGAGCCCCGCGTCAGGCTCTGGGCTGATGGCTCAGAGCCTGGAGCCTGTTTCCGATTCTGTGTCTCCCTCTCTCTCTGCCCCTCCCCCGTTCATGCTCTGTCTCTCTCTGTCCCAAAAATAAATAAACATTGAAAAAAAAATTAAAAAAAAAAAAAAAAAAGAAATTATGAGTAGACCTTACTATAGAAGGGGCAACTTGTAAATAAGAGTGGCTATATATTGAACACCTCCCAGGTGCAGGCACTGTCCTAGGAGGGAAAGCCCTTGCTCTCCTGGAGTTTACAGAGTAAACCGAGGCCAACCATGAAGATGAAGCTGGAGAAGGCACCGAAGCCACTGTGCAGATCGTCTTGTACAGGGCAGTAGCTTATGAAATTAGCAGCCCCAGCCTGGATCTGGACCCATGGCAAACCCCACACAGGCAGACCACGTCAGGATGCTAGGCCAGGTCGTCTGGCAGAGGCCAGTTATCCTCAGGCTGCGTGGCTGGTTTCAGGCATGAGATGGAAATTTTGCAAAAGACATGATGTGTCTGCAAGTGTGTTTAATTTGGCCATCCATGCACCTATCCATGAATTCCAGAGGAGTTATAACCTTATCTCTATGTTTTCCTTGCACTGTGACCTTAACCAGATCACTTAACCTCTCTAAGATGATAGTAATGCTTGGGGCACCTGGGTGGCTCAGTTGGTTAAGATCTGACCTCGGCTCAGGTCACAATCTCACGGTTCGCGAGTTCAAGCCCCATTCCGGGCTCCGTGCTGACAGCTCAGAGCCTGGAGCCTGCTTCAGATTCTCTGTCTGTCTCTTTCTGCCTCTCCCCTGCTCATGCTCTGTCTCTCTCTCTCTCTCAAAAAATAAATAGACATGTAAAAAAAAAAAAAAACCCTTTTAAAATAAAGAGGATAGTAATGCCTTCTTTTGTTTTTCCTGAAGTTTATTTATTTTGAGAAAGAGAGAGTAAGCATGCAAGCGGGGGGGGGGGGGGGGGGAGGAAAGAGGGAGAGAGAATCCCAAGCAGGCTCTGAGCTATCAGCGCAAGCCCCCCACCAGGGGACCGATCTGGAAACCGTTGAGACAAAGACCTGAGCCAAAAATCAAGAGTCGAACTCTTAACTGACTGAGCCCCCCAGGCACCCCCGTAAAGCTTTCTTGACAGAGCCGAGGTGAGGATTCCTGAGACGGTGTATGTAAAATGCGGCAGCTGGCCAGACAGGTCATGAGCGTACGACGATTGGTAGTTACTGTCGCCACTGTGGTAACAGATAACACAAAACCATCCAATACCAGGCACAAGTCCGTACCATGCTTGGCTCTGCACACATAGAGAAATTGGTCCAACATAATCCTTGTCTCCAGGGAACTTCTAATCCAGTCACGGAGCAAATCATACAGCAAATAATAATTACTCAAAGCTGATTGGAAACACGTATCAGGAGAGGAACCGCAAGTCTCGAGAGAATCCAAAGCAAGAGAAGTTGCCGAGGAGGTAGGAAAGGGAAATTAACCGAGACTTTTGGATGTAAACACAGGCAGGGGATGGAGGGGCAGAGGTCAGGCCCATGTACCCAAGGTGGTGCAGACGGGAAGCCAAGCCCACCACCCAGGGTGCCATTTATTGGATAAATGAGAACACAGCCTGCAGCCCGCTAGAAAGGTCCATGCAACATCCCCCAGATAAGGCTCTTTCTTCTCTAAGGCTTGCTGTAGCTGACAAACTGAGTCACAAAGGTACCTCCCTGGGAAGAGGGGAACTGTGGCGTTTGCTCAGAGAACTTTCCAAAGTGCCTGGAGAAAGATGAAGCACTTATCTCAGGTCCTGGAGCCTCCTGCATTCCACCACCCCTGGTGACACATTTAGCAAGACCCTGTAACACAGGGCAACCCAGTTTCCTTATGGCTAATTATAGCCCAGAGCTACACAAGCCAACCACCAGTACAGGTACTTTCCTGCTGGGAAGGTCAGGGAAGGATTCAAGAAGGGGGTGACATTGACCTGGGCCTTGGTGGGATCCGGGGAAGAAGTTCTAGAAACGAAGAGCAAAGGAAGACAGAGGCAGAGGTTGGAATGCACAGACCGTGTCTGGATCTGGTAAATGAGCCAATTGTGCCGGAGCAGAGGAACCCTGTGCCACCGACAAGGGCTCCAGTTCCAGGTGCTTCCAGCACTGCTGACATTGTGCAGGAGTCTGGGCGAAGGTTTGGAACGCCTTATCTCGTCATAATTTTACACACTAGATACTATCATCTCCGTTCTTCGTTAAGACAGTTTCAGGGAGATAAGTGACTACGGTTTCGGAGAGAAAGGCTATTAAAACTGGAATGCGACCCTGACCCCAATTTCTAGCGAAAGTCATTATGCAATGTTAGTTTTCAGTGAGATATGACTGGAAAAGTACATTAAGGTCAGGTCAGAGATGGCCTCGAATACCTAGCAGAGTATCGTGTTCATTGACGCTAAATCTCTGTGGTGAGACCATTTTGGAGGTCTGGAAGGTTCTGGTGGTCTCCTTAAGCCTGAGTAGGAAGGTGCATGCAGACTCAAGCCAACGAACAACCAGGATGCAAGGCCAGAAAATCTCTGATTTGAGATAGGGTGGTGACTGCTGGGCTTGTGACTCCAGATCCAGGGCACGGGAAAAGGCTTCCCAGGTACTGGGCGTGCTCCCTCTGCCATTCTTTGGCAACACTCTGGGCTGTGTCATCTTCAGGACCCAAAGGGGCATTTGACTGGTTTCCATAGTTATGTATACTTAGGCCCAGGAAAAATGGGCCACTGGGAGGCTGATGATACGAGAAAAGATAGGGTGGTACTGATGAGAATTTAGGGCCTCACAGGCCCTCTCCTCACTACCCTGGGAGCACCCCAGGGCTTTGGGTTCCTCCTTTCCCCAATGGAGGAGGAAGGAAACTCAACAGACCTGCTGGAAAAGCAGGCTGCTAGAGCACAGGAAGTAGCCGGCTGTGAGTCAGGTCACCTTGAACAAATGGATGAAGAGCTTGGGCAAATGTGTGTGCCATCTGTAAAACAGTAGGACAGACCAGGTGATCCTGAAGAGCCTTCAGAGATTGATTTGTTGTTGTTGTCGTTCCATTTTTTATTGTGGTAAAAAAAAAAAAAATTGCAAAACATGTTACCACCTTAACCATCTTGAAGTTTATAGTTCAGTACATCAAGTATACTCACACCATTGTACAACTGATCTCCAGAACTTTTTCATCTTGCAGAAACGAAACTCCATACCCATTAAACAACTCCCCATGTCTGCCCCTCCCCTGCCCCACTGGTAACCACCATTTTACTTTTGGTTTCTAGGAGTTTGACTGCTTTGCATACCTCATATAAGTGGGATCGTACAATATGACCTTGTGACTGCCTTATTTCACTTAGCACAGGGTCCCCAAGGTTCATCCGTATGTTGTAGCCTGTGACCGGATTCCCTTCCATTTTAAGACCAAGTAACATTCCCGTGTATGTATGTATACCACATTTTGTTTACCCGGTCACTCGTCGGTGGACATTGGGTTGCTCCTTCCTCTAAGCTATTGCGAATAATGCTCCTATAAATGTGGCTGTGCAAATATCTTTTCTGAGACCCTGCTTGACTCACAGGTTTAAGATGCAATGAGTTTGGTTGCGTGTTTTATGACTGCTTTATTTAAAAAACAAAACAAGGGGCGCCTGGGTGGCGCAGTCGGTTAAGCGTCCGACTTCAGCCAGGTCACGATCTCGCGGTCCGTGAGTTCGAGCCCCGCGTCAGGCTCTGGGCTGATGGCTCGGAGCCTGGAGCCTGTTTCCGATTCTGTGTCTCCCTCTCTCTCTGCCCCTCCCCCGTTCATGCTCTGTCTCTCTCTGTCCCAAAAATAAATAAAAACGTTGAAAAAAAAAATTTAAAAAAATAAAAAAAAAAAACAAAACAAACAAACAAACAAAAACAAACCCAAAGAACAAAAACAAAAAACACGGAGCCTCTTGAAGAGTAAACAAATGGAAATTAACACTTCAGATACGCAGAGCGATGTTTATTTTGGGATATTTGGACACTCAAAACTAATATTTTGACATTCGACAAATTCCTAAAGCTGGGTCACTGGAAGGAACGAGAACAGTGCTAAATGTGGGCCTTGCAGAGAGAGTCCTGGCATTCTGTCGCATAATTATATGAACTTCAGTCACATTATCCAGGAAACCCTTTCAGCAGATCATGGGTATCTATTAATATAAATCACTTGTTGGATGAGCCATGCATTGACTTGTTGGAAAATATGGAAGATTTTATGCCAGAAAAAACATCCTTCAAATTCAGTCATGTATACTGTACCCCCAGGGAAAAACATTTCGAATCCACACATTTTCCTTTGAAAGAAAAGTTTGCTTCTCTCTCCTGAGCAGCCTGGTTGAAAGGTCTGGCCAAGGATCAGGCTTGCAGGAATGTTCCTAAATATTGGAAGCTGCCCCTCCAGCACCGTGACTCAGTGGGGTGGTGGGTGTTTGTTAGATGATTAATTTTTTAGCAAAGGTGTGCCTGCTGGCAGTGGTGCAGAAGTAACTTCAATCACTAATCACAGAATCCTCTTTAGAGAAAACTGTAGTGAAACTCGGCTGACCCACTGAACCTCTCCTTGCGGAGTTCATTTCCATAATCAGCGTATGCTGGTCCAGTGGGGAAGGCAGGCAGAGTCGGTGGGGGGGGGGGGGGACTGTGCTAGCAGAAGAAGGAACCAAGCATGGGAGCCCAGAAGAGCGGAACTAACTCCGGCAGACTGTGAGAAGGATCGTGCAGATAATACTTGAGCGGGCATTGAAGGATGAAGAGAAATATTGCAGCAGAAAACCACGAGGAAGGGCAGTCTAGGCTGGGGGAACAGCATGGGTGCAAAGATCTCCTCACATTTGGAAACATGTAAGAATGGAAGTATGGTTGAATAACACACGGCACGTGAGGTTAAGACATGTGAAGTCCTCTTAATGAAGTGTGGGCACTCCGGAACAGGGCCACGGTACCCGCAGGGACCCCTGTCAGGAGCCCTGTGCAGAGCCAGTCCCGTTCCTGGCCCCCCGGGTGCCCAAGCGTCTGACCAGAGAGCAGCCAAGGCTTTCTCTGGGGGCCTGAGTGCCTAGGGCCAAGGACGGAGAATAGGTATTGCCTCAAGGGTGACACAGGCACCACTGTGATGGCAATCTGCAGACAGGAGGCGCTGAATTACCAGTGCGAGGCAAAAGCTTTGAGCTGATGTTTCCATGGGCGAGGCTGAGGTGAGTGTGGCGAATGCCCACTGCCTTGCTCCTTCAGGCAGTAGCCATGGTCATTCCTGCCACTGACTGGAAGCTCACCAACATCCCTGGGATGCGGAAACAGCATCCAAATAGGTCCCTGGGTGTCCTGACAGTGTGCCAGTGAGAGGATGCTCTTGATACTTTGAGAGAGTAGCAAGAGTCCGTACGGCCAGGTAACTGGAGGCAGGGAGGAGACTTTCATTTTCTCTCAGAAGGACTGACTGGCTAGTGGCACCATTTTATTGTCCAAAGAGGGTTACCTGTGGTTTGGGACACAATGCCTTTTGTTCGTCCCAAACACAGTTCTTCTGTCTGAGACACATACTATACTGAAGAGGACACTACGAAAAGAGACACAAATCTGGACTGTGTTAGGCAAACCTAGACTCTCTCTGGGATGCTCTTCCCTCTGAACATTTTTATAATGAAACCGAGACTGTCTTGGGAAGCCCCCCAATGAATGGAGCCACCTGTCTCCCTAGATAGGTCGGTCTCTCTGTGCCTGGGATCTCTGAGTGCCTCCCCATCCACAGTGAAAGTAGAGATGATTTTAAAAATAATAACTAATAATTAGGGGCGCCTGGGTGGCTCAGTCGGTTGAGCGTCTGACTTCAGCTCAGGTCATGATCTCGTGGTCCGGTCCGTGAGTTCGAGCCCCGCGTCGGGCTCTGTGCTGACAGCTCAGAGCCTGGAGCCTGCTTCAGATTCTGTGTCTCCCTCTCTCTCTGACCCTCCCCTGTTCATGCTTTGTCTCTCTCTGTCTCAAAAGTAAATAAGCGTTAAGAAAAAAAATTTTTTAATAAAATAAAATAAAATAAAATAAAATAAAATAATAACTAATAATTAAATGAGAGGTAGGCCCGGCTGGGCCTTCAATACCCAGCTCAAATATTATCTGCACGATCCTTCTCACAGGGATAGAGACACGGATAGAAACCCTTCTCTGATGTCAGTGATTCCTTCCTGTTCACCCTAGACAGGGAATTTGAGGACGTAGGATCTTGGGAACAGAGAGTGAGGAGTAAAAGTTTTCCGTTTCCAGACAACCGAGGGGACCATACTCACCTACTGGAGTACCACCTTGGGAAGAAGATACAAGCCAGTACGAAAGGCTGGAGAAGCCCGATGCATAGGGATGTTGAAATTTCTAAGACTAACAGAACAGATGGGATTAGAGACACCCAACATGATGGAGGCTCTAAGTTCTCTCAGTCTCTGGATTCCTGCAGGATTTTCATAGAGATTGGACCCTATGCACTAAAGCACTGAGAGTGGCTTTAAGAGTCTAAAGTCAAGTGTACTGTCAGTGGAGGAACCCACAGACAACTGACAATACCAAATATTGGGGAGGGTGTGAAGCAGACGGAACTCTTACATGTTTCTGGCGGGAATGAGAATTGTAGAGCCACTTTGGAACACGGTTTGAGAGTGTCTTATAAAGTCGAGCATACATTTAGCATTTGACCATTCCTACATATCAATCTAAGAGAAATGACAGCATACGTCCAAGCAAAGGTTGTACACAAATGTTCACAACAGCTTTATTCACAACTGCCAAAAACCCTTGAAACAACCCAAATACATCCATCAACTGGTGAAGAGATAAATAAATGTTGGCCTATCTGTGCAACGGAATACTTCTTAGTGACAAAAAAGAACAACGTACTGAGGCACACTGCAACATAGCTGAATCTCAGAAACATTTTTCTAAGTGAAAGAACCCACATGCAAAATACTACATACTGCCTGATTCCATTTATATGAGATTCCACAAAAAGCAAAACTGAAGTGTAGAAAGCGGATAAGTGGATCTGGGGAAGGGGATTGGCTACCAAGGGACATAAGAGAACTATAGGGGGAGATAGAAATGTTCTTTATGATGACTGAGGTGCTTGCTGATGGTACATGACTGTATATGTTTGTCACAACTCTTCAAATTGAACACTCAAAACTCGGTTTACCTCCACTATAGCTTGATAAAAATTTGTATTTTACTAAAGCTGAAAATAATTTTTGAATTCAAGAAAAAAAAAAGTGATAAGAAAACTGATACCAGGATTGAGAAACGGGATGTAACTATACAAGGCAGAGTTTTCAGAAAATTATTAGGGAAAACTTTAAATAAGCATATCTTAAAATTTAGTTGGGGCGCCTGGGTGGCTCAGTCAGTTAAATGTCTGACTTCGACTCAGGTCATGATCTCGTGGTTTGTGGGTTTGAGCCCCGCCCGCATCGGGCTCTGTGCTGACAGCTCGGAGCCTGGAGCCTGCTTCAGATCCTGTGTCTCCCTCTCTCATGCCCTTCCCTCGTGCTCTGTCTCTCAAAAATGAATAAACATTTTAAAAATTAAAAAAAAAAAACTTAGTTGATGGGGTGCCTGGGTGACTCAGTCGGTTGAACGTCCGACTCCTGATTTTGGCTCAGGTCATGATCTCACGGGTTTGTGAGTTCGAGCCCCATGTGGGCTCTGTGCTGACATGGTGGAGCCTGCTTGAGATTCTCCCTCTTTCTCTGCCCCTCCCCTGCTCTCACTCTTTCTCGCTCTCTCTCTCTCTCTCTCTCAACATAAATAAACTTAAAAAACACTTAGTTGAAATGAGCAATGTTTCAGAAAAATATAATTTAATAAACAGAATCAATAGAAAAGTTCTTGACTGCCAGCATAACCCAGATGCCCCCAAACCTATCAAGGACGGTGAGTTTGAGAGAGCAAATCCACAAGTGACCTTGACTTCTGACACCAACTGCAAGTTCAGAGCCCCTGAGACCACACTTGGGTTTGGCAATTCACTAGAGGAACTCACAGAACTCATTGGAAGCTTTTACGTTCATGGTTATAGTCTTTAACCGGGAAAGGATACACAGTAAAATTAGCCTAAGAAAGAGATTCAGAGGGCAGAGTTTAAGAAAGTATCAGACTCGGACCTTCCAGATGCCCACTGTGGAGTCATGAACAGTGTTACTGGGTGATGGGTGACAATATACGCAGAGTATTGGCAACGGAAGCAGCTCCCCCCCGGTGTTGGTGTTCAGACTCTTTGTTGGGACTCAATCATGTGAACTTGATTGGCTGCCCATGCGACAAATCTCAGCCTCCCTACCCTAAATCCCCTTGTTACTATCTGGTTCTACCAATTTTTAAATTCCAGCAAAAAAAGGGAGAAGGAAATTCATACCAGGATTGAGAAATTGGCTATAACTATAGATAAAGCAGAGTTTTTAGACAAAACCATATTAATTTGAATTACAGTGACTTTATGGTATATTTTGATATTTGGTAAGGCAAATTTTGCCTCATTGTTCTTTCTATCTTTCATAACTGCTCTCAGACACTTATGTTTCCTTACAAAATTTGAATTGTGTATTAGCAAAGTTGCATTCAGTTACAAATGCGCATTGTTTATGCCCCATGAGTTGAATTTAATTGCTGTATAAAAATCTTCTAAAAGATTACATTATGATTTGGCACTGAAATGAAAAAGTTATTGTGAATGCAGAAATTCATATGAACAGCAGTAGAACATAAATTCGATATTAGTAAAGGAAATTTGTCATCAGAGAAACGACTTCATTTCCGATTTTCTTGCAAAGCAACAATGAAGAGGTTTATAAAACTAAGAAAGAAAGCTGTCCCCACCCCCACCCCCACACACACAAGTAAAAATCTGTTATGTTTTGCTACCAAGATACGTGCAAAAGGATTGTAATGCAATGGAAAATTTGCCAAATCTTTTGAAATAGATAAATTCCAAAGCAATGAGAGGTGGTGTCATCAATTCATGTGTTTTGAAAGACTATCATTAAGATGTCAAACATCTATTAATCAAAACTTCTTGCCGACTTTGAGCAGGAGACAGTAGTGGAGCACTCTTTTAGAAACGTCCCATCACCAGTGTTCCTAACAGCCAAATGATAATATTGTGGGACAAACGCAAACATCAGTGATTCTGAGTCCAAAAATGATAGAGAAGAGTAAGACTTTGTATATGATGCTGTCTTAGGAACACCTTAATACCTTTATTTCACTTCTATTTTCCCTGTTAAGTGTGCCCACAATCATTTACGAGATAGAAACTAACCCAGACTTAGACCAATCAGAGTGCAGGAGTACCCTGGCCACAGTGATTGGCCAACCAGAGTGAGGCTCTGGGCTTTGTTCACTCCTGGGTCTAACTGCCCTCTCTCCATACTGGATCTTGTGGGCATCCTATGACCACAAGAGGAACCAGCCTTAACATGAAGCCAACACATGGATAACAAAGCAGAGAAGCAAAAGAACCTGGATCATTGGTGTCATTATGGAACCCAAGATCACCTCAAGTCAGTTTGAGTTGGATTTTCTTTTTTTTTTTTTTTAATGTTTATTTACTTTTGAGGTGGGGGAGACAGAGAGAGAGAGCCGGGTAGGGGCAGAGAGAGAGGGAGACACAGAACGTGACGCAAGCTCCAGGCTCCAAGCTGTCAGCACAGAGCCCAAAATGGGGCTCGAACTCATGAACTGTGAGATCATGACCTGAGCCAAAATCAGATGCTTAACCGATTGAGCCACCCAGGCACCCCTGAGTTTTCTGTTTCTTGCAAACTAAAGTTGCCTAGCCAAATGAAGTCTCATTAAATGTCAAAGGATAGACCGAATGATGATGTGTGAGGCAGTCTTACTTCCCCAACCTGGGAATGGAATGATCCCACCATTCAGCCCCTGGTCAGTCACCAATTCACCTGTTAAGCCATTGGTTATGTCTCTTGAGGACTTCATGTAGAAGATCCTAAAGGCTTTGCTGTGCAGCACACTGGGGAAGTAGGGCATCTTTAGATACTTTTTCGAAATGAGGAAGAGTGGAATTCAGGGATATTGGCAAGTAAAAAGATATTTGTAGGTGATACGTGCACATTTACGTGGTTCATACATTTCCAGATCTTGATCAGACTTTCACGTATTCACAGAATGGGAATTTAGGCCTGAGAAAGTCAATGAAGTCAAGCACCCATTTTTGCTTTATTTTCACTTTAATGCTACCTGCTTCGCAAACTGTTCTCACTGAGCCCAGACACACTGCAGGACCAATCAACTTTAAAAATTGTGTTATACCGCAAGCATGGATCACTGCTGAGAGAACAGATGAAGCTAGCTGAATGTAGAAGTAGTTGTGATGCTGTAAGAATCCCAAGTCTTTATCCACATCTGCCTCCTGCTAACAATGTTTTCTGCCTGGCCTATGAGATCAGGAAGGAGAAAAC
Source organism: Lynx canadensis (assembly GCF_007474595.2). Lineage (NCBI taxonomy): Eukaryota > Metazoa > Chordata > Mammalia > Carnivora > Felidae > Lynx > Lynx canadensis. Next base: position 47,781,232 of record NC_044313.2, on the reverse strand, counting down.
ACTTTCCTAGCCCCTGTCAAGAGGATAACATACATAAGTTACAGAAGTTATCACAAAGCTCCTAGTCAACCTTAATTTCTACCTCCTTCAATTCAAAATCTAGGTTATTTCATGGTCTTTACAAAGCTAGAGTTACTTTTCTCCTTAAAACTTGGCAGATTCATGTTTTTGTTTTTAATCCTGGAGCTTTATAAGTTTTTCTTTCCTGTCCCTACTTGCCCATAGCGTATTCTTCTGGTCTGATGACTGCTTTTTAATGAGTTCAGCCTGTGCTTTCTTGAACAAATTGGGAGTGTGAGGAGTGTGTTAATTAGCTATCAGATCTAGCCCGACTTTTGAAGTTCAGAGCTTTGGAATGTTACAGAAGTGTAAATACAATCATGGTTTTTTGCATTTGGTAACTATATCTCAGCTGAGACCTCAGGGAGCCTCCCACCTCAGGATTCTGTGACCCCTGACCCCTGAATGGTTCTGTCATTAATGGCCAGTCTCTGGGGACCCATACCCAAAGGAAATGGCTTCCTGTTTTGTTTAAGTGGCCCTTCTTTCTTGCAGCCTTCCTGTTAATCAAACATCCAATTTCAGGATGGAGAAAATGAGCCTCCTTCTCCTCCCCTCCCCATAGGGTAAGGAGGAATGAGGCAGGAGTGAGAGAGTTCCTCTGGGGGTGGGGGTGGGGGTGGGGGTAAACTGCCTTCTTATGACTCTACCCATATTGTAACAAATTATACCAAGTATTTCTGGGCCTTCAAATCAGATCAAATACCTGCCTACTCCTGCAAGAAGCCTGCATGATCACGCAAACTGATCCTTTTCACCCCCAATCTAAAAACATCCTCTTTTTCAAAATGCTTCCCAGGCATGTCTTGGTGCCGGCCCTGGGCCAGACTCTGGGTCCTATGGTTGAGGAAAAGAACTCACAGTCTGGTTAAGGAGAGGCCTCTTGAATAGACTCTATAGGCCCATAAGTTTACAAAGAACCTGGAGACTGAGTGGGAGGTCAGGGAGGTAAATCAGGAAAGCCTTTGGACTCTGTACCCCGATAGATGGTTCCCAGGTGACCTGGGGTGGTTACTGCAGGCAGATGGCCACCTCTGACAGGTGGGCGTGGCAGCCCTGCTTTGCGGCTCCATTGCACACTGCCCTGTGACCCATCACCCCTTTGTCCCGGTGATATTTTAAGTGTATTGTGAGTCAGTTCTTCCTGTCTCTAAAAAGGTGTTCTCCCAACCACACTTTCATAAAACAGCGTGGACACAATATATGAGTAAAAGAATGAGTGAATGAATGGATGAGTAAGTGTGGGCCCAACTAGACCGTGTGACTCAGACTCCGTGAGGAGCCGGGCAACATCCCAGGAGCCAGTGCGCAGGCCACACTCCACCCCTCGCTATCCTCTGTCCAATGGCTGGGATTGTGAGGTGAAAGAGAATGTGTGCCCCACGGGGTCAGAGGCTAGCAGTGCTGAATTTGTCCTAAAGCGTGAAGGGACACGCATTGTAAATCGTAGAGATTGCTCAACCCTATACCAAAAGGGAAACAAAAAGTTCATTTAAAAAACTGCTCAAAAACTCGCTGAGCTGAAAGGTGTCCTCGGTCCTCGGCTACAGGGCAGGTGCTTTCAGATCCAACTAAGGCAGTCCAGAGCCTCCCTTTGCTCCAGGCAGTGCCCCTAACGAGTCGGGCGTCAAGGGTCACCACTCGCGAAGAATTGAACTAGGCTAGCGCGGTGACAAGGGACCGAGAAGGAGCGGCCTGAAAGCCGCACAGGGTCAAAGGTGAGCTCCGCGCAAGGGGTGGGGGCGGGCAGCGCCAAAGCCTTAAGAGATGGGACCACAGCATTGCCGGGGCTCCGCCCACAGGGGGCGGGGCTCCGTAGGAGAGGCGGAGCCCGTGCTCCTCCCAGAGGAGCAGGGCTGGTCACGTGGGAGAGGGAGGCGGCGCAGGCGCGGAGGAGCGCAGGCGCGGGGGCCAACGCTCGGACGCCTGGGCGGGGGAGGGCTTGGCCCGCCAGCCTCCAGGCGTCGGGCCTGGGAGCAGGTGGGCGGGGGAATGTGGTGCGAGCTGCACGCGCGCACGTGACATCCGCGGGGGCAGGCCCCGCCACGGCTCAGGTGAGGAAACTGAGGCAGGGCCGGGGAAGCGAGGCTCGGTCGGCGGCGCGCGGGTGGATCAGACACCGGCTGTATTAGGCCTGCCCCTCGGGCGGCCCCAGAGTCCGCGGGAAGCTCCCGCCGAGCCGGCCGAGCGCGGCCTCACCTGCCGGGCCGAGGCAGCCCCCACCCCCTCTCGCTCCCGCGACGGATGCTGTTCCCGCCCGGCCCGGTTTGCAGCGGTCAGCGGAAAAAACCGCGTGTTGGAGGTCCGAAGACCCGGGGCCAGGACTGGCGCTGGTCTGACTGGCAGACTCCCCCACCCCCTTCCCAGCCCCTGGCTTGGAGTAAGGCTGATGACACAGACCTGCCTGAATTGTTCGGACAGAGACCTGAAAAAAAGGACTCTGCCCTGGCGCTCTTGCCCCGCGGGAGGAGGACCTGGGGGCTGTCCGGGGGTAGGGAGCGGAACAGCTGAAGGTGAGCGACCCCGGCTCTGCCCTTGCCTTCGGGTGTGTGCTTTCATAGGGTCGTGTGTTTTATGGGGCCACGGTTTTCTTCGGAGTCTCAGAGACACCTGCTCTCTCCTTCCCCTAAAGGTTACACACTCCTGACAGAGTTGGAAAGAGTCCAAAGTGTACATTTAAGATCCCTGTGCTGAAGTCTAGGAATGAAAAGACCAACAAGGCACCGATCTGACAGTCTCGAGATTGTTGCAGGGGTGGGGAGGTGAGGGAGATGGAGAAAAGATGGTTAAGGTCCAGCCTGACAAGGGCTCTGGGGAGGGACCACCCCCCGGGAGTCCAGAAGCTGGATTGGGGTTCAGACCCAGCGGACTCTGGGCTTTTTTTTTTTTTTCCTTATGAATGATGTTTCTGCAGCTCTTACCTAGACTTCAGTTTTGTTTATTTTAATCTATTTTCCTTTGAGCTTGGCAGATGATTTAAAAAAAAAAAAAAGAAAGAAAAGAATCGCTTAGGATTTATTTTGAAAAACATTGTCCAGGAGCCAGCTTGGATGCTAGTTTGCATGCTTCTGCTCCAGCCCAGTCCTGGAGCCCGAGAATGGGGATGTAGAGTGCAAACCCTGACTCCTTGGAACATACCCAGTCATCGGAAGCCCTCCATTTCGTTCATGTACAAACAACATTTTTGGGGCGACGATTGACTAATCTAGAAATGAGTAAGAGTTATACATCATATGTACGTCACTCTTTGTGAGATAGCTTACAAAGCGCCATCCGGACATTTAATCTTTGGATTCTTACAACCCTGTAGAAGGTAATTCGGGAAATCATTCCCGTTTTATTGTTGCGAAAACAATGCCTTGTTCAGGTTCTCCAACCTGTAGGAATTTGATTTAGATTTCAGTTCCTCTTGGTGTGGCTCTTGCCATATCCCCTGCCTGTTTAAGGGTATGCCCTTTCATTGAGATCTTATGCATTGTTCCCTAGGGGTACAGAAGACATTTCTGATGATTGTCTTATCAGCTTGTGTCCCTTAATTGGTTCTCAGAAAATTTGGTTAGGACTAGAATTCTGGATCTTGAAACTGCAAGCTGAGTTCTTGTCTCATTGTGAAATGTTGAGCTGAGACACTCCAGGTCTCGCTCTGCTGAGGCTTGTGTGGCAATAATTATCCAGAGGCTGAGGGACCCAGCCTCATCTCTGATTTCAGTGGCCTCTGGCACAGGACAGTAACACGTGGACAGTGCCCTTTGCCTTCTCTGGTGCTGTTAGTGCAGACAGGCTGCAGGAGGGGCACAGCACTGTAGAGTGGGCAGTTAGGCCAAAGGGGCCTGAGACACACCAGGTTTCCCTCCAGACCTAGAACTTTTTCCCGGAGGCAGGTCTGTACTGACACAGCTGGGGGAGCACAGCTGGAGAAGTCCTTCAGTGTTTTGTGTTCTTCAAATGATCTGCCCTCAGACCCAAGTGAATCTGAGCCTTGCAAAGAAGAGAAAGATAATACGTTAAATTCTGCGCTACTTTATTGTGTAGATATGTGTGTCTGTGTGTATTCTTCCTGATAACTCTTTAAAAGTTCCCTTGTTTAGGAAAGAGATGCTGAGGGACAAGGTGACCTCTCAAAGAATGAAAACCCAGGATTTTTGTCCAAAAGCCCAGGGTCTTTTGTGGTATCCTCCTTGCCCTTCCAGCCACCCCCATATGACTTGATAGAGCTAGTGTCCTGAGCCCAGTTAGGAGGCCGTGCAAGCAAGGGGCAGAATGGCCACACTTTTGGGGGCACCTCTGTAGCTTCAGTCACCGATTAGAGGATTTGTCTTTGTCTCAAAGTTTCCCAGTAACTGATTTTATCCTCTTCTTCTGCCTTCAGCATCTATTCAGAACTTCCTGACTCTGGCACCTGTGAGGACGCCTGGGCCACAGCTGGGCAGACAGTCACCCCGAGGAGCCCAGCGGGAAGTTGGAGACTGAGGCAGGTAGGTGAGAGCTCACTGCAAGTGGCTAGGTCCGTGGTCCTTGATGACAAGGGTGGGTGGGAGCGCATCCCCTACTGCTCATGGGGCCCTGCGGTACCCATGTCACCAGGCTGCTAAACTGGTATTTTCAAGCCTGTGCCTGTGTCATCCAGAATTGACAGGACCTTGTTACTGTGGGGAGGAGAGGTGCACAGTGGCCACTCAGCTGAGAATGAGCTGTGTGACCCTTATAGAAACATTTGGCTTTGGATTATAAGCTGCTTGCAAAGCACTGGGCCTGGGAAGGATAGGTATACTCTCTAGCCACAGATTTCCCGGGCCCTGTTCAGTTGCAATTTGGCTTTCAGCCTTCTTCAGGCCAGCAAGCAGATTCAGGAACCTTACCGCTCCCCTGCCTTTCTGAACCCTGACCCCCCTCCCCACCCTCCACTGTTCCAGCTTTACAGGGGTGTCCAATGGAGGATAAATAATCATGGATTGGGAGTTGGAAGACCCAGACCCAGCACAGCCACTGACTAGCCCTCCCCCATGTGACCTCCGACTAGCTAGCCCCTTCTCTGGGCCTTAGTTTCCTCATTTGCTCAGTGAAGGAGGGGCTGAACCAGAGCTCTAAGGGAAGGAGAGGGGACGGGAAAGCAAAGAAGGAAGATGAAGCATCCTTTCCAGCCTCGTTCACTGAGAGCTGGAGGCAAGGAGACCCATGTGCACTATTAGTTTCCTTTGTCTTCCTCAGCAGCCCTTTCTTCCTTCTGGCCTATCTCAGACCAGCTCATTCTGGGGAGGAAGGATTCCCTGGGTGGGGCTGGGCTGGGCAGGTGTACCCTCTCCATATAGAATATGTTGTCTCTACTTGTTTCAGGCATGAATTATCCCACCCAATGCTGATACTTTGTTTTATGAAGACTTTATCAGTTCCTGCCCAGAGGCGGCTCCTTGAACAGGCAGGAATTAGGCCTGGGGAAGCAGAGAGTGAGAATGTGCACGCCCAGCAGGAGAGCGGTAGCAGCAGGTGCCTCCATGGCTTTCTGGACATCAGAGCTCTGGAGTTGCAACTGTGCGGTTACTTTAGCGTCTTCGGACTTCCGAACTGGGGCAACCTCATAGATTTGCTAGTTCCTTCCTCTGTCTGTACACAGAGTCTTTATAGCTTACGTCAGATCGCCTTGCCGTTGAGCGGCAGAACTATGACCCAACCTAAGATCACCTAAACCCCAGGCTTGAGTGTTTTATTTAAGGTCAAGCCAGCCCTGTCCAAAATTACTTTCTGGTACGGAGCTGAAATTGGGTGACTCCAAATCAGTTCCAACGTGGAGTTTAAAAAATAGCGTTCAGGGGCGCCTGGGTGGCGCAGTCGGTTAAGCGTCCGACTTCAGCCAGGTCACGATCTCGCGGTCCGTGAGTTTGAGCCCCGCGTCAGGCTCTGGGCTGATGGCTCGGAGCCTGGAGCCTGTTTCCGATTCTGTGTCTCCCTCTCTCTCTGCCCCTCCCCCGTTCATGCTCTGTCTCTCTCTGTCCCAAAAATAAATAAAAACGTTGAAAAAAAAATTAAAAAAAAAAAATAGCGTTCAGATAATTTCGTTAGACATTGAATACCTACTGATTACCAGGAATTGTGTTAAATGTCGGGGATGTGGGAGTGAATGAGACAACAGCCCTGCCCTCAGATTGCTCCAGCATATTGTGTAAACAGACATGCCAATAGCTAAAATACACTAAGTCCGTTTGCTTGTGCAGTGTGCAAAGGTCTGTATGTGTCTCCACGAGCATGCATGCTATATAGTCAGAGGTGAGGGAACAGTTGATTGTTGGGGCATTCAGGAAGACGCTTTGGGACAGAGTGTTATTTGTGCTAGGCCTTTACATAGTTGGCACGGGGCGGGGGAGGGTCATTCTGGGCAAAGGAAACAACACGAGCCACAGTTTGGAGGCCTAACAAGACATGTTATCGTTCTTGCACAGGGAGTGGTCAGCATGGTGGACCGCAGCTAAGCTGTGAAGGGTCCCGTCAGCTGTGCCGAGTAGTTGTGAGAGCCCAGAAGCAAGGCAGGGATGCGAGCAGGTCAAGGTGTTTTACAGTCACTCTGGTTGCAGCATGGAGAGGAAGCGGTAGGGGACCTAGCTCGAGCCAAGCCTGTTCTGTGCTGTGGTTACTGAGGGAGGCCAGCACAGGGTAACAGGGTCCTGAGCACAGAGAGGCTGAGGAGAGGATGAGTGTCAGACACGTTGCACAGGCCAGATTAGATGCGGGTGACAAGGGAGAATGAGTGTGGCTCTCAGCTTCTGGCTTGAGCAGTCGGCTGGGTGCCTGTCATTCACTGAGCTAGGGAACTCCAGAAGAAAAACGGACTGTAGTGGATGTCAGTTTTGGACGTGATATAACAGAGATGACCTATGGAACCCCCAAGTGCAAACTTTAAGTCGGGAACAGCAGTAGGAACCTGGAAGTCAATACCAAGGGGTGGGGGTGAAGCGCTGGGAGTTAGGTGAGGTCGCTCGGGAACAGGTGGGGGTTAGAGGAGTCACCTACGCAGAGGAACAAGAAGGGAAGTCTAGGAGGCCTAGAGGACAGATAGCTAGTGAGGGGCCTCAGTGGTGCCGGCTGACCGCCTGGGTGTAGGGTGAAGAACGGGGCGAGTGGAAAAGGGGACGTCTCCCTTGGATTTCAGTTAGTGTGAGGCATGGGCCGCGTTGAGGGCTTCACCTCCTTAGTCTGCACCGGATAGTAGGGAGGGTCTGCTGGCACTTGATAAATGTTACGGTCTGCATGACTGCAAGTGACTCAAAGTTTGTTCAGCTATTTGAAGGGCTGGGGGCCTTGGCAGCTCTCCATGATGTTTTCTGGAGATTGAGTATTAACAGCTGAAGGAGCCCCAGGGTTTCTGGGTGGCCTGATCCTGCCTGTCGTGTGAGTGAGCGAGCTTGGGGCCATAGGCGGGACTCCAGAGCCCCGCCTCCGGCCCTCCCCTGCAGCCTGATTCCTGCCTGCTCCTGCTGGGTCAGCCTCTTTGTTGGCAGGAGCCTGGAGTGTGCAAGCTGCAGATGGTGAGTGCCCCGCTCCCAGGTTTGCACTACGGAGGCTGGGGAGAAGGGGCCATGGGCAGGGAGTGGCTTGTGGAGTCCTGGGCTGCAGGGAAGAAACACTCTAGAAGCTGAAATGGGGGAGCAGGGGATAGAGTTCTGATACAGACCCAAGATATGTGCAGACTCCAAAGTGAGCTGTTTTTGTAGACCCACATGATGGCACTGGAGTGCTATAAGGAGCCTCAGCACCCACCTTGGCAAACCACCCCCCACCTCATTTTGGGATAAGGAAAATGGGGCCAAGGGAGGGATCGCCCCAGTTTGGCCTCGGGAGCCCAGCTGGGTCTTGTCCCCTGACCGCCGTGCTTTTTCCCTCACCAGAGCTGCTGCTCTGGGCTGCCACAGCTGTTGTTTGTCTGTGGGCTTATCACTCTTCACCTTCTTCTTTGGGAGAGGACTGGACGAGATAAGTCCCGCAGTGGGAGAGGAGTACTGAAGCCGGGGCAGGTGGGGGCTGGGGCAGGTTGGGGCTGGCTTCTGTAAACAGCCTTGCTATTACCTCTTAGGGAAACTGACTTTTCCCTTAATGGATGGGGGTAGGACGGGGAGGACAGAGAAGGGACATCTGTCATGTGGTAAATTTCCTTTAATGGTTTGGCTGCATTTGAGGACTGAAACAAAAAAGTCCATCTTTTTTAATGCTCTTTAAGACAAAGGGGATCCTGCCCCTTGACCCTCAGAAACGCACAAATGAATGTGTGGGGAGGCAGCGTACGCAGCTCGAGAGACCCAGCGGTCTGGGTCCAGGTCCCAGTACTGCTGCCTGCCGGCTCTGTGACACTGCAGAGTGTCCTGAGCTTCTCTGAATTCAGTGTTGTCAGCCATAAAACAGGGTAATGTCTGCATCATAAGACTGTTGAGTGAGTGGAATTAGGCCATGAGTGTCAAGTGACACTAAATAAAGTCTGGTTTACGGGCTTTCCCATCTCTCGCACTGGCCTTAGAGGCCCATGTGAAAATGCTTTGTTCTGTTTGGAGAGTAAGGTCCCCCGCCCCCTCCCCTCTTTTTGTCGTGGGAATCGCTGTGGTTCAGGATTCCCAGTCAGTCTCGCTCGGCAGAGAGTTGGAGTGCTACCTGCTCCAAGACGTGCCGGGATGGGGATTGCTTTGTAGCTCAGGGGGCTTGGCCGAGGGGCTGGGCCTGCACATTCTCTAGGTGTTTCCGGGAGCCAATTTTCACCCCTTCCTCCAGCACAACCCCACCCCCACCGCCCACCCCCCCTCGCAGAAGAGCCTGCTGCCAGAGGCCCACTGGGGGCGGATGTTCGTGGAGAGGCCCGACTCCCCTCTGGAGTTACTGCTGCTCTCACATCTTAGTGCTGGAAGGCCTGAGAGTGAGGTCCATGCTCCTCAAAGGGACGGTTCTCTGCTCAGACTTCCTGGGTGGGGGCCTGAGGTGGGGATGGGGTGGTAAACCATACTCCTGGGGGTTTTGAATCCCACATCTTGTATTCCAGCTCTTGAACTGGAGGTAGGGGGGTCAGGGGCCTTTGGTTCATGGAAGTTTGCCTTCTTGGTGTGCCTTGAGCACTGAGAGCCACCGCTAGCCTGCCTGGTCTCTCCCAGGCTTATTCAGCCCAGACGGGGCCCAGCCCTTCCATCCTGCCCCCCCGCCCCGAGTCCTACGCCAGCTCCAAAGCCACTTCCTTCTGGGTGCTTCTCTGGCTTCCCAGATCGGATGGAGCTGGCTTTCATTCCCCATCGCTTCATGTTCACACCTTGCCCAAGCTGCCTCACCTTGCCGCTTGAATTTCTGTTGTCTGCGTGCTAGGCCTGTGTGTCCTCGAGGACTGGGTATCTTTTAGTTGTGTGTCCTCCCAAATTGCCATTTATCAAACAGGTCGGTGCTGAATAAATGTTTGGAAATAGATGTTGAGTCTCATTGAGTCCTGTTCCCTTGCAGTCGCAAGCAAACAGGCTGACTGGCTGTGGGTGGGAAGATGGAGCCCGTTGGCCTCTAAGAGCAGCAGGGGTGTGTTGGGGGGAGGTAGAGCTGAACGTAAGGATCCCTGGACTTCCTGCAGCGCACTGAAGTGTTTCAAGAGTTGAAGCGAGTCCCTTGCAGGGGGGATGTAAGCTGGTGGTTGTGAACTGTTCAGAACTGGTATCAGATCTGTGATCAGAAACCATGCCATATGCTCCCGAGTCATCCACATATGTCAGAAATCCAGGGATGTTTGGGATGCACGTAAAGGTGCAGAAATTGTTCCAGGCTCTGGGGAGTCTCCTGTTTACAGCAGGCAGGCGAGAGCTGTGGTTGTTGCGTGAATTCCCCCAATTGTTCTGCGAATTATAATCGAGTAATGTGTAACTTTGCTTCATAAAAGAATTGGAAGCTGGCCTGTGGAAGGTTCTTTCCTGCTTGGCCCAAGAACTTGGGTTTTCCATAAGTCGCTGTCGTCATCATTTGGTTCCGTTGAGTTCATCCGAGCGCACAATTATGGAGAGCCCGCTGTGTACCAAGCAGGCACCATGCTGGGCATGGCATTTCAGACACAAGCTGAGGGACAGAGTCAAAGGTACATAGGTCCATATCTTGGGTGGAGCACATCGGAAGTGTCACAGAGGCGAGGTGAGGGGGACCGAGCATCTCTTGCGGGTGGCAGCCAGGGTAGGCAGAGCATCCAGGAAGCCTTCTTGAGGAGGCGTCCAAGTCCTGAGGGGCAGAACAGATGAGGGAGGACATTCCAGGCAGAGGCATGGACTTGTGCTCACCGGTGAGCCCCTCTGTCCCCCACAGTGAGCTGAGAGACCAGAGGGCGCAGCTCTCCCAAGCCAGCCTGCCCTTGTCACTGTTCTTTATTCCATGGCTTCCTGCCAACCAAGTGCAAAACCATGAATTCTTTGCTCTGAGACAGTGCTCCTCAGACTTTGGTGTGCATGTGAACACTGCCTGGTCTGATGAAAATGCGCTTGATGACTCCTTAGTTCTGAACTAAGGGGTGAGGTCTGCATTGCAGTGTGACGCCAGTGCTTCCAGCCAGGGGGCCACAGTGAGTGGTGAAGCGGGAAGAAACTCCTCTCTCTGGGCTCCTGTCCCTCGTGAGAGAGGTGCCTCAGCAGCCCCCCTCCCCCAGCACACACACCAGCCTCCCCTTCTTTTTCCCCTTCCAAATTCCTCTTTCAGAAATGCTGTTTTCATTTGGTCATTCCTCCTCGCCACCCTCCACCCCCACCCCCTGCCTGGAAGTTCCCTTTTGTTTTTTAACTCAAATCTGAACTTTTCACATTGGCCTAACACAAGCCTGGCCTACCCTGTCTTCCCAGTCATCACCACCAAATGACTCCCAACCCCACCTCATGGCAGTGGACCCCTCAGAGCCTGCCCCTGGGCGGTGGCATGTGGATTTCTGGGACTCCGCTCAGTCCTTTGGAGAAATCTCCTCCCCAGCCAAGCACTGTAGGGAAGACGCAAGTCTTTGGTTAGGTGGGCCGCACGCACACCACCGGTCTATACCCGGTGATCTCGGCACACATCATGGGGGCGCTTTGGGAGGAAGGCCCCAGTATAAGACCCTGGGTTGGCAGGAGGACCATGAGAACACGTGTTTTAAGCAGTTGTCGGGAGAAGGGAGGCCAGCTGGGGTACCTGCTACCCAAGGGGTGGGCTGCTTCCAGGGGCTCCCGCACAGAAGCACAGGGCTCCCCAACCGGAGGAAGCCGTAGGGAGGCACCCGGGACTGAGCTGGGAACAAGGCTGGGTTCTACGGGACCCGAGCGGAACTCCCATTTCAGTCGCAGAGCCCCGTGCCCCACGCAGACATCTTTTGGCAGCCCCTCTGAAGCAGACGCCTGGCGCCATGCCCTTTCTTACACGACGCCCGCTCTCTCGGTCCACTCCCCTTCCTTCAGCAGACATCCGTGTAGCTCTGTTCACAGGGTGGAGAACGTCAGGCTGGACACGGGTGTTCAGCAGTGGCCCTCTCCGTTGAACTGTGTCGTTTCATAGCTGGTAGATATTCAGGGGATATTTACTTTGCTGCCGACTATGGTTTTATGTATTCTTTTTTGATTTCTGTTTTATTTTCACCGTGAGCCTGTTTTATCTGTTTAATGGAGGAAATATAAAGCTGTTTGCCGTTGAGAGAAATGCACTGAGATCGCCTGCCTACCAGGAGTGAGGCCCTGCTGGGCACTGTCTGGCTGGAGGAATAGTATGGTCTCTGTTTCTGAGGGAGTCACAAACCAAAGGGGGAGAAGGATAAGATAACAAAACAGTGTGATTGGTGTACTGAGTATCCTTTGATCAAGGAAGAGAAGGCTGCCCCTCCCCAGGGAGATAGGAGCCCAGATTCCCAGACTGTGAGGGAAAAGCAGGCACCGACACAGAGGGGAATGAGGAAGGAGGCTGCCGCCAGGGGACCCAGCACGGACACACCACACAGTCGGGAGGCTGCAGCCTTGGGCCTGGGAGAAGCAACAGCCAGAGAGGCATCTTAGAGGGCTGTCCTATCTCTGTTCTCGTGCCTGACCCACCAGCCAGCTCCCTGCGGCAGGGACCTCCGTGTGTCCCTTGTATCCCGCAAGCTCTTGCGCCAGCAGGTGCCCCGCAGCCCTGGTCTGGTCCTGACTCTGACACGGCCGCACCCCTCTCCCTGCTTCAGGCCTCCTGGTTGGCTGCCCGAGGGAGGCTTGTCCGGAAAGCAGGTTCCAGCTCTCTCTCGACGTGAGAGCAGTAACATCTCCTTCCTCTCAATCTCCAGAAATGTCTTTCCTCCAGGATCCGAGCTTCTTCACCATGGGGATGTGGTCCATTGGCGCCGGGGCCCTGGGGGCGGCTGCCTTGGCACTGTTCCTGGCCAACACGGACGTGTTTCTGCCCAAGTCCCGGAGAGCGACTCTGGAGTATCTGGAGGACATAGACCTGAAAACGCTGGAGAAGGGTGAGCCCTGACCCCACTGGCCTCAGTACTTTTCCAAGGTGCTGGGATGCAGGCTTCCTCATTTTTTTCTCATAAAAGGGCCCTGGCTCTCTCTCACTTTTTTTTTTTTTTTTTAATTGAAAAGGCACTATAACAACATTAGGAAAAATCTAAAGCATTCTAAAGCATTTTAAAATTTACCGATAATCCCATTGCCCCCACACAGTAATCATTTTTACTTTTGCACATCCCTTCCCCTGTGTACACAGTATGCCGTTGTGATCTTGTTGGACATGATATTTTACATTTTAGCTTTTTCTTACCAAGAGTGTTTTTCGCTTTCTCTTGTAGTCTCTTGGAGCTTCACAAAAAAAGGAGTTCCTGGGTCAAACACATTTGAAAAACACTGTGTATGCAGTTCCTTGTTCTGATGCTCAGCACAGGACTTGCTTATTGAAATGCGGCGTCTGGACTGTCACTGATACGGGCACGGTCAGCCCTCACCTGCGGTGCAGACGTACATGGAGGGGTGGGAAGTACATGGAGGGGTGGGAAGCACAAGGTCGCACCTTTAGAAGGGACCCACCCATCCCCCTCTCCTTGGGAAGCCCACGTGGAGTGCCCGGTGGACAGCTGAGAGCCATGGCTCCTGTGCCGCCTCACCGTGTGCTCGTGGCACTGGATGGGGAGCCCAGCGGGATTTCGGTGATGCCGACGGTGTGGGTGCAGTTGGCCTGAGTTTGGTGAAATTTGGGTCTCACGGAGCGGGTGGTCTCCAGGTTGGCCCTTCAAAGGGAGGCCATCGTCAACCCGCTCAGTAAGTGAGGAAGATAGTCGCGGGGGGGGGATCGCCTCGGAGGAGGGCTGAGAAGCCCTGCAGAGGGACACCCGTTTGCTGCGTTCAACTCGAGGCTTCCCAGTCTCACCTGACTGCAGACCCACCCCGCTCCTTTTCCTCACATAACATCCCAGAGGCACGTGGTTCCCTCTGAGGTTTCTCGGAGCCCCTGCAACAGGGGCTCCTGCTTGCTGAGCCCTCACTAACGCTGTCAGCAGACACGACGGTGGGCACTTTTCTACCCACCTTCTGATGCCCCCTGCAGCCTCCATGTAGCCGCTAAGTGTCCACACTTATGAGGAGACGGGGTTTCGGGAGGAGCTGGTGCGTGCCTGAGGCCACACGGCCAGATGCAGGCCCTGTCTGACCACGGACCAGCCAGAGCCGCAGAACCATGCTGCCCTGGGGCGTTTCCTCGTTGGTCATCTTCTGCCCTGTCCTGTGAATAATACTGCAGTTAACATATTTAGGTCAAACAGTTTTTTCGTTAAAAAAAAAAAAAGTTTTTTCTTGTAGAAATTTCTGTTGACTTAATCCCTTTGAATACTTTTTTTTTTTTTTTTTTTTAAAGAGTTAGGGTTTTTTCGATCAAAGTGCAAGATTTCTTTCAGGTTTTGGTCATGTGTCTGTCCTAAAGGATCATGACAGCGTCTACTGATACCAGCAAAGGAATTTGCCGGTATTCCAGAAATGTTCCTGTCTGGAATGTTCAAGTGTGCAAACAGATTTTTACGAGGGAGGGCCCTTTTGGGGGTATAGTAGGACCCTTACACTGTATTAATTTTCCTCTGAAGGGTGAGTATTTCCTCCGTTTCCTGTTTGGTATTTCCAAGTCATCTGCTGGGCTGGTACCATTTATGAGCTGGCCTCCGGTTGGGGCCGGGCTGGGAGGTGATGGTGCTGAAGCGCCTTTTCTTCTCCTCAGAACCAAGGACTTTCAAAGCAAAGGAGCTCTGGGAAAAGAACGGAGCGGTGATTATGGCTGTACGCAGGCCAGGCTGCTTCCTCTGTCGAGAGGTGAGTACGCGGAGGCCCTGTGCGGAGAAAAGCACCCTAGCCAGCGGGACCAGCACATTCCCAGACAGGACCAAGGGCCAGTAGGCCCACTCTGACCTTCGATCAGCACTGTTATTTGCTCTAGGTATTTCTTTTGACTTATTCCCTGTTTGTGTTCATTTGAAAATTCACCATATCTTGGGGTTGGCAAACACACTTGAGTCTCTTTTGTCTCTCTCAAGCCTTTATGGACAATCTGTGTCCGGGACCATCTTCTCATTTAATCAGGGATGGGGACCGGGTCCAGTTGTGTGTTCCCAGTGCTCAGCACAGGACTTGCTTATTGAAATGCGGCGTCTGGACTGTCACTGGTACGGGCAAGGTCAGCCCTCACCTGCAGTGGGAAGCACAAGGTCGCACCTTTAGAAGGGACCCGCCCATCCCCCTCTCCTTGGGAAGCCCACGTGGAGTGCCCGGTGGACAGCTGAGAGCCATGGCTCCTGTGCCGCCTCACCGTGTGCTCGTGGCACTGGATGGGGAGCCCAGCGGGATTTCGGTGATGCCGACGGTGTGGGTGCAGTTGGCCTGAGTTTGGCGAAATTTGGGTCTCACGGAGCGGGTGGTCTCCAGGTTGGCCCTTCAAAGGGAGGCCATCGTCAACCCGCTCAGTAAGTGAGGAAGCTTGATGTGGGGAGGTAGGGCCCAGCTTTGTCACTTCACAGGTAGGTAAACCAAGGGCCAGAGTGCTTTGGTGACCTGTCCTGGTCACACAGTGATAGAAGACCCAGGTTCTGAGGCCAGCCCTGCCTGGGGGAGAACTGGGAATGAGACAGCATCGCTTCTCACGTGGTGGCCGTGGCCCTGTCCACGTCGCCATCCTCCATCCAGTTGTTCTCCCCGAGCCTGAGGCTTTCCTTTCAGCCTTGCGATCTCTGTCCTGCTCGTGTGGCTGGGCTGACAGAGAATCTCCTCCCATTCGGGGCACTTCAGTGTGTCCTCCAGGTATCCCTGGAAAATACAGCTTGTTTCCCAGAGGAAGAAAGTAAGGGACAGAGGTTGTGACAAAGTCACGCTGCTGCGTGAGGCGTGTCCATTTCTGTTGCTGCTGTAACAAATTATCAGACTTGCTGGCTTTAAACAACACAAATCTATTAGCTCACCGTTCTAGAGGTCAGAATTCTGAAATTGGTCTCCTTGGGCCAAAATGAAGGTGTCAGCAGGGCTGCATTCCTTCTGGAGGCTCTAGGGGAGAAGTCATTTCCTTTCCTTTTCCAGCTTCTAGTGGCCATCTACATTCCTTGGCTCCCGGCCCCTTCTTCCGTTTTATAGCCAGTGATGACTCAACCAGGCTTTCTCGCATTGTGACACCGTGACACTGACCTCTGCTTTCCTCTAACACGTTTTGAGGACTGGTTGGGGCCACCCAGAAAACACAAGATCGTCTCCTTTAAGATCAGCTGGTTAGCAACCATCTGCTGCCCTAACCCCCCTGGCCATGTCACAAAACAGATTTACAGCTTCCTGAGATTAGAATGTGGACATCCTGAGAGGGTATTATTCCTCCTACCATGGGAAGTGAAACCCAAAGTCAGGGCTTTTGGTTCAAAATACCAGCATGGTACCAACATGGAGACCTGTTGTGACTTGATTTCCCAAGGCAAGTTAAACCCAAAAGATGCCAAGAGCCAGTGCCCTCCCTAATTAGCACCTGCTTGCCTGTGCCCCGGTCTCCGCCTGGCAGAGCACTTTGTGGAAAACATGTGGTGGGTGGCAGCCTGGGTTCTTTTGAGTGGCCCAGAGCGGAGGTGTGGAAGGTGTGTGACTGAGTTTCCACATCCTGGCTCCATGCAGTGACACGCCGGAGTAAAGGACCCAGGAAGAAGGAGTAAACCCTTGCGTCTCACACACAGGTGGTCTTTGACCACAGCAGACCTGTAGTCCTCTCTACTGTAGGGCAAGGTTTGCAGAAAATACTCACTGAAGCTCTTGATAAATCATGGTGAATTCTGCTTCATTAGCTATCTTTGTGTGTGTGTGTGTGTGTGTGTGTGTTCTAGAAAACAAAAGATTAAAGGTAGTTGCCACCATACGGCACCGCATTTGTATTGGAGGCAAGTGGGCTGCTAGTTCTTTAATTCTGACACCAAATGGGAAGGATTTGTTGTTAACAGTGAAGATTTTCCGTGATGCACGTGGTTTCCTTTCTTCATCCAGCATGTAATTCGCGAGAATCAGGATGTCTGTACTTACCAGTTCAGCTGTGTTCTCCCACTATCCGCCTTCCCTGTCGGATCTTTCCACCTGGTTCCTAGTACCTTCCGCGTCTTCAGCCATGTGCTGGGCATGGAGGGCTACAAGAAACGGAAGATGTAGTTTCTAACTATGAGACACAGTGAGGAACTTAAGTGACAGTGCCCAACTTGGCGGTATATACACAGACTCAGTTCTGAAGAAGTCCGCAAGCAGGAGAGATTGGGTACCCACAGAGAGCTGGGGCTCTAGTCCAGGCTCCACTAGCCAGGGAGAACTTTCAGTGCAGGGATGGCTTTCTGGGGGTGGTGATTGGAGCAGGAGAAAAAGGAAGGGTGTTGCAGTCGGGGGAGCCCGTTGAGCGACGGTACGGAGACATCTGTTCCCCCGGACGGAGGGGAGTTTCTGTCAGGCCCCTGCGCTAGTTTGGTCTAGTGCAGGGGAGGGGCTGGGAGATGAGGTGGGGGAGAAGCATTGTTGCTGCTACAAGCGGAGGACCGTGTCTGGGTGCAATCTCTTCGCTATCGGCTGCTCCCCAGGCCATGGTTAGGACGCCTGTAACAGGAGCCTTGCCTCTCCTTCCCACCGTGGAGAAAACCAGAAGCTTGGGCTGAGGAGGGGACCTAACACCCTACAATGGAGGCCTCGTGCCCAGCTGGGACAGGCTTACGCTGGGCTACACAGGCCGCAATTGTTTTGGGCATTGTTGCTTTTGTTCTTCTGCATTCAGTGCCAGCCACGCTCTGGGCATGTAGGGAAGTGGGTGTCGGTTGGCTGCAGAGCCACCCGAATTTGTGCCCCTGACGTTCCCTGTCTTCTGCAGGAGGCTGCTGACCTGTCCTCCCTGAAGCCCAAGTTGGACGAGCTGGGAGTCCCCCTGTACGCAGTGGTGAAGGAGCAGATCAGGACTGAAGTGAAGGACTTCCAGCCTTACTTCAAAGGAGAAATCTTCCTGGACGAAAAGGTCCGTGTGCTGTGGGTCTGTGGACACGGACTGGTGGGGCTTGTACTCAGGTGTGGGGAGTTCATCGGCCCAGGGTATGTCTGGCCTGGAGCTGGAGGCTGGCCTCCCTTCCGGCCGCCCTGAACTCAGAGAGGCTCGCCCAGCCCTCTGGGCAGAGCATGATGGGACACTTGACGGGTGTCCTCTCGGGTGTTACTTGAGCCCTTCCTGAATTGTGACCTGGGCATGGAAGCCTAGGAGATCGCCGCAGCCCTGCTGGGCTCTCGCACCGTGCAGGTGAGGGCCGGCACGAGCCCCTTAATTCACTGCAGCCGTGTTTCCCCCCTCTCTGCTCTCACCCATGCAGGATGTCGGACTGTTCCCACCCTATGGACACAAGAGCCCTCCACATGTCTAGCAAGGGGTCAGAGTCAGAGCGGGCTCGAGTTTGTCGAGTGTGGGTCCACCCCACAGCTGGAAGCTGGCCCTGGCAGGGTTGTCTTTCCCTGGGCAGCCAGGCAGGAGCCGCGTGTGTGTTAGGGTCGGGGAGGGGACGTGAAGCAGCAGACTTTGCGCCTTTGAGAACGTCCTGTCGGGAAGCTTTTCTCCTGGGGGGCGGCAGGCATACGGGCTGCTCACAGGGGCTCTGTCTTTCTCGCTCTTGCAGAAAAAGTTCTACGGTCCCCAAAAGCGGAAGATGGTGTTCATGGGATTTGTCCGTCTGGGTGTCTGGTACAACTTCTTCCGGGCCTGGAACGGAGGCTTCTCTGGAAACCTGGAAGGCGAAGGCTTCATCCTTGGGGGAGTTTTTGTGGTGGGGCCAGGAAAGCAGGTAAATTCCTTGTGTTCACGTGTGGATCTGTGGGTGTCTGTGTCTGTGGGAACCAGACCCTGATGGGGGTGGTGACTTCCTGTACTTGGAATCTTGTGGTTTTCCGTCCAGAAAACCGGGGAGCATGGGAGGGGAGAGGGAGGGGAATTAGCATTTGTCACCCATCTGTTCTTGAGTCACCTCACCCTCGAATCTCCTCACTCATCACAGTGATTTCCTGAGATGGTCCGGAACTTTCGCAGGCAAGTAACTTGGCCTGAGAGGGGCGGGTGAGCACCCGCAGGAGCACAGCTCATCAGCACTGCCAGGGCCTGCACCCGGCTTTTCTGATGTCAAGTTCTATCGTCTGCACTTGAACAGAAGCAGAGTTTTTATTCTGTCAAGAATGTATTAGCTTGCAGTTTTCCCAGGCCATCGGGGATGGACAGTAGAGAAAAGTAAGAGAAGGAATAGAAACCGGCCTAATTAGGGGGAGTAGCAGAATGTGGGAGGCGACAGCACTTTTCCCTGTGGAGCGCCGCCCCGGAGACGTAACAGGCTTCTCTGCAGACAGGCTGCTCTGGGCCCTGGCTCCGAGGATCCAGAGGCAGCACGGGGACCCTGTGCACCCAGGAGGCAGGTGGTTGGGTGCTCCGCAGAGACTACGGGCAGCCTCGAGCTCTGGTGACCCCCTGTGCTGGGAGGCAGTGCCAGCAGGTGCCTGCCAGATGCAGAGCAGGGGTGGGGTGAGGTGAGTGCAGCTTCAGGGCCCTGACTGGTGGCCCGACCTCAAGTCCTGTCTCTGCCAACTTTGGGCATGACATTAACACTTGGCCTCATCTGTAAAAAGATGGCATTGTCTGCATTGGTGAATCTCACTACTAACATTAATAATTGCGTACCCTTCAGGGCACCCGGGTGGCTCAGTTGGTTTAGCCTCCAGCTCTTGGTTTCGGCTCAGGTCATGATCTCACAGTTTGAGAGTTTGAGCCCCGCGTCAGGGTCTCCCCTGATGGTGTGGAGCCTGCTTGAGAGTCTCTCTCTCTCCCTCTTTGTCTCTCTGTGCCTCTCAAATAAATAAATAAACTTAAAGAAAAATAAGAAATAATTTCTGGGCACCTGGGTGGCTCAGTCAGTCGAACTTCCGACTTTGACTCAGGTCATGACCTCACAGTTGGTGAGTTTGAGCCCTGCATCGGGCTCTGAGCCTGGAGCCTGCTTCAGATTCTGTGTCTCCCTCTCTCTGTCCCTCTCCCAGTTGCACGCGCCCCCCCCCCCCAGATAAACATTAAAAAAATGTTTTTTTAATAATTTCTTATTTTTCTCAATATGGGAGGAATAAAAGCTAGTGGGAATAGAAATCCTTAATTTTTAAGCTTTACTTCTAATCTCTTTCTTTTAAACCTTGGTAACTGCTATTGCTTGTCTGTATTAGAATCTAGCATGGGTTGATGTCTGATTTAACATGAACCTATTTGCTTCCTTTCTGGTAAATATATTAAAGTGTCTTAGTGATCATGGCTGCCAGCAAGTGCCTCCTAGTTCTGGGTCCTCGTGTACATGATCTCATATCTTCCTCACAAGCAATCTGGGATGTTAGGTATTTTTATTCCCATCTACACGTAAGGAAGTGAAATATGAATGATCTGAAATAACTCAGCCGAGAGCTACACAGCTGCTTAGTGGTACAATGGAAATGGAACTCGGGAACTCAGATACGTCCTGCTCCAGAGACCCCACTGGTCCCCTGCCCATAGCCTCTCTTCAGAGGTGGCTCCAAAGACCCCTTCCAGATGCCCTTGCACTCAGGCCACCTGCTGAGAGGCTCAGTCACTCAGCTTCTTCCAGCTCTGGCGCTCTGGGATTCTTTCCTCCTCCTTGCCTCTACCTTCCCTCAGCCTGCAGGGCAGGGCTTAGGTCACCTGGAAGCCTTCTCTTGCCTGGCAGTGACTCATCTGGTGCTCACAGGCTCCCCAAGCCTGGCCGGCACATTCCCTGTGTTGCTAGGTGTGTTGTTTGACTTTGTTGGTGCTTCCCGAGGCCCTGCCTTCTTCCTTCCTGGTGGAAGGTGGCCTGGGCGGGCAGAGCTTCAGGACTTGCCTCCGTGTTTCTTTCTTCTTCCTTTTCTTTTTTGTTCAAGTAGGCTTCACGCCCAGCACGGAGCCCAATGCGGGGCTTGAACTCACGACCCTGAGATCAAGACCTGAGCTGAGATCAAGAGTCAGACACTTAACTGACTGAGCCACCCGGGCGCCCCTACCTCTGTGTTTCTTGAGGGCAGAGTTTTTGCGGTCCCACTGAGCCAGCAGCCACTCAGTGGGGATTTCCTTTGGAATAATAGTCTTTAAAGCACACTTACTTTAAAGAAGTAATGTGTTTTCAACATAGCAAATTTGAAAACCCCACAGAAAGTGAGGAGAGCCATTCTGTCAGCTCAGCCACCATGCACAACCCATTAGAACAGCACAGAGCTGAGCTGAGAGGCCTTTTATTCTGTTTAGTTTAGAAAATGGTGTCTTACTAAACGAGGTACTCTTTTTTTCATTTAATGGTGTATCATGAACATTTTCCACGTCATCACATATTCTTCCTCAGTATTTGTAGTGTCTGCATATACCGCTTTATTAAACATGTAAATAGAGCTTCCCGATCTGTTTCCCTGTGGTCACCACAGTGTGGTGGGACTTTCTGTTTTTTTAAAAAGTTTGTACCAGGGCGCCTGGGTGGCTCAGTCGGTTGAGCATCCGACTTCAGCCCGGGTCACGATCTCACGGTTTGTGAGTTTGAGCCTCACGTCGGGCTCTGTGCTGACAGCTCAGAGCCTGGAGCCTGCTTCAGATTCTGTGTCTCCCTCTCTCTCTGCCCCTCTCCCCTTCATGCTCTGTCCCTTTCTCTCAAAAATAAATAAACGTTAAAAAATTTTTTTTAATAAAATTAAAAAGTCTGTATGAATAATGGTACAGCAAACATATTTGTTTGTTTATTTATTTATTGTTTTGGTTGAGTTCCCTGATGTCATGGGTCAAAGAACTTGTTAACAAGGATTCCTCGATACTGATCTCAAACACGCTGTTTTATGTTTTTTACCACTTTAGGGTACCTTGGTATACTGTGTCTCAGAGCATTTTGCTTCACAGTATCAGGAGCGGCCTCTGGTTTCTTAGGAAAACTGAAAAGAGGGTCTGTCTCCCTTTTCAGATGCTCATTCAACCCCTGCCAAAGCCTGACCTCAGAGCTCCACCTCCACACCTTGAGGCTTTTTGTTTCTCTGGAAGCTCATCCTGCGGAAACTCTCTTTTCCCGGCATGTTCGTTTACTTCACTTCTATCTGTAGAGCCTTCCCTGGTCACCCCACTCTGTTTAATCACTCCTGACTCCCTCCTTCACTCCTGACTGTGCTGCTTGTACAGTCCAGCCGTTGTGAGGTAGCCTTCCCTGGTCTGTCTTCGCCCCCAAAATGGAACCCTTCAAGAACAGAGCCAGGCCTGATTTGGATCTCTAGTCCCTGCCGCCCAAGCTGCCGCTCATTGTCTGTGTCATGAACGAGTGACTCACAGTGAGGACTGATGTTTCCTCTTGTTTCTTTTCAGGGCCTTCTTCTTGAGCACCGAGAAAAAGAATTTGGAGACAAAGTAAACCTGGCTTCTGTTCTGGAAGCTGCTAGGAAGATCCAACCACAGACTTCGGCCTCAGAGACAAAGTGATTGTATGAAATTGCCCAGCTCAGGGATAACTAGGGGCACTCACCTGTGTCATGGGATGTGTTATGGCTCTACTCACGTCCCTAGAGAGTTAGAAACCCACTCATGCCATGTTCTCAGTAGAGATCATTAATGTATTTTACTATTGTGCTCCGTTTAGGCCCAATAAGGCAAAACAGCCCCCAAACAGGATTGATAAAAATCCAAGAAACCAGTGAGAGTTACTTCAGCTGAAACCTGGAAAATATGAGGCTTACTGTTGACTGCTGCCCCTCCTCACAAATGTACCTGGCATGTGAGTGCTGTTATTTACAGTGGTTTTTATTTTCATGTCTTCAAAATTCTAAGAAAAGTTGATTGACTGAAAGATTCAGGATATAAAGGCTTCGGGCTTGTGTGTTCTCCATTAATGACCTGTTATACGCCATTAAAGTAATACTCATATAAAAGAATTGAAGTGCTCTGGGTGGCTTGATAAAAGTAAATTATAAAGTGAAATCTATGTTTTTCATTGTCTTCCGTTCTAACCTCAGAGGTTTGTTTTTCTAGAAGAAATGATCATCTCTGGCTCTAATAAAATTACCTATCAGAAATTGCCTGTAATACAAGTCTTTCTGATAAACCTAACAATAAAATTATTCACTGTCATGATGGCTGATTTAAATTATTGGTGCCAAGTGGAACATGGAACATGAAAAATCAGCATTCTCCATGTATACGGGGGTAAAGGTGGTGGGGGGGGAGCTCCTCTAGTTCTGGTGCTCTTAAGAGGTTTGCAGACCACCAGAGAAATTCATTCTGTCCTTCGTGTTAGTGATTTTGCTGTCCTTCGGGGAATGACTTTGGTATTTAAAATTGGTAGCTGCTTTCCTACTGATAGTCTTTCAGCCTAATTTGGTGAATGAAGAGGAGAAGGGCCAGAGAGGATGAAATCTAATTAATTTAATTTTATTTTATTTTATTTTTAATGTTTGTATTTATTTTTGAGACGAGAGAGAGCATGAGCAGGGGAGGGGCAGAGAGAGAGGGAGACACAGAATCCGAAACAGGCTCCAGGCTCCGAGCTGTCAGCACAGAGCCCGGTGCGGGGCTCGAACTCACGGAGTGTGAGATCATGACCTGAGCTGAAGTTGGACACTCAACTGACTGAACCACCCAGGCGCCCCGAAATATAATTTAATTCATTACTTTGTTACGTAAGTATGAGGTCAGCAAAAGCCCGGAGGGGGGCTCTGCCCTGGGTGGCTGCTCAAGGCACCAAGTCTGCCCTGGAGTAGGAAGGTGGGGATGGGAATCCAGAGAAGAAGGGACCAGGGAGCAGACCGGCCAGGAGGGGGGGAGTCAGTGTTTACCCAGGAGAGCAAGAATGGAGACAGGGTCGGAGATGCGGCTGGGAAGTAGGAGGGCATCAGCAGTGAGTGCAGAGTAGCTAGTGGGTTCGAGACTGAGGCCGTGCCTGGGTCCGACTTCACGCAGCAGCGGCAGCACGGTGTGCACACGGCCTGCGAATGGCTGGGCTCCTGCAGACTTCGAGATAACACCTTCAGTACTTGACCAGGGTCCGCATAGTGACTCAGCCCCCAGAAGCCGTGCTCCTGGGACCCCAGCCACAGACTTGTCACTCAGACGAGAATTCCCCGGTGTCTAGAAAACACGGGATTCTGACACAGTTCTCTTGCAACTGAAGAAGAGTAGAACCCGCAAGGACACAGCGGGGATGGGCGCACGAGGACAAACCTTACTCCTTCACCCAACTGTTCGCTGCCGGGTGTTCCTGTACAGTGTGCTCTTCTCTCGAACCGGCGCGGCTTTATGACTGAGTCACGAAGTCGGCTCCCGTTCTGCTAGACCTTGGTGACTGAGCAGAGCTCTGACCTTTGGCCCCCTCACTAGTGCAGTGGGCATCATGTCTCCTGCCTGCCATTCAGGGCTGTTTCTAGAAGTCATTGAGGGGATGATGTGTGCAAAACGATGCTTCTCCAACTCTAACGTACACGGAGATCACCAAAGAGTCTTGTTAGAATGAAGACAAAGAAAAGCCGGATGCTAAAGGCAGGAAAGATGGGTTTATTCAGTGACCACTGCAGTAGGGGAGAGGCCTCCATGTAGGACTGAGCTCCACTGGGCTCTGTGCAGAGGTAGAGCAGAGACTGGAATTTTATTTTATTTTATTATTAAAAAAAAATTTTTTTAACGTTTATTTTTGAGAGAGAGCACAAGCAAGGGAGGGCAAAGAGAGGTAGACACGGAATCTGAAGGAGGCTCTGGGCTCTGAGCTGTCAGTGCAGAGCCTGACGTGGGGCTCGAACTCACAATCCACGAGATCGTGACCTGAGCCTCAGTCAGATGCTTAACCAACTGAGCCACCCAGGCACCCCGAGACTGGAATTTTAAAGGGGGATGTAGTGGGGGGGGGGCGAGGCAGGAAACAAACAATGGCTTGAGCAGAGTCAGAGAAGTGGAAAGCTACTGAAAGTGGGTGGTGGGGATTGGTCAATGTGATTAGGCTATCTGTGTCTGCTGACTGGCTAGCTTATCGTCAAGTTAGACTTCTGCTCTCCCACAGAGACTGGGAGACGGAGCCTTATCTGTGTTGATGGTTATGTTTCAAAGAGATGACGCTCGGGTCCTTGAAACAGACACTCCTGGGTTTCAGAAGATGCACAGACATCTCAAAGCGACAGAGAAAGGATTTACAGTTGTAAATTTTTTTAAGTGAAGGTTTTAAGAAAAGGGAGGGCAGAGGGCTATGGTCAGGTGTTTGGCTGAAACAAATGGTATATTCTTTTGTCAGCCTTCAACATTTCTAGGCAGGGACTCAAGGGAGGGCTGGGTTGTCCCAGGGAAACAGTCTTCTGCTGCTAGAAACTACACTAGTGTTTGTTCAAGTCTCCTAGTGGGGGAGGCGGGTGGACAAAATCGTTTGTGCTCTAAGTTTTACAGTTCTCAAGACTGGGCTGAGGCTGGAGTTCCTGTATTTCTTTCTTTTTCTTTTAAAGTTTATTTTGAGAGAGAGGGACAGAGCGAGCGCATGAGCGCACAAGTGGGGGCGGGTCAGCGAGAAGGAGAGACAGAATCCAGAGCAGGCACAGCCACATCAGTGCAGAGCCTGATGGGGGGCTTGAACTCGCTAACCATGAGATCATGACCTGAGATGAGATCAAGAATTGGACGCTTAACCGAGTGCGCCACCCAGGTGCCCCTGGAGTTTCTGCATTTCTAACAAGCTCCTGATGGTTTTGGTGTTCTCTGAGTCCATGGCTCACACTCTGAGAAGCAAGAATCTAAAAATCCCTACAAATCAAAGGTTATTAATATCCAGGGCTTTGGGCTTTGAAGCTTCAGCAGCCTTTGGCAAGCGTTAATTAGCAAGTTCCCTTTCCATTATTTGAAAAGGAATTGACAGTCCGTAATCAAACTACCCAAGAGAATCCAAGAAACTACCCAAGAGAATCCAAATCTACCCAGCTAGAAAGCTGATAGTTCTCAATATGGATACACAGTAAAGCCACTTGGGGAGGTTTAAAAAAAGTCTGATGCCTGTTCACACCCCCCAGGTCCATTACATCAGAATCTCTGTGCTAGGACCCAGGCAACAATAATTTCTTTTTGGTTTTTTTTAATGTTTATTTATTTTTGAAGGAGGGGGACAGAGCGTGAGCAAGGGAGGGGCAGAGAGAGAATGGGAGACAGAATCCAAAGTAGGCTCCGGGCACCGGGCTCTGGGCTCCGGGCTGTCAGCATAGAGCCCGATGCGGGGCTCGTACTCACAAGCTGTGAGATCATGACCTGAGCCTGAGCCACCCAGGCGCCCCCAGGCAACAATATTTCTTAAAGGTACAGGATAATTCTGTGGTAGGGTCCCCTCCCTAAGGAAAGGAAAACAAAAACTCACGGCAACCTGGCTATAAGTGACAACATCCCTCACGATCTTGTAACATGAGACCACTTAATCAGACTACATGTTTGTGTGTTACCATATATGGGAGACAAAGTCGAAAATATATATAAAAAAAAAACTACGCCACGTGGTGTTTGGGGCTCAGTTCTTTGGGGCTCAGTTCTTTGGGTACGAACCCAACTGAGTGGTGCCAGCAGGAATAAAGTTGCTTCCTGGAAAGAAAAGCCTCGGTGTCATGACTCTCTGTGCGAGAATCCGGCTACAGTTCCAAATGGTAGTCAAGGTTGAGAACCATCCTCAAAGAGCTCAGTGTCAAGTTTGAAACACCAGCACTCACACCTTTAGGAGAACTTCCCAGAACTAGGCTGCTCTTGATAATCTCTGATGAGTTGGGAAAGTAGACTTCAGGTGGCAAGGATCAGGGACTCTTTGGCCGTGGATGTGGGAGGTTCTGGCTCCCCCCACACACAAGGTGGAAATTTGGATAAAGAGGTCATTTCAGGGAGGATCAAGTCTCTGAACCAAGATGTAACCAGAGGAAAGGTGAATGTAGTAGGTGTGGGAGGACAGGGAGGCGTCTGATCTGTTTTGCTCACCTGATTCAATGTCTTCTTGCCCAATACACTGATTTCTCAAAAGCACTGCTCTTTTTACATGGATGACTATTTTAAAATTAAACTGTTTCACTGGGGGTTGAGGGGCACGTGGAAAGCAGTGCCTGTTTTCCCAGAACCAGGCATAACTGGGATGATGGACGGCTCGGGGGGTGGGGGGCTGGTAGGGAAGGTGAGCTGCAAGGAAAAGGCTGTAGGGGGTTGTGAGTGTAGTGCGTAGATTGAATCAGAAAGTCCAGACTGAACAGCACTCCTCAGCCCTGGCTACCTTCCCTCCATTTTCATTTGCTTATGTCCCATGGGGCAAGCAGGCAGGTATATATTTGTGAGTTTATGTTTGGGAGGGGAGGGGAAGGATAAGTTGTCTTGTTCTGTGTGATTTTTTTTTTTTTAATGTTTATTTTTGAGACAGAGTGGAAGCAGGGGAGAGGTAGAGAGAGAGAAGGAGACACAGAATCCGAAGCAGGCTCCAGGGTCTAAGCCGTCAGCACAGAGCCCGATGCAGGGTTCAAACTTATGAACTGTGAGATCATGACATGAGCTGAAGTCGGATGTTTAACTGAATGAGCCACCCAGGCACCCCTGTCTTGTTCTGGTTTGATCCCTCAAATCTTTTTCTAGGTTTAAATGAGAAGGGTCTCTTTTGAGGTTAGTCTGTATTTAAAGCAGTGACCATAAAGGATGATCGTGGGAGGGATCCTTGGATTTGTGGGGGGGGAGGGGTGGAATCCTTTCAAGGTCATGCTTTGTCCCTGGTATACCTGGGTTATGTAATGATGGTCCAGGGCAACCCAACAAACTCCTTGAAAGTATGAGTCAGTTCTCATAATTCAGTATGAGCGCAAGGAGTGGTGGGGTGGGTGCAGTACTGGGGACAGCTGGCCAGAAGGGCCTCTTTCATAAAGTGACATCTGGGCAGACACCTGGGAGAAGTAAGAAAGTAGGCCTTGTTAACCTTTAAAATAAGTTTTTATCAGCAAAAATGGATTTATTCGGGAATAGTAGAGACTTGCAACTCATGACACACAAGTGGTGGCAAAGCCATAGGCAAGCCCAACAAACAAGAGAAAGGAATGTTATTTTATGGAGAAGAAGGAGGAAGTTAGGAGGGGTTGTTCTGAAGTAAAATCCCTTGGAGAAAAGCAAGGGCTCAGAGTGACCATGTTTCTCATTGGCTGAGTTGCAAGAAGTAGTCAATTTCTTGTAGGAGATGCAGTATACATCTTTTCCTGTTGGGGACTGAAATTGATGATTCTTTCCTCTTGTGGATTCTGTTGCGAGTCTGTAATTGACCATTTTTCCTGTAATTGATGTTGAGCGGTCCGCCCCTCCTTCTAGCCTGCTAACTCTACTTAGTGAGGTTTCCTTTTATTAATTTTCACAGTCTTATGAATATTGGAGGAAGGACATTCCAGGCAGAGGAAACAGCAACTACATACAAAGGCCCAGCAGTGGGGATGGGATTGTTATGTTCAAGGGACAATAAGAAAGCAGGTGTGGCTAGAGCAACACGAGTAAGTGCGGAGAGGTAGGCGGAGAGATGATAGAAATGCACGCCATATCGTTCTGGCAGGTCACGGTGAGAATTTGTGAATTCTACCAAGAGAGATGGGAATCCATTGGAGGGTTTTGAGAAGTGGAGTAACATGATCTGATTTATATTGTCCTGACTGCTTTGAGACAATAGGTTGCAGAAGACCCAAGGTTCCACCAGGGAGACTGGGATGCTATTCACAAAAATCCAGGCGAGATAATGGTGGGTAGAGCCAGGTGGTAGCCGTAGAGGGGTGAGAAATTGCCACACATCAGATATATTTGAAGGCAGAGCTCAGAGGATGTCGGGAACACCTGGATGTGGGATGGAAGAGACAGTCAAAGATGACTCCACGATGTGGGGCCTGAACAACTAACTGCATGTGAATTTTGCAGTAGAGGGGACAGAAAATGATGGGGTAGAGGAAAGGCTTTCATGTGCTACAACAGTTACAGTGAATGAACCAGAGGTATAAATCAACTCGGGATGCATCAAAACAACGCTAGGGTGAAAACCAGGCTTCCAAATGGTACACTCAAAAGGATGCAATTTTCATAAATTTTTAAGACATGTTCAACAGTATTGTTTTGAGCTCCATACATATGTAGTAAAGTGTGAAAACACACATGGAATGATTAAAGAGTGTGCAGTCAGGGTTGAGCACCATCTGGTTGCTTTACCCTTTAAAAAATCCTATTGCTCGGGACCAATCCTCGGCCAGTTAAACCAGAATCTCTGGGGATGGACCCAGGGCATTTTTTTTTTTTTTAAAGCTCCCTGGGGATTCCGCTGTGGTGGTAAGGTGGAAAACCACTGCCTTAAACTGAGCAACAATTGTGAAATCTGAGAAGCACAAGGAATTTCTTTTTTTATGCCTAAGCCTTGGACAGAGTATCTGTTTTATTTATTTTATTTTATTTATTTTATTTTATTTTATTTTATTTTATTTCATTTTATAAAAGTTTAGGAGTGCCTGGGTGGCTCAGTCGGTTGAGCGTCTGACTTCAGCTCAGGTCATGACCTCACAGTTTGTGAGTTCGAGCCCTGCGCTGGGCTGTGTGCTGACAGCTGGGAGCCTGGGGCCTGCTTTGGATTCTGTGTCGTGTCTCCCTCTCTTTCTGCCTTTTCACCACTCACACACACACACACACACACTCTCTCTCTCTCTCTCTTTCTCTCTCCAAAATAAACATTAAGAAAAAATTAAAAAAAAAAAAAAAGTAACCAAAGCTTTGATGAGAAATGTTTCTCGTTTTGGAAGTACTTGCTCAGGGCTGGTCCAGCCCTAATTAGAATGGGAGTGGGAGAGACCAAGTCCCTGGAAAGGCCTCTCTGGATGTGTCTGTAGGAGAGCTGTCTGCAGAGCTTTGCCCCAGCACACGATGCTTCTACCCACACTCTTCATCCAGCAAGGTGTCCTGGTTCTGCTTCCTACTCCAAATGCTCCTTAGCACAGATCAAATCAGTTAAATTCTTGATCCTACCCCTCACTTTATAGGAGGAAACCAGAGTTCTTGGGAGATTGTAATACAAGACTCAACACTGGTCAGGGGCAGCTTTCTTACAGAAAAGAGCTCTGAGTTAAGCCTCCAGAGCTGGACCACTACTTTGCCACGAAACCTTGGGCGGGTCTCTTCCTTCTGTGGGCCTGTTTCTCCAACTGTACCATGTAGAGACTATTCTAGACTCGGTAGCCACAGGCCCTATAGCTCCATCATCAGGACCAAACCCACTGCCCAGATCTCTGTATTATTCCATCCTCCATCGGATCAATGAATTGCACATTCCAGGAAAGCAGAGAAACGTTGGTCTCATTCACTCTGGTTTCCTCAGCAGCTAGGACAATGCCTGGCACTCAAAAATAATAGACCTTGGGGCACCTGGGTGGCTCAATCGGTTGAACATCTGACTTCGGCTCAGGTCATGAACTCATGGTTCATGAGTTCGAGCCCCATGTCAGGCTCTGTGCTGACATCTCAGAGCCTGCTTCGGCTTCTGTGTCTCCCTCTCTCTGTTCTTCCCCATTTCACACTCTGTCTCTCTCTCTCAAAAATAAATATTTTTTTTTAATTAAAAAAAAATAATAGACCTTGGGTGGCATGACAACTGTAAGCAAAGTTAAAAGACCAACAAACTGGCGTGCCTGGGTGGCTCAGTCAGTTAAGCGTCCAACTTCGGCTCAGGTCATGATCTCGCGGTTCATGAGTTCAAGCCCCGCGTCAGGCTCTGTGCTGATGGCTCAGACCCTGGAGCCTGTTTCAGATTCTGTGTCTCCCTCTCTCTCTGACCCTCCCCCATTCATTCTCTGTCTCTCTCTGTCTCAAAGATAAATAAACGTTAAAAAAAAAATTAAAAAAAAAAAAAAGACCAACAAACTACTGGGGAGCCTAACCCGATGCAGTTTTATCAGAGCCTAACTGACACAGGAGAAGAGAAATACAGTAGTCCCCCTTATCTGTGGTTTTGCTTTCTGCAGTTTCATTTACCAATGGTCAACCACAATCCAGGAGCGGATGATCCTCCTGAAATGTCATCAGATAGTCAAGAGAAAACCTCACGCTACGTCACTGACCTCACTTCATCCCATCATAGGTATTTTGTCATCCTACGTCATCAGAAGCAGAAGGGTGAGTACAGTGCAGTAAGATATTTTGAAAGAAAGAGACCACATTCATAGCATTTTTATTACAGTATGGTGTTATAATCATCCTATTTTGTTATTAGTCATTATTGTTCATCTCTTACAGTGCCTAATTTATAAATTAGACTTTATCATAAGTATGTATGTGTTGGAAAAAACACAGAATATATAGAGTTCAGTATTACCCATGGTTTCAGGTATCCACCAGGGGTCTTGGAACATATCTCCTGCCAAAAAGGAGGGACTACCTTACCTAACTCCAGCAGGCTCTAAGTTGCCATGTGGGAGAAGGGAAATGCCTCACTGCGACCCACTGCCGCCATCCTGTGCCACCTACAGGGGTCGGGGAGGGTTGGGATGTGCTAAGAAGCACGTGTGAAGTCCACAGTCCAGAGGCACAGGCTCAATAAAAGAATCATACTTAATCATAGGACTATAGAACACTGTCCCCTGCCAACACACACACTTACTGAATTTTACTACCACCATATTACTAAAGGACTGTTCCAGCAATTCCTTTTACCCAGTACATCATGTCCAGCCATCAGGAAAAAATGACAAGGTCTGCTAAATGGGAAAAGTCCAAGTTTGAAGAGACAAAATGAGCATGAGGATCAGACTCAGATATGGTAGGGATGTTGGAATTATCAGATTGGGAATTTAAAACGACGACGATTGATATGCTAAGGACCCTAATGGATAAAGTAGACTGCATGCAAGAACAGACAGACAGTGGAAGCAGAGAAATAGAAACTCTAGGAAAGTATAAAAAAGGAAAACTGGAGAGAAAAAACATTGTAATAGAAATGGAGACTGCTTCTGATGAGCTCACTGGGAGACTGGACACAGCCGGGGAAAGAACCTCTGAGCATGAAGATTCCTCAGGAGAAACTTTCCAAACTGAAAAGCAAAGAAAAGAGACTGAAAACAGTGGAACAGAAGATCCACGAACTGTGTGACCACAAAAAATGAGGTATAACACAGGCATAATGCGAATACAAGGAGAAGAAAGAAACAAGCTGAATATTTGAAACTCTAATGACTGAGAATTTCCCCCAGATTAATGTCAGGCACCAAACCACAGAACTAGGAAACCCAGGGAACACCATGCAGGATAAATGGAAAACAAAAACAAACAAAAACCACACACAACAAAACAACAACAATAAAAACCCTATACCTGGGTATATCATATTAAAATTGCAGAAAGGGAAAAGTAAAGAAAAAAATCTTGGTACATCACAGGAAAAATACCTTACCTATCAAAGACCAAAGATAAGAATTACACCTGACTTCTCCTCAGAAACCATGCAACAAGAGAGTGGAGTATAGTTTTTCAAGTGTTGGGGGGGAGAAAACCACCACCAGCATAAAATTCTGGATCCTGTGAATTATCCTTCAAAAATGAAGGAGAAATTAAGATTTTCTAAGACAAACATAAATTGAGGGACTTTTCGCAAGTATATCTGCTCTAGAGAGAAGGAAAATGATATAGATCAGAAACCCAGATTTATATGAAGAAAGGAAGAACATCAAAGGAATAAGTGAAGTTAAAATAAAAACATTTTTCTTATTCTTAATTGGTCTAATAGATAGGTTTGTTCAAAAAAAAATGGTAACATTACATTCAGTTATATATGCTCATGTATAAGTAAAATGAATGACCCCAATCATGTAGTAGATGGGAGGGAAGAATTAGGATTATTTTGTTATTATAAGGAACTCACGCTGCTCATGAAGTAGTAAAGAATTATTTGAAACTGGACTTGTATTAGTTGCAATTGTATACTTCAAACTCTAAGACAATCATTAAAAAAAGTAAAAAAGGAAGGATAACTCATCTACTAAGAAAGAGAAAATGGAATCATAAAATGCTCAGTTAAAACCACAAAAGACAAAAACAAGTGGAAGACAAAAATAGGAACAATAACAAAAAAGGCAACAAATATAATAGATATTAATCCAACCATATCAATAGCCACTTTAAATACAATGGTCAAAATACGCCAAGAAAAGATATTGTCACAGGGGCGCCTGGGTGGCTCGGTTGGTTGGGCGTCCAACTTTGGCTCAGGTCATGATCTCACAGTTTGTGGGTTTGAGCTCCACGTTGGGCTCTGTGCTGACAGCTCAGAGCCTGGAACCTGCTTCTGATTCTGTGTCTCCCTCTCTCTCTGGCCCTCCCCAGCTCGCTCTCTGTCTCTGTCTCTCTCAAAAATTTAATTTAAACAATTAAACAGATATTGTCACAGTGGATTAAAAGGCAAGACCCAATCATATGTTACCTACAAGACACCCACTTTATATATAAAGACATGTATACATTAAAAGTAAATAGGTGGAGAAAGCTATACCAGGCTAACATGAATCCAAAGAAAACAAAAGTAGCTGTTTACTTTCAGACAGAGCCAACCTCAGAGCAAGGAAAGTTATCAGAGATCCATCAACTGGATACAATGGACATCTATAGACTGCTTCATCCAACAGCAGCAAATACACATTTCCCCCCAGCTCACACAGAGCAGTCACCAAGACAAACAGCCAAGGGCATAAAACACAACTTCACAAATTTAAGAGAATAGAAATTATACAATGTCTGCCCTCAGACCATAGTGGAATTAAACTAGAAATCAACAACACAAAGCTGGAAATCCCACAATGCTTGGAGATTAAACAGTGCTTTTCTAATTAACATATGGGTCAACGAAGAAGTCTCAAGAGAAATATGAAAATATTTTTAGTTAAGTGAAAGTGAAAACAAAACTGAGCAAAATTAGTGGGATGCAGTGAAAGCAGTGATTAGAGGAAATTTCTAGCATTGAATGCATATATTAGAAAAGAAGAAAGATCTAAAATCAATAATCCAAGCTTCTATTTTAGGAAACTAGAAAAAGAAGAACAAATTAAATCCAAAGTAAGCAGAAGAAAAGAAATGAAAATTAGAGTGTAAATCAGGAAATTGAAAACAGAAAATGAATAGAGAAAATCAACTAAACCAACAAGGTGAATCACTAAAGCTGGTAAGCTTCTAGTCAGGCTAACTAAGAAGAAAAGAGAGAGGACACAAATTAGTAACATCAGAAATGAAAGACTGGACATCAATACTGGCCCCTCAGACGTGAAGAGGATAATAAGGGAATACTGTGAACAACTCTGTACCTGCAAATGTGATAACCTACACAAAATGAACAATTTCCATAAGAGACACACGAGAAAAAAATAGACCATTTGAATAGGCCTATGTCTATTACAGAAACTGATTTGATAGTTAATAGTCTTCTAAAACACACAAGGTTCAGATGGGTTCACTGGTGATTTTTACCAAACATTTAAAGAAGAAATATACCAACTCTAAAATCTCTTTCAGAAGATAGAAACAGAGTGAATACTTCCTAACTCGTTCTATGAGGCCAGCGTTATCCGAATACCAAAACCAGGTAAATACAGTACAAGAAAAGGATAAATGGGGGCACCTGGGTGGCTCAGTTGGTTAAGCGGCCGACTTTGGCTCAGGTCATGGTCTCGCGGTCCGTGAGTTCGAGCCCCGCGTCGGGCTCTGTGCTGACCGCTCAGAGCCTGGAGCCTGTTTCAGTTTCTGTGTCTCCCTCTCTCTCTGACCCTCCCCCGTTCATGCTCTGTCTCTCTCTGTCTCAAAAATAAATAAAACGTTAAATAAATAAATAAATAAATAAATAAAAGAAAAGGATAAATGAATATCTCTCATGAACATAAATGCAAAAATGCTTAAAAATGAGCAAATTCAATCCAACAATGTATACAAAGAAGTATACACCACAGACAAGTGGGATTTATCCTGGGTATATAAGGTGGTTCAACATTCAAAAATCAGTTCCTGTAATCCATCACAACAGGTTAAAGAAAAAAAGTTACATAATCCCATCAATAGAGAAAAGGCACTCAACAAAATCCAAAACCCACTCATGATAAAAACCCTCAGTAAATAGTCATAGAAGGGAACTTCCTCAATTTGACAGGAAAAAAAAAATCTATTAAACTCCCAAATAGATCAGCATGTCATATGCTCTCCATTCTGTTATACTTGTCTATATGCCTGTTTTTCATGTCAGTACTATCCTATTTTGATCACTATATCTTTGTAATATAGCTTGAAATCAAGAAGTGTGATGCCTCCAGCTTTGTTCTTTTTCCTTAGGATTGCTTTGGCTATTCAGGGTCTTTTGTGGTTTCATACACGTTTTAGGATAGTTTTATCTATATCTGTGAAAAATATCATTGGAGTTTTGGTAGGGATTTCGATGAACCTGTAGATCGCTTTGGGTAGCATGGACATTTTCACAATATTTATTCTCCCAATATAAGAACATGGGATACCTTTCCATTTATTTGTGTCTTCAATCTTTCATCAGTGTCTTATAGTTTTCAGTGTACAGGTCTTTTGCCTCCTTGGTTAAATTTATTCTTAAATATTTTATTGTTTTTTGATGCCACTATAAATGGGATTGCTTTCTTTTTTCTATTATCATCCCTTTATGTCTGAGAAGTTTATAATAATGGCTCTTATTTTATTCATGATTCTGATAATCTGAGTGGTTTTTTTCCCCCTTTTCTGCATGATATTGTATCTACGGTGTTACTAAATTCATTTATTAGTCCTTGTAGTTTTTGGTGGAGTCTTCATGTTTTTTTATATCACGTCATCTGCAAAGATAATTTTACTTCTTCCTTTCTGATTTGGATGTGTTTTATTTCTTTTTCTTACCTAATTGCTATGGCTAGGGCTTCCAGTACTATGCTGAATAGAAATGGTCAGGGGCGCCTGGGTGGCTCAGTCGGTTAAGCCTCCGACTTCAGCTCAGGTCACGATCTCGCGGTCCGTGAGTTCGAGCCCCGCGTCAGGCTCTGGGCTGATGGCTCAGAGCCTGGAGCCTGCTTCCGATTCTGTGTCTCCCTCTCTCTCTGCCCCTCCCCCATTCACGCTCTGTCTCTCTCTGTCTCAAAAATAAATAAACGTTAAAAAAAAATTTTAAATAAATAAAAAAAAAATGGTGAGAGTGGCATCCTTGTCTTGTTCCTGATCTTAGAGGAAAGGCCTTTAACTTTACACCATTGAATATGACGTTAGCTGTAAGCTTGTCATATATGGCCTTTATTACGTTGAGGAACAGTCCTTCTAAACCTAATTTGTTGAGAGTTTTTATCATGAAGGAATGTTGAATTTTGTCAAATGCTAAACATACTTCTTTCCAATAAGATATAATCTGGAAGGGGGCGCCTGGCTGGCTCATTCAGAGGAACATGCAAATCTCGACCTTGGGGTCATGAGTTCGAGCCCCATGTTGGGTACAGAGATTACTTAAATACATAAAACTTAAAAAAAAAAAAGATATAACCTGCACATCACTTTTGCTTACATCCCATTGGCCAGGTCTTAGGGCCACACATAACTACAAGGGTGGCTGGGAAATGTAGCCTTTCTCATGGGTGGCTTTATACCCTGTTAAACATTGGTGATTCTATCTCTAAAAAAAGAAGATGTAATGGATTTGAGGGTTCAACTAGCAGTGTCTGCCGTAACATATTGACAGGAAAAGACTTGAAAAACTGGTAAGAGTATTTCTCTAGGAACAGGGTACTGGTGGCTGGGGATACAGATGGCAGGAAAATATCCCCTTTAAACGCTGATTTGTTCCATGTAAATGCATGTAAACATTTTAAACAAAGTACTCAAAACAGCACTACCCTATGTACTTGGTAAATCTCAACAGCTGGCTCAGTGACCAGAAGTTTTTGCACCCTCACCCTCACCCACTCAGAGAGGGTTCTAGATGTGGTGTGAAACTCGGGCCACGTCAAACTGTACAGAATTCGTATGGTTTGAGGAGCAGGGGAAGCCCATTGGTTTGCATGGGCAGAGGCCTGGGGAGGAATGCAAATTCAGATAAACACGTGTGAGAGCTGCTCTTTTGGAACCAGCAGACCCAGTTGGCATCAAGCCTTCCTTATGATGCTGCTAGGCTTGCTTGGGGGAGAGAAGGCCAATTCTGCTGCCAAGCTCTTCCCCAGAGCTGCTCTTACACAGAAGGAGAAGGAGACAAGCACCCTTTGAACTGGAGGGGTTGGGGAGCTGGGCCCAGAGACACAGCCAGCTTCTAGGGTAGGCGGGGCCACTTGCCCTTTGAAGCAAGGAGCTTTTGAACCTTCTGCCAGGCACAGGTCACAGCTGCCTTCATCTGGCTCTCATCTCCCTCTCAGCCTTCATGACTCAAGAGAACATTGGAGCAAACTTCAGGCTTGCATGGGGTGAGGGCTGCAGGGGCGGTCAACCCCTCCACCAAGTGCGTGGGGCCACCCCCTCCCACTGGCCCCAGCTGGACCAGGTGGCACAGCACAGGACAGACACCCTCCCATCCCCTGGTGCACAGACAGTGCAGGTCTGGCTCCCTTGACTGGGTCCCAGCACCCCCTGGGGCTCCCCACAGTGGTTCTTTAATGCCCAAGGGGCTCTGTGCACAAAGAGAAACATGTCTAACTCTACACCTGTCTAATGTGCAATGTAGGAAAATTGCAACAGCGTTTCTCTAAATGCTCACATGTAGGCTCAGCTCGGAGATGCTGTGGGTTTGGTTCCATACTACTGCAGTAAAGCTAACATCACAACAAAGCAAGTCAAAAGAATTTTTTGGTTTCCCATATAAAAGTTACATTTACACTATAGTCTATTATTTAAGTCTATTAGGGGTGTAATAACATTACGTCTAAAAAAAACAATGTATGTACTTTAATCAAAAAATACTTTATGGTGTGCCTGGGTGGCTCAGTCAGTTAAGCTTCTGACTCTTCGTTTCAGTTCGGGTCATGATCTCACGGCTTTGTGGGTTCGAGCCCCACGTTGGGCTCTGCACTGACAGGGTGGAGTCTGCTTGGGATTCTCTCTCTCTCCTCTCTCTCTGTCCCTCTTCGACTTGCACTGTCTCTCTCTCTCTCTCTCTCAAAATAAATAAATAAACATAAAAACAAAGAATGCATGGAATTGAAAAGATCCTCATTTTATTGAGAATTAAAACAATTATTTTTAAAAATACTTTATTATCATTTGAGCTTTCAGCTAGTTGTAATCTTGCTGGTTGAGGGCCGCCTCTGTGTTAATGGCTCAGCTGATTAGGGTGGTGGTTGCTGAAGCCTGGGGCGATGGCGATTTCTTTTTTTTTTTTTGCCCCAATCTTTTTTTTTTTTTAATGTTTATTTATATTTGAGAGAGAAAGAGAGAGAGAGAGAGAGAGAGAGAGAGAGAGAGTAGGGGAGGAGCAGAGAGAGCCAGAGACAGAATCCGAAGCAGGCTCCAGACTATGAACTCTCAGGACAGAGCCCGATGCAGGGCTCAAACTCACCAACTGTGAGATCATGACCTGAGCCGAAGTCAGTCCCTTAACTGACTGAGCCACCCAGGTGCCCCTGTGGCGATTTCTTAAAATAAGACAACAATGCAATTTGTTGCATCGACAAACCCTTCCTTTCATTTGAACAGGTAGGGGCCACTGTAGGGTTATTAATTGGCCTAATTTCAGTATTGTTGTGTCTCAGGGAACAGGGAGACCTGAGGAGAGGGAGAGAGACGGGGGGACGTCCAGTCAGTGGAGCAGTTAGAAGCCACACAACATGTATCAACTGATTTCGTGGTCATGTATGGGCTTGCTTCGTGGCGCCCCACACAATTACATTGGGATGTCGAAGATCGCTGATCACAGACCCGTATAACAAATAGGATAATAATGGAAAAGTCTGAAATACTGTGAGAATTACCAAATGTAACACAGAGACCCGAGGGCACAAAGGCTGTCGGAAAATGGCAGTGACAGACTTGCTCGGTGCAGGGCTGATGCAAACCTTCAGTCTGTAAAAAGTGCGACATCTACAAAACATCACAGAGCAAAGCTCGAGCCGAGGTATGCCTGTATTCTCTCTACAATTAATACGCTGAATTTTTATCACTTCAACAAGATAGATTTCCCCGAACACTTAAACATTGCATGTAATCAATTATATACCCTTCCTAATTCTAACGATTCAGAGTCTCATAAATGTTTCAACTGCCTTTAAATATCAACGAGTAAGGATACAGCAGTCACAAAAACCGGATCTGCATACTCATACTAAGACTGGTTACAAAATGCTAATGCACGGATCTAAATTTGTTTTACTTTATTATCTGTAGTCAGCACTCCCAGCAGCAGACGGAGTAGACATCCTGTGTGCCACCCATCACTGCCCTCTCCTGGGCATCTCAGAGAGCTGGCATGCTACCCTCCCGTGGGAGGCGCCTCGCCACATCTCTGTGCCACAAACCGTCCATCCTGGGCACACTGACTGGACCTGGGGTGGGTCCCAGACTCTAAGTCAGGACCTCACGGGCCAGCCAGGCATATCTACCCCAGGCACAAAAGTTCTGCC
This sequence comes from Lynx canadensis, assembly GCF_007474595.2. Classification (NCBI taxonomy): domain Eukaryota; kingdom Metazoa; phylum Chordata; class Mammalia; order Carnivora; family Felidae; genus Lynx; species Lynx canadensis. The sequence goes on along the minus strand of NC_044313.2, from coordinate 47,742,095 downwards.
CAAGGAAGGTTGTGGGTGGTGGCATCTGAGCCAAGCGATCAGCAACGCGCCGGGGCACCCGAATGTGGGGGCAAACACCAAAGACTCACAGAGGAGGCAGAGGGCAGAAGCCGGGCAGGAGCCCTGAGCAAGTTGGGGACCAGCTGGCCAGAAGCAGCTGCAGCAGTGGAAACAAGGTGGGACAGCAGTGTCAGAGTGGGAATGATGCTCTGGGAGTCGGTGATGTGGATACACCCTCAGGCCTGTCCTGAAGAACCTGGCTAGGGGACTGGCCCGAGTGGTTTTCTCCTCCCCCCACCCCCACCCCCGCCCCCCCACATGTTCTTCACACAGGTGAAGGGAATGGGCAGAAGATCTCCTGAGCTGACGTGATGGCATGTGTGGAGGCCAAGCACACAGGACACAGAAGTGGATTCAGAGATTTGTGTGCAGAAAGTGAGGGGAAGCAGGATGGGGTGCCGGGAGAAAACGAACTGTGAGGCCATTCCAAGGGAGGCCTCAATGGACCCCATGGGGAGGCAGGGGCTGGAGTCACTCATCAGTTGTCCGGAAATGAGGCAAGGGGACTTTGGAGAGCCTTGGGTCCTAGATCCCCGCGTGAGGCAGCTTCCTTGTGCCAGGGGCAATTCCTTCCTGAGCTCTCAGATTTCAACACCTGATCCTGAAGGGTGGCCTGTGTGGCCACCATTATACTAGAGGTGGCAGGCTGGTCAATGAGCGTGAGGTTGGCCTGTGGTCTGAGATGTGGTCTGGTCAGTGACCAGACCTGGCCAGCCTCTGTAGAACATTCAGTGAAAAGAACCTCTCATGGTTTAGGGGAGAGAGCTGACAGGATCAGATTTTCATTCTAGATTGCTGTGGGAGCTCAGGAGAGAGAGCAAGACTGATGAGAAACATGAAGTGTGGCCAGTGCACAGAAGATGTCTAAAGACACAGGAGTGGCTAGGACCTCACAGAGCCTGGGGAGGTAAGGGGGGGGGCGGAGCTTAGCACAGAGTCTGGGGAGAGCTGCGACACTTACAGGGCGGGGAGATCAGGATACTCCAAGGAGTTGGGTGTGCAATAGTGCAATACATGGTCTTTCCTGGGTGGGTAAATTGGAGAGCCAAGAGAACGAAAGCTCCAGGGAGGAAGGTGACATCACAGACCGAAAAGCCCTCCTTTCCTCCCCCAACACATGCACACTCAAGCAGTGGCTTGGTAAACTGAGTTCAGCCGGCTGCCCCTAGATGGCAGTGTACGCACATAGCAGGAGCTGCCCAGCAAAACTCCCCAGGGACAGCAAGGGTCTCCCATGGGACCAGCAGAAGCTCACCAGGGCTGTGAGAGGGACCAGGAGAGGCACCCATGATGCTTGCTGCATCCACCTATGCTCTGCTTTGCTGCAGGTGTGTGTGTGTGGGTGCCTCTCTCTCCCTGTCCTCTGTGGGGAGCGGGGTGGGCAGGGCCTGAGCACAGCCCCCCCCCCCCAAATCCCCATGTTTATGACTCTCCAGGGGCACAGTCTTGGGTGGAAGATTGGACATAAAGCCAGTGGTTCTGGTTCGACCACTTACGGGCTGAAGTGACTCGCTGAGACTACTTTGCACATTCGTTTTATAAATGTGCACCTTCATGAAGCCCAGTTCACGTGAGATTATTCCAGAAGGAACGCTTCTACACCGTCAGGTGACTTTCACTTCTGTGTCTATCCCTTATTTCCATGCTTTCAGGGACAGAGCTGCGGGTTGAGCCAAGGCAGTCTTACGGGTCCTTGTCTTAACCTCTCGGATCTGTCTCCCCCCCCCCCCCCCCCCCCCGCCTCGCCGATGTCTCATCTGGCCACATCTGGGGACTTCCTCTTTGGCAAAATTATCTTCTCCCATCTGAAGTAATTACAGTATGGGTGGCACACAGGCAGGGCTGGAAGGGCACTGGGAGGTCATCTACTGAACAACCTTCCCCTCTTTCCTACCCTCAGTTTATGGATGGGATGAACGAGGTGAGAAAGCCAATCACCAGCACAGATAACATGGCCTCAGCCTCAATCATTAAAGTGTGCTCCACCACACAAGTCAGACCCTTATGTTCACACGTGAGTTCCTACCACAAATCTCTACAATCTTGTAGGAGACACAATCGGAGGGTAGGGGGCCCATGGCTGAGGCTGCAGATGCAAATAGAAGCAAGAGGCCCTTGGAAGTTTGCAGATTCTTTAAAATAGACTGTTCTGGAACCAACACAGCAGGCATTGGGTGACAGGCCAACCACTTGAAACTGGGGATCCCTCCTTCCTTCCTGAAACATTCGTTTCCCTTGACTTCCACACACCACCCCTTCTTTTTTTTTTTTTTTTTAACTTTTTTAATGTTTATTTATTTTTGAGAGAAACAGACAGAGTGCAAGCAGGGGAGGGGCAGAGAGAGAGGGAGACACAGAACCCGAAGCAGGCTCCAGGCTCTGAGCTGTCGGCACAGAGCTGGATGCGGCGCTCAGACTCTGGGACGGTGAGATCATGACCTGAGCTGAAGTCTGGCACTTGACTGACTGAGCCACCCAGGCGCCCCATACACACACCACCCTTCTGACACTGCTCTTTCCCCACCGGCCGCTCTTTCAGTCTCCTTGATCCCTGTCCTCTTCCTCTTAATCTCTTCCAAGTTTGTGTTCATGGGGATTCTGCCTTGGTCTTTTCCCTTCTCATCTCCCAGTCCCAGGATAATTTCCTCTACCGCCATGGTTTTAGCCACCATCCCTGTGCTGCTTTGTCACTACCCATTCTCCTCTCCTTTCTTTCAAACAGGCTTGGGAGCTTAATTTTTAAAAATTACATTTCTCCGCCTCCCTTGGAGCTAAGGCTTGCCATGTGACCAGACTCGGTCAAGGAGCCATCACATCAGCAGGGGTCTGTGGGGATTTCTGGGAAAGTTTTGCTTTTCTAACAAGGTGCTGTAACTTCTGCCTGTCTGGAATGCGTGTGGGGAGTAGAGCTGGAACAGCCAACGCGTGACCACAAGCTGCGGATGATGGCTTCCTCAGGAAGGCGAGCTAGCGCAGACCTACAGAGAGGACCTGGGACCTGAAGGCACTGTGGAACTCTGAACGGCCTCGCCCTGCTTCCCTTTAGACTTTTCATTACGTTTTTCAACAAGTACAGCACCAAACATCAACAAAACCCACTCAGTTAAAGCAATGTAATTGGGTTGCTGTTACAGGAGCTGAACACAGGCTCTAATTAAAACAGTGCCCAAGGGGTGCCTGGGTGGCTCAGTCAGTTGAGCGTCTTGCTCTTGGTTTTTAGCTCAGGTCGTGATCTCATGACCCATGTCATAAGATCAGCCGTGGTTCGTGAGTTCAAGCACTGCATCGGGCTCTGTACTAACGGCACAAAGCCTGCTTGGGATTCTCTCTCTCTCTGCCCCTCTCCTGCTTGTGTGCTCTCTCTCTCTCTCTCTCTCTCAAAATAAATAAACAATTAAAAAAAAAGTGTTAAAAAACACCCCAAGGGGCGCCTGGGTGGCTCAGTCGGTTAAGCATCCGACTTCGGCTCAGGTCACGATCTCACTGTCCGTGAGTTCGAGCCCCGCGTCGGGCTCTGTGCTTGCTCAGAACCTGGAGCCTGTTTCAGATTCTGTGTCTCCCTCTCTCTCTGACCCTCCCCCATTCATGCTCTGTCTCTCCCTGTCTCAAAAATAAATAAAACGTTAAAAACAAAACAAAACAAAAAACACCCCAAAACAGTGCCCACATTTACAGCTTCTGCTTAGATGTCTCTCCTAAACCCTAAACAGCAAATTGGACCTCTTGCCTCTGTCCTGGGACACTTCAAGGGAAGACGTCCAGGTCGTCACCTGTCACCACACACACGCAGGGTCACCCAGATTCCTTCTCAGTGAACAGCATGCCTATCTATGAAGCCAGAAGACGATGTCTGTTTCTCATCTTCTCATCCAGTCACCCCTCAGTTCTACCTCCTGCACGTACTTTCAACCTGGTCACCTCTTCCCATTACCACATTGTCAACTTCCTGAACCACTGTAATAGTGTCCTTCCTGTCTGTTCTTTGCTCCAATCTTGCTCTCTCCAATGCATTCTTCCAACACCTACCTTCGGAGGGACCCTCCTAAAGCTCAGATATAACAATGTTACTATTCTGCGTAAAACCTGGGGGGACTGCTTATGGCCTAAGGAATACCAGCCACACAAAACTCCGCCAGGCGTTGTGTGAGGTACGTCTCACACACACCATCTTTTCTTTGGCATATAGATGTTGCTTCACGGACCACAGGGATGTGCATTTGACCCAGACCTGGTCCAAGTATGGAATCTTCCCTCCTTCACTACACTGATGGGTCCAGGAGTGGGCATATGACCAGAACTGGACTAGTTAAAGTTTCTTGGGATTAGTTCATACCAACCTCTAGGTGTAGAGTCGTGTCGGAGATGTGTAAACTGAGCACTAGGAGAAACAGACTGGGTTGGAGGGGCTCCCAGTCTGCACAACCCACAGGATCAGCCTCCAGTTTCCAGAGTCACTCTGGTTTCAAGTTCTGTTTTTGATTCTGTGAGCGACCTGAGTATCCTTCCAGTAATCTCTCCTCCTTAGGCCTAAGCTAGTTCGAGTGGGATTTTCTTCTTTCCATCAAAAACATGCTAACGTGAAGATTCTCAGTAGTCTGGCCTTAATAACACATCATTTTCAGCTAGCAGAGTTCCTTACAGCCGACAGATGTTTTATAAACATTATTTCACTTGATTCTTACTATAAGCTCATGAGGTGGGTTTTACAATTCTCTTGACTTTACAAAAAAGAAATCTAAGGTTTGGAGATGCATTTTGCTCAACATCAAGAGGCTGAGAATAGGGAGAGCTCAAACACCAAGCCCTTCTTTTTTTAAAGTTTTAAAAAATGTTTAAATGTTTATTTATTTTTGAGAGAGAGAGAGAGTGAGAGTGAGCTTACGTAGGGGAGGGGCAGAGAGAGAGAGAGAGGAAGACACAGAATCTGAAGCAGGCTCCAGGCTGACAGCTCAGAGCCTGACATGGGGCTCAAACCAACAAACCGTGGCTCATCACCTGAGCCAAAGTCAGACCTTTAACCAACTGAGCCATCCAGATGCCCCACCAAGTCCCTCTTCTATTCGAGCTCCTTCCTTCCTCCCTATTACCCACCCTTTGGCCCGTACACAGAGGTATGGCAGCGTGGAGCCCAGGATGAGCAAAAACGCAGCACTGGGACCGAAATCGGAACTGGACCAAACAGAAGGGTAAGGAAGACATCAGAGGACAATAGAGACCACGCTCTGCCATTGAAAATTTTACTTACAGCCAACTACAGCTCCAGGAAAAGGGGAAGAAACTCTCAGCTTCTTTTTCTAACCACCCCCTTCGCCCCGTACTGGTTTTTGTTCCCATAATCCATACCCCGGGCTTGCAGTCTGCACTATAATTCAGCTGTATACTTGGTAATTACAGCTGCAGGGATTGGCCTAGAAACGAAGTCACTGGCTACAATACAGCCAGTCCTTTTACGAGTTGGGGCTGTCCATCTCTTTATTTTTTATTTTGTTTTATTTTTTAAAGACTTTTTAAAAATGTTTATTTTTGAGCGGCAGAATGCAAGTGGGGGAGGGGCAGAGAGAGAGGGGGCAGAGGATCCGAAGCGGGCTCTGTGCTGACAGCAGAAAGTCCGATGAGGGGCTCGAACTCATGAACCGTGAGATCAAGACCTGAGCTGAAGTCAGACGTTCAACCGACTGAACCATCCAAGTGCCCCTTCTTTTTATTTTTTAAAAAAAGGACGATAAAATGGGCCTGCTCTGCTTTGAGTATCCCTGATGCGCTGAAGCTACCCATATTGCTAAAAAAATGGGTCAGGTAAAGCTCGGTGGGTCTCACGTGGCAGCTGGGAATGGCATACGTAACTGTCAAGCGAGGCCCAGTGGGGGTTGGTGGAGGCCACGGTGGCTCTGTGGACATGTCCTTCACCCTCTTCATACATACCCTGCTGCAGTGTGACCAACTGGTCCACAAGAGAGCAGTCTCCCGGAGGCTGCTTGGGCTGGCAGGACCCCCACCAGTCCGTGGTACATAATGGTAGCTTTGCCCTCCCCTTCTCCTCGGTCTAAGCTCACGCCTCCTTCACGTCCAGAACTCGGCAGGTATCATCAGTGTGAATGACTATCTTTCCAATACCAACTTTACTGGAAACATCTCTGACTCCAGCCCCCACTCAATAATGGTGGAGGTATCCCTCCATCAGGGGTGTCCTCTCCATCAGTGCCCGCATCCCATCTCCCTTTCTTCAGAATCCTTGCGCCTGCCTTCTGTCCTGGATCACTCCTATCCCTCTGTAAATGTGCTCTGGTAACTTCTACATTTCAACAAACCCCTCTGTATTCTAATAAAAGTTAAAACCAGACATGGCTACAAGCATCCGGAAACACAGGATTAAGCAGGACAGAAATTTCTTTCTTTGATAGACAAAGTCAAGAGGCAGGTATTCCAGAGAAAGTAGGGTGGCTCCATAAACATGAGGAACCCAGATTTATTCTATCTTGTTGCACTAACATCCTCGACACGTGCCTTCCACTCCAAAGTCTGGCATGGTTGCTTGAGCTCCAGCGGGATATTTAGATATTCCACCGAGCAGGAAAGAACAAGGGCTGAGGAGGGAGCACGACTTCCTTTTAAAGCCGGTTCTCAGGTGTTGCATATGGATGCCTCCACTCACTGACTGTGGGCCGGAACTAAGTCATGTGGCCATACCTAGCTGCAAAGGAGTCCGAGAAACTTGCTTTTATTCTGGGGAGCCATGTAGCCAGGGGGAGAATGGCTCTTCGGGTCATCTAGCAATTTCTGCCAAAGCCTCCTGTGATTCCACACCCGTTTCGAGACCCCTCCTGGGTCTCTTGTTCCCTGTTAGACAAGCTGCCCAAACATGATAGTGGTTTGGCTCCCATCCCACCATTCCATGAACACTCCCCTTATCACATTTACCAATAACCTTTGTGTTGCCAGAGTCAATGGATCCTTCCCTGTCCTCATCTTATCTGAGTTCTAGGTAGCGTCTAACATAGCTGACCAGTCTGTTCTAGAAACTCTTTCCTTTCTTCGTCTGTGGGCTGTAGCAGTCTCCTGGTTCTCCTCTGGCCTCCTCAGCCTCTCTTTGTCTTCTTTCCTGCTCTGGCTCTTTCGACTCTTCTGGGTGCCTCTTGAACCCTCTCTTCTGCAACTACCTGTTCACTCTAGGTGACTTCCTCAGATCCCACAGCCTTTATCGACTTTAAGATGATGCCTCCCAAACCCCACCTCCGGCCCAGGCCTCCCTCCGAACGACTTGACCAGTGAATTGATCTCTGACCGGCATCTCAAACCCAGCATGGCTAAAACAGAATTCTTGATGCTTCTCCCTGAGCCGTAGTCCTTTCTTTCAGGCTACCTCCAATCAATGAGACACTGTCCACTGGCTTACTCCAGCCATAAACTTAAAAGTCATCTTTGGTTTCTCCCTTTCCTCCCCTGCCCCCGGCCCCCATCAGTCCTACCAACGTATCCTGTTGAGTCCACGTCCAAAATAGCTTCTCTCAACTACTCATCTTAGTGTGGCCACAATTCGGTCCAAACCACCATTATCTTTGGCCTGGGCTGCCACAACAGTCTCATTGTCTCCGCGCTTTTATTTCTGCCTGCCACCCACCCAATGTATTCTTCATGCAGCTGTAAATCAGAACGTGTTAGTCTTCCGCATAAAACCCTTCAATGGTTTAATAAAAGGCCTCCATCCCTAGACACAGCCTCACATGCCCTGCCCACCTCCCGACTTGGGGGTGAAGGAAAACCATATGGCCAGAATAGCAAGCCTGGGAAGGAGGTTTTCTGTCCGTTCCTTCACATGTCCAGAGCTTACTTTTGTCCACAGTTTACCTTTTTCAGGGCCTCAGTACATACTGCTCTCAACCTGGAATGTGTCAGCCTGGCTTTTCCCCAGGCTGTCCCCTCACTCATTTGACTTCAACAACTCTTCCTCAAGGACACAAAGTGACTCCTATTCTCTATCCCAGCTCCTTGCTTTTGTTTCAGCATTTATCTCAACTTGCAATTGTCCTTCCCACTAAAAGTAAGCTTTATGGAGCAGGAGGCCTCAGCTGTCTCTTTACTGCTGTACCCTCAGCATCAAAATAGGGCCTGCACAGGTACTCGATTAGGCACTCACTATCTGCTTAAAGGTGACTGAATGGACAGATTCCCCAAAGATGTCCCTGAGCTGCCTGGGATGTCACAAGCAGGCTTGTCTCCCCCTTGATAAAAAAACCTGGAATGGACTGAACCGTCTCCGTTGCAAGATCTCCTCCTTAAATAGGACTCAACCTGTTGATTTGCTTGTATTAAAATGTGGTTTACCTAGTTCCCTGGCCCAGTTTTGAGAGATGTGACTTTCCTGTTGCCCACCTAGCCCTCTTCCATTTGGATGACTTTAAGAATCACTAGCGTGCCTGTGCCTCATTTCAGAGAGGTGGGAGGAGACCATGGAGGGCAGAGCCTTTCTAGTACCACCCCCTGCAATTCATCCCTGGAGTCCGCCTCCTTCCTCAAGACTGCGCTCAGCCATCTCCCCGGGACAGAACTTAGTAACAAATCTCAGCAAGCGGTCCAAAGAAAGCTTGGTATTTTAGCACCAAGACTAGAAGGAGCAGGTCTTTGCTGCCCAGTGTGCAAAGAAATGCGAAATGTTAACTTACTACCCTTCTCTTCAAGTTCCCCGCCCCCTGCAGTCTCCCAAGCCAGCAGGAGCGCCTCCTATTTTCTTTCTTTCTTTTAAGTACGCTCTATGCACAACGTGGGGCTTGAAGTCACGACCCCAAGATCAAGAGTCGCATGCTCTGCGGACTGAGCCAGCCAGGCGCCCCGCCTATTTCAATACGGCCATTTTTCTTAATCCTGCGCTCACCCCTACACGGTCACCCCCCTACCCCCCTTGAGAGATGTTGCCTCCCCTCGGCCCCCACCACGCGGGTTTCTCCCGAGCTCAGGGCCAGCCCAATAGGAGGTAAGGCAGGGGGCGCCGACGCAGCACACCTTGGTGGGGCGCTCGCGGTGGCCCCAAAATGGGACAATGGGAAGTCGGGTGACCAGGCCCCACCACCGCTCGGGCAGCGCGGGCGGAAAGGCCGGGCGGCCTGGGGGAGGGGCGAGCGGGGGGCCGGGTGGGGCGGGGCTGTGGGCGGGGCCCTCCGGGGGCCGGGGCGGAGCCGGGGCGGGCCCGAGGAGCGCGGGCGGCACTGCACCGCGCAGGGAAGCGGCGCTTTTTTCTCTGCTGCCGCCCGGCGCCGCGCCCCCGGCCCCGCCCCTCCGCGCCCCGCCCCATCGCTCGGACGGCCCGAGTCGCGCCCTCCCACCCCGCGCCTCCGAACTTGCTCTAACTTCCTCGGCCGAGCCCGGCCGAGCCGGCTGCCCCTGCCGCCGCCGCCGCCGCCGCCGCTGCCGCCAGCCGCCGCCGCCGCCACCTGCCGCCCGCCGCCGCCGCCGCGCCCGGGTGAGTGGAGGCGCGGAGCCCCCCCCCGCTAGAGCGTCGGCCCTGCCCCGCTCATTGTCTGAGGCCGATCCCCCCCTCCCTCCCCCCGAGGGCCCTCTGGGGACTGGGACTGATCCCCAGGTTCGGGCTCGGCCCCTCCGGCTTCCTCGCCCTTGTCCCCGGAGGCGGCCCCACGGGGCGGGCGCTGGCTTTGTCTGCCCAGATCGCCCGCGAGGGGCTGGAGGCCTTGGCCCGGACCCCGCTAAGCCGAACTCCGGCCCCGGGCGGAGTGAGAGCCTCAGCGGGCGACCAGCCTGGCGCTGGGGCTTCAATAGCCGTCGCCCTGTCCGCGTTCCCGGACGGGTGCGCGCCGGAGTCGCGCGGGGGTGGCAGAGCTCTGGGAGAGGGGGGCTGGACCGCCGCCTTTAGGGGCTCTGCCTCCTGTCCCCTGTAACGAACCCAGGGAGGGGCACTCCCTTCGGCTCGGGCCGAGGGTAGAGGATGGGTGCAGACCCGGGAGGGCCGTCCCCTCCCCTGCCCCGCGGTGGTGTGTACCGAGTCGCTCACCCGGGCGGTGCGCCTCACTCTGCCCTGCACGGGTTTGGGGCGGCCCGAGTTGAGTAGGTGGTGACCCAGCTTCTCCGCGTTCGTCGTTGGAGGTTGTGCTTGGGAGCAGAGCCGAACTCCTGACCTAACTGGAGCTTCGTGGAGTTGGCTGGTCTCGCGCCGCTCCTCCTGCTGGGGAGGGGTGGTGGTGCGGGTGGGTGGAAAGTGTGTATGTGTGTGTAGGGGTGATTATGCGGCTGGGTAGGAAGTGTGTGTGTGTGTGTGTGTGTGTGTGTGTGTGTTGTGTGTGTGTTGGGAGGGGAACCTCCGGCACACGTGTGAAGTTGTCTGCTAGAAGCGCTCCCTGCTGTGGGGAGTCAGGGGGAAGGCGATGGCCCCAGTACTGGCAGGTGGCCTCTGGCTGCCAGCGGCGATGAGTGCGGCTGTGTGTGTGTACAAGCTGAGCGACTGTCCCGGGGGTGCTGGTGTCTGGGGGGTATCAGTCATGCTGAGACACCAGTGCAGGGCGTTACACTGGAGCCTCTGCTGGTGTGCTCACTCCAGTGATCTGCTCCCTAGAGGTCTTCCTTCCCGGATGGGGGTGGCTGGGGCTGATAGGAGTGGGTGTAGCTGCCTGCCAAAGCCTCAAAAGTAGCCTTCCAACTACCCTTTGACCTCAAAGAAGGGGAAGTTAGTGTCTGCTGAGTGCTTGGGCCACCCTTCCCTATTTGTGAAGGGGAAACCTGGGGTCTAGGCCACAAGCCCACCCAGCACCCCTTTATCCCTTCGATATTCAACTAGCCCAGTGGTTGGCAGAGGCACCCTTCCTTCCTTCCAGAGATCCTCCTGGGAACCTCAGAATGCAGCACAGACTCTTCCTTCTTGGCCCCATGTACCCTCCTATCTCCTCTCTCAGCTGTCTCCAAACTTTGTCCCAGTCCGATGATCCTAGGGTCTGGGAGACAGGCCACCAGAGGGATTTCCCCCTCCTCTCCTGCGGCATCGCGCTTTGTTCCCACCTTCAGCTGGAGAAATTTCTTGCTCTCTCCATCCCCACATCTTTGAACTGCTCCGCTTGAGACCATCAATGTGACTTTCAGGTCATTTAATAAAGCAGGATGGAGAGTCTGTGGGGGTGCCAGACGTGCCAGGTGCTGTTTGCAAGGCACTGTTCCAGGCTCACAACTCCCTGAGAGACCGTAGGCCCTGTGTGGGTCTTACAGCCCAGCCTGGACATAGGTGGTCAGTGCTCAGTGGTGCTTTATTGATTTGCACTTGGTCTCCCCCTAGGCAGCATTATTATTCAGGCAAAGCGGGAGTGCAAGCCCACTGGTGCTTCTGGAGGGTGGCTCCTTTAGGAAGAAAAGGCATGGGGGGGAAGGGGCTGCAGAGGGTGGGCTGCCCAGGGAAGTTCCCTCCTTTACCAACTGGGCAGCTGTGCTCATCTCTGAGGACAGGTGAGGGTGCCTCCCTCCCATATTTGAGGATGGAGGACAAAGGGCATGCCCTGTGTTGGAGGGGAGGGGGACTGCCGCCCTGCAAATCATGGTGATAGTGGAAGCCAGGGAGTTCTGGGCTTCCAGAAACATTATCTAAGGCCTCACTTGGGTCACCATGTGCTCAGAGATTGGACTTATTTTCTATTTGGCCTTGCCTACGAGTGCCATTGTGCCAGTCCTGGGCAACCTGTGCTGGATGTAAAACCTAGTGGAAGTTACGGACCAGTTTGCAAGCAGTTCCGTGCACGGTTTAAGAGTGTGGTAACGGTGAGTTTACTGAGACTTACTCTTGGTGGACACAGATGCCAAGCTCTTTCCTGAACACTTCACTTGCTTGAACTCATTTAAACCCTTGACACGACACAGTATGATAGATAATGTTATACGCCCCATATGAAGATGAGAAACTGTTCTGGAGAGGTCACAGACTACTCGCCTAAAGTCTCAGTGTGAGCAGGTTTTCTCATTTCTAATGTAGACCGTGCCTTCGTATGAAAGTTGGTTAGTACACTGCACAAGCCTGGCCCGTAGTGGAGCTACTAGGTCCTTCAGTGCAGCGGCCCTTTTATCGCCTGCTTCTGAAAGCATCTCATCGGTCCGGGCACATAGCAGGCACCCCGGAACCCCTGTTGAGTGACGGGTGAAGTAGCTTCAGCCTCCCTTGGGCCAGCGAATGGGCCGACCAGCTCTGCCATGCAGAGAAGATTGGGGCGTGAGTCACGGCCTCTATCTGTCTAGATAGATCAGGGTTTGCTGTGGTAACAGTCCCCAAATCTCAGAGGCTTAAAGCAGCAGAGGTTTATTTATTGCTCGCACCGCATCCGTCCCAAATCTGCTTTCTGTTGTTCTCACTGTGGAACCCATGCTGATTAATTGGAACATTCCTGGTCCCTTGGACAGGGGGACAGAGCTCATGACCAGTCTCACCCTGGCTCTTAAAGCTTCCACCCGGAAGCGGCATTTCACTGGCCAAAGCAGCCACGTGGGCGTACTTATACCTACAAGGTGGGGTGGCGAAGGGGATTGGGAACATTTGGTGAGTGGCACTAAATGCTTACCGTCTGCCTACCGTGGTGCCCTCCTCTGTGATGTCTTCCCAATGCCTGGGTCTGAGTGTCACCAGAAACAGTGATCATGAATTAAAGAAGCACTGTCTAGGCTAAAGATGAATCGAAGTGCCACATTTGAAGGGCAGAGGTAGGGTGAACAAGAAAGCGTGTTAGGGTGGGAACAGGTAGTCTGCAGAGGCAGCCTGCTGGTCTGATCCCGCGCGAGTGACTTGGGTTCCCTGGGTTTTCATTTATTCATTCGTGGGCCCAAGGACTAGTGAGTTTCAGGCCATGGATGATTTCTACTAAGCATATATTCAGCTCCTAGCCCAGTACTAGGGACTGTGACCTGGGTTAATGAGCCTTGTTTTCTGCTGCTCAGTCCTAGTGGCCTTTGAAGAGGGATGTTAATGTCTATGCGACGGAAAGTTGGCTCCTGCTCCAGCCCTTGGAGTTCAGCCCGTGGAGTTCTTGGCCTTCCCCATGCTTTACCTGTATGTGGCTAGTAGGGTCAACCACCTTTTCTAGAAACAGGAGCAGGTAGAGGCACCCCTCTAGGTCTTCACCTTCCTCTTCCATTTCTGAGACTCTGGGGCTGAGCTTGTAGGCCTGCGGGTGTGGGGAAAGGAAAAGTAGTGAGTTACTAAGGGACAGAACCCCATGGAGAAAAGCTTGATTGGGTGTGGGGCTGGGGTGATTCTCTGGCCTGTTGAAGGGGGCCGAACCCCTCTGTTCCCTGCAGTTTTCCACTCAAGTCGCCCTTGCAGGATGTTAAAGAGCCCACCACACTGTGGAACTTGCTTTTGTGCTTTGTCACCTGCTTGTTCTTTGGTGACTTCCAGCAGGGCCGGGAAACACTGGTGGAGGCGTGAGACCTCAGGTTCTTCTGCATTGGGTTAACTTACTATCCTTCGTCCTATTTCCTCCTTTTCCAGAGCCTCTGCTTTCCCACCTCTGGAAAGAGGGAGAGGTCATGGTGGGTTACCACAGCGGGCTTGCTCCTGGCTGGCCGTCATAGTTCCCAGGGTACTGAGTAGACCCGTGCTCTGTGAATCTTCGGTCCAGGTGAATGGCAACTGGCTTGTCTTCTCTTCCGTTATAGCGGTGTCCTCCATGAATCTGTGTGGGATACTCATACTTGTCTCTACGTCCATTTTCTCCCTCACGGCATGTTTTCTGGCTCAGACAAGGGCAGATGCCTGTGTGGGAACAGCACAGGCCCTGGTTGGTGGGAAGTGTTCAGAGCCTCTGCCGGTTAAGCATTAAGACGAATAACCTTGTCTGGCCTGTAGGGTGGACAGTGGGGAGGCCAGCTTTCGGGTTGTATCTGCTTTGTAGCCGAGTGACCCTGTAGACACGTCTTTGATTTTGTTTTCTTTGTTCCTCCTCCTGGACTTGATGTTCTCATCTGTAATGAGGGAGGAATCTGCCCTTCCTGTCTCTCATGGGGTTACTATAAAACTCAAGTGCACACTTCAGGTCCGGGAAGCAGAATGTTAGGCCTGACACTCTGGTTTGGGGCTCAGCAGAGTGCTCACCAGCAGCTGGTTCCGGGAACCCCACTTCCTCTGCTCTTGGGCTTGGTGGGGTTGGGTGGGGCTGGGCCAGGCTCTGCTGTGCTGTGGTTTTTCTCTTGGAGGCCTGGTAAGCCGAGCTTAAGTGGGCCTGGGCAGGCTGGGATTAAACTCTTCACTTCTTGAGGTCTGTCTGTTCTGCTTCCCTTGCTGAGCAGCCAGAGAGAAGGCTTAGAATCCTGGCGTCCATCAGCTAGGTAACTGGAGGGACTGGCCCCTCTCTCCTTGGGGGTCTGTCAGCCTGTGCTGTGTGGCAGAGAGTCATGGCAGTTGGCTCTACAGCGGCCCCCGGGATCCTGGGTGAGAGGTGAGCTCCTGTTGCTGCCTGAGACTGTGTTTCCTGGAATTTGGCAGAGCTGAGGCTGGGCTTTCCCGCAGGGCTGTGGGTTGGGGAGAGGTGGACCAGGACAGGGACCGGGCAGGGCTCGAGCCTGAGGAGAGAGGTTTGGTGACCTCTCTGGGTTTTCCCTGACTGAGGGTCCCCGCTGCTGGTGTCTGTGCCAAGCTACTCTGCAGGGCCCAGAGAGCTTTGAAAAAAAAAGAGGCTTTGAGGAATTCCTAGTGGTGACACCCAGGAGAGAGTCCTTAGCAGCAGTTGGAATCAACCAAGTGTCCTCTGAATCTCTTTCCTCTGCATCCCGAGGTCTGAGTGGCAAGTGGTAAGCCTGAGAGGCCCGAGGGCCACAGGATGCGCCAGGATGCACGGTCCCAAGGCAGGGTGTTGTGCTTCAAGCTTCAGAAGCCCGTCGGGGTGCCTGAGGAAACCTGGGCTTCTCCGAAAGTTGGCCATAAGGAAAAGAGCCACCTCAGCTTCAGATTGGGGCCTCCCGGCCGCTGCCAACTGCTCCGAGGAGAGGCTCTGGTTGCCCACTGAGTGACCGTTGCCGTGAAGAGACCTCCCTAACGTCTAACCAGCCTGCAGATTGGCTGTCTTATTTTAGGCCTTTACCCCTAGGCCAGGCAGACGGGCCTGTCCCTGGAGCTTGGTGGGGGAGGCCCGCCCCAGCCCCAGACCGAGTGGTTCCCCCGTTTGGGGACCAGGAAGATTTGGAGCTCCATGTTGTTAAAGAAATAATTATTCTGACACTTTAAGACAGTAAAGCAGACTTGATGTAGGACTTGCAGCAGACAGAAGGACTTCTTCTGCCTTAGGGGTTTGCTAACAGACCTCAGGATTCTGCTGAAGGCCGGCTAGGGGGTCAGCTGTTACCTGAGGGTTATTGGAAGAGGAGGAACTGGTCAGACACGGAGGGCAGGGGATTCTGGCCAGACGGACCCAGCGGGATTCTTGCTGAAACTGGACGGAGATGGAAGCCCCAGTCCGGACCTGGCTGAGCGGAGGGCTCGGAAGAGCCTAAGTCTGGTCAAGGAGAGATTGTGCGTCCGTGTTTGAGGCTTGCAGCAGCCCGCGTGCGGTCCCTGGTCCGGCTCCCGGTTCCCGCCCGGCCTGAGCTTCCCGCTCTTCCCACTTACTTCTCAGGAGCGGTGGCTCTCCTTGTTTCCAGAAACCGAGTTTTTTCAGCAACTGCTGGCTCCTCCCTCTCAGCCTGTTGGACTGCCCCTGAGCACCCAGGAAATAGTGTAGACCCGGGAGCTGGGCTCCCTGTGGGCCCCCGCCCCCCCTACTGTCTCCTGTTGCCAGACCTGTTGGGTGCCAGACCACAGCCCCTTGGCTCCCCGACAACCCTCCCTGTTTGACTCTTGTTTCTTGGCCTCCGTACCTTGTATTTCTTGCTCTCTCCATCCTGGGCAAACCAGTCTGACAGCTTTGTGCATCACCCTCCTCTGGGCCTAGGGACTGGGCTGCCTCATTTGTCTGAGCTGGGTCCAGGGAGCTGCTGGGGGTGGGGGGGGGAAGGGGGGCAGGTCTCCTCTCCCTGCCTGGGCTGTGTACTGGGGGCTTCTGGGTGGGAGCCCCCAGCCTTCTTCGCCCTGTTTAAGGCCTTCCCGTCCCTGCAACCAGCCAACCGTGTGTGACGCTCCTTGCTTTCTCTCTGCCCCTCCTCTCTACTTGGTCAGTCCTCACACTGATGAGCTTGTTTGGTGCGTCTTCTACTCCTGGGGGACCTTCTATCTCAACAGCCAACTTTTTAGGAAGGAGGCCACCTGCTGTTGTGAGTAAGAAGGGTGTGTGAAGAAAACCTCTTGGCTGTGGGTTCGGGGGCCTTTCTCCGTCCTGACGGCTCCAGGCCAGAAGCTGGCTCTGTTTCCTCGTTCTGCCTGCCGCAGTCGATGTCTCTCCTCTTCCCGTGAAATAGAAGTAATGGTATAAATATGGATACATTTTGAGGGGGCATGTTGACAACAGAGTCTGCGGTGGTAGCAGTGGGGATTTCATTCCCCGGGGAGCCAGGAGGAGGGCGTGGTGTGTACCCAGGTGCAGAGGTGGCCCAGGGCCCCTCTGGGTGAGGGTAGCCCTGAACCGAACCGCTTTCTTGTGGGAAGACAGGTGAGGTAGTGGGGCAGGTGCCAGTGCAGATGCTGCAGGATTTGGTTGTTGAGCATCAGTGCTTGCTTCGGGGTGGGGCCTTGCCCACTCATGCAGGAAGATGGTTGCAGAGGTCTGGCAGAGGCTGGTCTTGGTCTGATGGAGGGTTCTAGCATTTCGGGGAAAGAGCTGCCGAGGAGTTGCTCCGGGCTCATCGACAGGGGCGGGGACTTGTTTCCTAGCAGCCGAGGTTTGAGGGCTCCAAGTGCCAGCCTGATTCTGCTCGTTGTGAAATCTCATTTGTAATCTCTGGTTGGGGGGCTACAGATGAACACTGAGCAGCCATTGGAGAGCGTCTTATGGGATAGGGGAGCCAAACATACATACTTCCCCTCTTTCCAGCCTTCTTTCTCTGTGGCCTGGGTAGTCTGTGAACTTGAGGCCAACAGGAGATCTTTGCTGTGGTGGCCGGGGGTGTGGTGGCACTAAGTGGGGGCCTAGTTCTGCTAGGTAGAAAGAGTTCCATTCACGAACCACTCCCTGCCTTCCAGATGGTCTCACCCAAATGGTCTGGCCAGTAGGCATTGTGTCATACCCTTCAGAAGCAGGAGAGACTGGGATGGCTATTATATTGTTCCTCAGGGGGAAAATCACTTGGAGGAAATACATCAGCGCTTCTGAGTGCAGGGTATTTATTGACAAGCAGTTAAAGGAGGCTTTTAAACAACATATATGTATCCCTCTAGTAAGAATAAAATGTACAAACCTATCTCACGACTCCATTTGCAGTTCCTATTCCTGAAAGGTATATATATATATATATATTATATATATATTAATATATGGTTTAGTAGCTAAGGGATTGGGGTTTTTGAGCTGGGATTTTGGAGAAACTGTTTTTGCCTGTACTTGGAGTTGGGCAGGCCTAGAAATCTGTTTGACAATAGCTTTCTTTAACTGCCAAAATTGGTATGGGTTCGTAACCCTAGGATCTTGAGCCTCACTGATGGCTGGGGAGGGCCCTGGAGAAGGGTCCGTGCTGGAGGCCTGGGATGCCTGCGGTTCAGCCTCCTCCGGGCACAGGCCTGAAGCTTGGGGGCTTACGGTCTCACCCAGCAGAGTGCACCTGCCTACAGGTGGCCCTCCTTGTGGAATAACCTCTGGTTTCCTTCCTGCCTTTGTCAGAATCTGCTCTTGGTCTTCCTGGAAAGCTTGTATGTATGTGGGGACCTGGGGCAGAGTAGTGAGCAGGGAGTTCTCTGAGGTGGTGCTACTCTTTCTGGATCACAGACGCTGGCACCCCTTCCCCTACTTTGCTCCTCAGCCCCTTGTTCTAGGGAGATGCCAGAAGCTGCATGCAGGGAGAGGTACAGGTGCCATGTGTGAGTGTGAGTTGTGTGTGTGTGTGGCTACAGCCACAAACTTCAGGGATTGTATGTAAGTATGTATGTATTTATTTATTTTATTTAAATGTTTATTTTATTTTGAGACAGGACAGAGACAGAGCATGAGTGAGGGAGGGGCAGAGAGAGAGAGAAACAGAATCTGAAGCAGGCTCCAGGCTCTGAGCTGTCAGCACAGAGCCTGATGTGGGGCTCGAACTCATCAACCATGAGATCATGACCTGACTCTCAACCGACATGAGCCACCCAGGCACCCCTAGGGATTTTAAATGTCAATTTAAGTTTAACTTTTAGTTAAATGTATACATGATAAAAAAGCACATAAAGATATACAGTGAAAATGAGCATTTCCATGCCTGACCTCTTCAGTTCTGCTTCCTTGAGGCCTCTGTCACATGTTGGGTGCCTAGGCGAGCGTGCCTGTCCTCCTCCCTCCGTTATCCCCTTGCTGGTATGCTAATTCCTCTGTTCTGTACTTTGTGAATTTTACTCTAAAGTGTAGCTTTAGTCCATTCTTTTTAACAGCGACCTGTTCTTTCACTGCATGGTAAACCGTGATTTGCTTTGTCAGCCTCCTATGGATGGACATTGAGGTTGCTTTCAGTACCAATTTGGCTTCTAGAAGCCGAGCTGCAGGAATGCCTTGCACATGCTCCTAGGTCTGTAATAGGCCACTGGAGGAGGAGTCTAGGCACTGGGTTGCTTAACAAGAAAGGAAGCATGTTGTTTTGATTCGGGGAGAGGGGGGGAAGGAAGGTTTTCCCAGTTTTTCTTTCTCGGAGGGATCTTGTATTTACTTCTGCAGACAGAGTCCGGGGCTGGAGGGGAGAGCTGGGGTGCTGGTGTCCTGGTTTCCACTGCAGTCTGTTTTGGTTCAGCTCAGGTTATCCAGCCTCCACGGAGCACCTGTTGTTTTGCGTCCGTTGGCTGTGCCCTGTGCGCGCCCAAAAGTGTGATACAAGAGTTTGAGGAGGCAGCCAGTGCCAGATGAGGTCTGGGGAGGGAGGAGAGATTTCGAATATGTGGGGTATGACCAGGCCCAGGAGTGTGCGGGACTTGGGTGGGGGGCTGGGGGCGTGAGCCTGGAGTCTTGGCTGAGAAGCCAGCGGGGGCTGGGCATTTGCTTTCTCCCTCAGTTTTGGGGGTTGCTGTGAGGGTCAGGCATCCTGTCGTGGCCTCCTTGGACTTTCTGTGGCTCTGGGATCCCCGTCTCCTACCTGCTTTGCAGCCCCAGCTTCGTCCACCCTGTGATTTTAAAGGCCTATGTGTAAGGCACCTGGTGTACATAATAGATGGGCTTTCTCTTTGGAGCAGTTGCCATCCTTTCAGAGCAGAAGCAGAGGGTGGGGGGGGGGTGGTGAGGGCAGCTGAGTGTTTTCCACTGGCTTGGGTTGGGGAGAGGGAGGGCGGAATATGAGAGACGGTGCACGTGGGAGCCATCCCCTGGCATCCTCCTGGGAGTTCTGGGAGCTCTCTGGCTGTTTCCCCATCCACGTGGCCACCGTGTGCCTCCGAAGTGACCACAATTTTTCCCTTTGTCGCTCTGGCTGGGCAGGGCTAGAAGTGGGGAAGTTTTAGGGCTGGCTGGCAGATAGCCCTCCCTAAATAGAAAGGTGGCTGTTGTGACCCTGATCTGGTGGGTTGGATGCCTGTGCCCCTGCCCCGTCTCTCTCACCATTGCTATTACTTGCTGCCCCTATGAGAAGTCCAGAGCTTTCCATGCCCACAGCTCTGTGGTATGGGGCTCTGGGGCCTGGGCAGCACAGAAGTTCCTATTGTGGGCCGGGTGGCAGCTAGGGCTGACCTGTAGGGCTAAGGAGGGGGGCCTGGGGCCTGACAGTGGAGCTATTCACAGGCTCTGCCCTGGTTTCCTTGCTGCCTCCCATTGTGAATTTTTGAGCAGGGGAGGGGAGGAGGAGAGGGGGTGGCCAGGGCTGCTATTGTTGCTGGCAGCAGGAGCCCATTATGCTCACAGAAGTCTTTGGTAGACCGATCTTAGCCACTCCGGACCCCTTTTGTGTTTTGTGATGCTGGCTGAGCTGCCCAGCCTGGACTCTGCCCTCTCCCAGCGCTCCCTGCCCTCCAGCCCTCCCCCCCACCCCACCCCCCGCCATCCCTGGAGGTCTGGATGGGCCCCTGCTCTTCCTGGGTACCTCCATCAGGATCTCCATTCCCCTCTCTCAAGTCTCCCCCGAACCCTTCCCTTCCCCTGGGAAGAGTTCTGAGCAGCTGGGCAAGGAGTGGGGGATGCCTGGTTCGCTGTCCCATCAGCCGCCTGCCTGCCTGCCTGCTGCCTCTGGGAGTGGGTCCTGCCTGAGCTCTGCTGGCCCAGCTGTGCCCTTGGATGGGGGGTCAGGTGCATGCCCTGGGATGCTGTCAGTCTCGAAGGCTCCCCTCTCCTTTGTACCTCAGTGCTCGGCCCAGTGTCCCCTGTTCCTCCCTGGAGTACTCAGATGCAGAAAAGCTTGCTTGCTAGCCGGCTGGCCTGGAGCCTTCACGTTGCCTGAGCCACGGCCATTTTCCTTTGTTCTTGCCGTCTCCGGACTCTTGAATCTCAGCATGCGCAAGGCTGGGCAGGCAGCCGGCGGCAGGCGGTGGGTGTGCAGCACCAGCGGAAGCCCTTACGACATGAGTCTTTCCACTGAGCCAAAGGCATTCAATCCCCTGGCTGCACCTCAGTTCCTCCAGCTGCACCCCTGTCTCCCCAGGGGTGTTGAGATCTCTGTTTGGTTAGAGAAGGTCACCGCCTCTTACTGGATCAGTATCATGGTGAACTTGTACAGTGGGGACTGAGAGGTTCCCACCTGTTTTGTGGCCACTGCGGGTGTGAGAGAGGGGAAGAGAGAACACACAGCGCCTTGGGAATGCTAGCCTCCTGGTCTTTGGCAGAAAAAAGCTACTCCAGGTACCAGGTATGGTCCTCCTTTACCTCCTGGCACCCTGTGATGAAGTCTGTGGAGGAAGAGCTCTTGGCATTAAGTGGCAGGGGGTGGTTGAGAGTTTTTTTTATTTTGGTCTCTGTATGTCTGTGGGGATTTTCTCCCAATTGAGGGGACCTGTCCCTTGTCCCTGTGTCTCACCTCCCCCAGTTTTTGGTTGGCACAATAAGCTTCCTCCTGGGGGGCTGGTCTCACCCACGTGTGGAGTAACAGGCAGAGCTGAGGGCTACTCCCTGGCACCTGTTCCTGGAGTTGTGCCCACCCCAAACCAGAAATTTCCTGCTTTCTAAACTCAACCACAGCCAGAATCTGTAATAGTCACCTGTCTTTGAAGTAGAGACCTGGCTGAGTAGAGCGCTAGTAACTTTCTCTGTTTTTCTTTGTTTTAGTATTTTATTTTACCCTTTCAAAACCCATCCATCCTTGAGATCAGCCTGGCTAATTGTAGGGAGGAAAAGTAATTTTCCCCCTGCCCTTCATGGTTCTTGGCTGAGACCTCCTGTAATAAAGACAGATTAACAGGAGAAAAACAACAAGTTTAGTAACATGTCCACCTCCTGCATGCATGAGAGATCCAGGAAAACTTGAGGAACTTCCCGAAATGGCCCATGCCATCACCTTTTTCAGCTTAAGACACAAGAAAGATTGTTGGGACTGGGGTGTTGTGTGTGTGGTGGGGGGGGGGGTTGGGTGGGGAAGACCTGGAAACAGGGTAAGGTTGTTATGCAGATTTAAGTTTGTGTCTCCTTTGATAAGGAATATCTTGTGATTTAGTGTCACCTTTATCTTCCTGGTGCTGAGAGCAAACACCCTTCCAAATGGAGATTTCCCTTGTAAATGTAAATTTCCCTTCGGTAACTTCTATTCCGGTTTTCAGCTCTTCTCCTGTGCCTGCTGTTCTTAAAAAAATAACAAGATCAAGATAATCCTTATGCCAAAGAGGCAAGTTTCGGGGTGGCAGATTCTGCTCGGTCCCTCATTAGCCAAGTCTCACAACTTAGGAGGTGAGTTCCAGCCCTGGACAGGGTTGCACTTTGGAGTATCATTTTAGCAAATGTTGTACAAGACTCAGCAAAAAAGAGCGAAGTTAACTTTCAAATGCATTGAAACACAGGCGCTGCTTTTCCGGTAGCTGGACCCGGGCAGGGTTGGGAAAGCTCATGATTGGGGCACGGTGCTCTGGAAAAAGCACATGGAGGTAGAAGGCTGGGGTTGAGTCCCACCTGTGCCACTGGCTTCTTTCCGAGGTGACCTTGGCAATTCATTTCCATGGGTGCCTGTCTCTGGAAAATGGAAGGGTTGCACAGATGAACTTTGGAAACTTTTAGCTGTGACTCTTTGAATTCTTTGAATCTAAATCCAAAGTG
The DNA here is from genome assembly GCF_007474595.2 of Lynx canadensis. Classification (NCBI taxonomy): domain Eukaryota; kingdom Metazoa; phylum Chordata; class Mammalia; order Carnivora; family Felidae; genus Lynx; species Lynx canadensis. The sequence continues at coordinate 47,719,797 of NC_044313.2, read as the reverse complement.
GCTGCTCACTACCTTGAGAGCCCCTCTTGCCAACTCGGGATCTTTTGGGGAAGAAATGTTACCAATGGAATTAAGGAGGCCATTTCTTCCTTAGGTTCTTGAGGGAGTCACCCCACAGATGTCCATCGTTTTTCACAGGGAAACCCACTCACCCTGAGGCCTGCCCTACACTGTCAGTTCTCAGGGGCTGGGTGTGGCATGGGCGGGAGTAACTCTTCTCTTGGAAGGGCCACATCCCTTCAGTGAAAGAGGAGTTGCGGGGGGGGGGGGGGGGGAGGAGGAAAGTTACGCTTTTCATTTGACCTTCCCTTCAATGGGGCCAGCCTGTTAAAAGTAAAAACAGTGTGCCTGGGTGGCTCAGTTGGTTGAGCTTCCGACTTCGGCTCAGGTCATGATCTCACAGTTCAGGCTGTGTGCTGACAGCTCAGAGCCTGGAGCTGGCTTCAGATTCTGTGTCTCCTGCTCTCTCTGCCCCTCCCCTGCTCGTGCTCGCTCTCAAAAATAAACAAACATTAAAAAAAATTAAAAATAAAAGTGAAAACAAAACGCTTGAGATAGAGACACCTTCTGTACGTAAATATCCCCTTTCCTCATCTGGAGGGGGGCGGCTAGGTTTAAATTTTGCTTTTATTTTGTTGTAGATTCCAGAAGGCGACACCACCCTTTCACTGGTGCCCCCTTTAGGGTTTGGTTCCTGGCCCTTTATCTGCCTTTCCCCACCCAGCCAACATCCCCTGGGCCTCTTGTGCCTGCCGGCCCGGTGGCTTTCCTCCCATTGTCTGCCACGCCTGGATCAGCCTCTGTGTCACTGCCCTAGGCTCTGTGTTTATGCCCTGCGTCACAGGAGGCCTTCGGTCTTGGTCGACGCCCAAGAGGCAGGGAGTCCGGCTTCACCCAGTCCTTTGGTTAGCGTAGCTTCCACAGCTGTGAAATGGGAATAAATAACCTGTGCAGATCCAGGGGGGATGCACTGAAATACCGCACAAATCGCAGAATTAACGCACTGCTCCAGGAACGCGGACGTGTCCCCGGAAAACATACTCCCAATAAAGGTGGCCAGGCTCTCTTCCCCGGACTTGCCCTAATGGTTGTTTTTTCTTCTTGAGTGCTGTGGCTTTCTGATGGGCACCTCACACCCTCTCTGTTCAAAGCACGGCCCCCAGGCCTGTCTCTGGGCCGCAGTGGCAGCACCTGGGAGCTTGTTGAGAGGCAGCCTTGAACATTTTAACCAAATTCCCAGGTGATTTGCATACACTTTCAAGTTTGAGAAGCCCTGGCTCAGACACCTTTGTTCCGCCTGCCTGTTGCCTCTAGCACCTTCCTTAGTCTGTTTTGTGGTTTTGCAGACCTCACCCTCTTGCCCTCCTGAAAGTTGTCCACTTGAAACGAGTCTGGCAACTCCGACTCCCCAGCTCCTGCCATCTGGGGTGTGCAGTTTTCCGGAGGTATCCCTGGGTGCCGGGGTGGGGAGGCCGGGCTGGGGAGGCCGGCGGAAGCGGGGGGGGGGGGGGTGTCTCAGAGGGAGGGCTGGGGCCCCGAGAAGCCCCCCCTCCCTCGGCTGGCAGCTGTGGGCACCTCCCCCAAGCTTGCTGGCGAGGTCATCTTTGGGGCACAGAGCCCAGGGGGTAATTGGAGCCCTCCTTTGTGAAAGGGTGGCAGGGAGCCTCTCTCAGCCATCTGGTGCCCACTTGCCCCGCCCGCTCTGTCCAGCTGGACGACAGGATCAGAATCAGGTTGTAAATGTTTTCTTGTAGAACACAAAACATCCACAGAAAGATGTTTTGGTGATGTCGAAGTTTAAAAGCAGTACTCCAGTAAAGGGGACTATAAATTTTTTTTTTTTGTAGCAGAGAAAAGTTGAATCTGGCCTTCCTGATGTCGCTAGGATCGCCTGCCCACCTCCTGTGTTCTGGTGGGGTGTGTGGGGGTGAGTGCTGCTGGGTTGGGGGAGAATGGGCTCCCTGCACAGCCTGATGGGGCCCCCCCTGGCCTTCAGGGACTCCGTTTGTAGGGACTGAGCGCTGATCTCAGACCCCTCTCAGCCTTTTCAGCAGTGTCCCACCATTGATTTGCATTTTTTTTAAAAAAGAAATCTCTCCTCCCACCACCCCTCCATTCCTTTCCTCTTTATGTTTTCAATGCATGACGTTTTATTTATTTATTTTTTCTATCAGGCTTCACTTTTCTTAGCTTGTTTGGGAAGTTTGTTTTGTTTTTCTTTGCTCTGTGAACCTTTCTCCCCGGCTGTTTGCATTGCTGGGAGGAGGCCAGAAGCCAGGGCTCTGCCCTGGCCTTGGAGCGTTCCCTGCCGGGAGCAGGATTACGGGGTGCTCCCAGTGCTGTCCTTGGAGAGAAGTGGGTTGGTCGTCTAAAACACTGCATACTGTAGCGTGGGCTGTGCAATTTTGCGTAGAGGGGTTTTTTTAACATTTTAGAAACACAATCTTTCTGTGTTTCAGGCATGGAAAATGGGAGGAAAAGGAGGCAGTGTGTGTCATTCGGAGTTCTCTTACATAGTTTTTGTTGGGGGAGCGCAGTGTGGGGTGGGGCAGACTCCAAGAGACATTTCAGGTCTGCATTGGGACGCGCAGGTCAATCTTTGCAGCGTGCTGGAGCAGCTCCCCTAAGGGCGCCGGAGACTCCGTTATGGAGCAGAAAGTGGACTTCTCCCTGCGAGGGGACTCACTCATCACGCGGAACATCTGTGGCGTGCAGGGCCCAACTGTTTTCCCCTCTGCAGGGGCAGCTGCTCTGGCGTGTCTTGATCCCATCTGCAGGGCCTGGCCCAGAGCTGGGGACACACCTGGGGCTTGTGTTGATAATCGCCTCGGACAGTCTTGGGGGTGAGAGACAGTTGGTCGCTCTGTGTTGCGTGGCGGTTGTGGTGTCCCCGTCTCAGGGCAAGTTTGGTGACTGTCTAGATGTGGAGCCCTCCTGTCGTCACGATGAAACCACCAGCTCTGTGGTGCCTTTCCTGACCAGCTTCCACCTCGTCCTTCCTTCCTGTGCACGATCCTGCCCTCCAGCACCTACCTGACTCACTCCGTCCCTGGTAGAAGGAAGTGTGTCCCTGGTAGAAGGAAGTGTGGCCCGGAGTCCCCTGAGGTCAGACACCCGCCCCACTGTGAGCTCTTCACCCCCACGGGCCTCATTCGGGGTGCCCGCACGCAGCAGGTGTCCAGACACGTAGAATCAAGTCCGAGGTGTTGTGTCTCCCACAACAAAAGCCTTTTCACCGGGAGGGACTGGACCTAGCGAGTTTGTGCACTGATGGATTGCTTGCCACCTCATCCTCAGTCTGGGGAGCCCTTGCCTCAGGCCCTTAGTTGAGAATTTCACAGTGGACAGAGGGCCCAGCATGTTGGCCTCCTGGTGTTCTTGTCCACTGTTGAAGATGGTCTCTGTGACTGGGCCCAGTTCTCCACATCTGTGTGCAACCGCTTCTGGGTGTAGGCGTTTTCAAATGCAGTTAGGGTTTCAGAAATAGGTCTGCCGTGATGATCGTGGGGCACAGGCCCCCCCCCCCCCGCCCACACATCCTGTGAGCCGGCAGCTTCACCTTCCCTGGCAGAGGGCAGAGCAACTGAGAAGGCAGGAAAGTGCCAGGCCTCTTGCACCTAGCTTTTTTGAGAAGTGCGGGGGGCAGCAGCTGTGGGTGGACTAAGTCCCGCCTCACCTGGGTGGGCCTGCACCACCTCGATGGTGTCCTGTAGTTGATGAATGCCTGATGAATCATGTTCAAGATCTCGGGGCCCCAGACTGCTTTCTGTGCTATTGCTTTATTTCTTTTTTTGTTGTTGTTGTGGTTTTTTGTTTTTGTTTGTTTTTTAAGGGAAATGGCCACAAGCTCCATGCTTTGACTTGAGGCCCGTATTTTGTGGAATCTCCCTTAATTGGAATTTCTTGGATTCTTCCTTATGATTGGACCCATGTTATGCATTTTCATCAGGAATACCACAGGAATGAGGTGTCCTTCTCAGTGTTTCCCCTCAGGCGGATGGATGTTGGCTTGACTCATGACTGGTGAGGAAAAAGTGATGACTTAGTTAACAAGGTACTATCTGCTGGGTTTCTCCACTGCTGAGTTATCTATTATGTTCTCTGTAATTTATAAGTGTCCTATGGGGAGATGCTTGAGATAATGTAAACATGTTGTTTCTCATCAAACTTTTATCAACTGATTTTAGAGCCTGTTACCGTCTTGAGTGTTGGTATCCCCCAAATTCACATATTGAAATCTAATGTCCGATTTGGCAGGCCTTTGGGAGGTGCTTAGGTCATGAGGACTCCATCCTCAAGAGGATTACACCCTTAAAAGAGACACCACAGAGCTCCCTTGCTCCTTCCACCATGTAGGGGACACAGTGAAAAGGTATCAGCTTTGAACTAGAAAGGAAGAAGGCCCTTGTTCGACCATACTGGTACTTGATCTTGGACCTCCAGAACCATGAGAAATAAATTTCCATTCTTTTTTTTTTTTTTTTTAATTTTTTTTTTTTTTAATGTTTATTTATTTTTGAGACAGAGAGAGACAGAGCATGAACAGGGGAGGGTCAGAGAGAGGGAGACACAGAATCTGAAACAGGCTCCAGGCTCTGAGCTGTCAGCACAGAGCCTGATGCGGGGCTTGAACTCACGCACCGCGAAATCATGACCTGAGCCAAAGTCGGCCGCTTAACCAACTGAGCCACCCAGGCGCCCCTAAATTTCCATTCTTTATAAGCTACCCAGCCTGTGCTGTTTTGTTGCAGCATCTGGAACGGACCAAAAAAGAACCCACTGATGATCCTTGATGGAAGATTCTTGACAGATCTTTATGTCATGGTTGCCAAATGGTGATATTTTAATTCCGTTAATTCCTTCTGCATTTGTCATTTGGCATACTGCTAAAGAGGAGCTTTCTTGGGGCACCTGGCCGGCTCATTTGAATGGTTAAGCATGTGACTCTTGAACTCTTCGGGTTGTGAGTTGGAGCCCCACATTGAATGGAGAGGTTACGTAAAAATAAAACCTTTTTTAGGGGCGCCTGGGTGGCTCAGTTGGTTGAGCATCTGACTTTGGCTCGGGTCATGATCTCTCAGCTCGTGGGTTTGAGCCCCGCATCGGGCTCTGTGCTGACAGCTCAGAGCCTGGAGCCTGCTTCGGATTCTGTGTCTCCCTCTCTCTCTCTGCCCCTAACCCACTTGCATTCTGTCTCTGTCTCTCTCAAAAATAAATAAACATTAAAAAAAAATTTAAAATTGAAATTGGGCATTGGGGCACCTGGGTGGCTCAGTCGGTTAAGTGTCTGACTTCAGCTCAGCTCATGATCTCACCATCCGTGAGTTCGAGCCCGGCCGGGCTCTGTGCTAACGCTCAGAGCCTGGAGCCGGTTTCAGATTCTGTGTCTCCCTCTCTCTGACCCTCCCCCGTTCATGTTCTGTCTCTCTGTCTCAAAAATAAATAAATGTTAAAAAAAAAAATTAAAAAAAAAATTAAAAAAAACAAACCATTTTTTTTTATTTTAAAAAAAGAGCTTTCTCTTCTCCACTTGTTTATTTATCCATTTATATATATCAGAGTGGACTCAAGGATTCTTATTTTACTCAACGAATTAAAAATCCATTACTATTATCGTTTATTCTGATGCTCAGATTCTTCCAGATTTTGCCAGTGAGAGTTCCTCCAAACTGACTGCTTTGAAGGACAGCTCTTAAAAATGTGAATTCCTAGGTCTGCCACACTTCTATTGAACTAGTCTCCCTGTGCAGTTTGGAAAAAGCTCCTTGAGTGATTCTGATATTCTTGGAATCTGGGATCAGCTGGACGAGACCCATGATTTTCAAGTGTGCTCCTCACGGAACCTCCTCTTTCTTCCCAGACACCTGAGACAAGCACCTGCTCTGCCTGTCTTCATGCTGGGTTTCTGGGTCAGAATTTCTTTGAACAGAAGCTCCTGTAGCTTAAAAAGTAATAAAATAGTAAGTTTGAAATCATCGGATTAGGTGACTCCATTCCAGGCCCAGCACTTTTCCCGCTGAGCCCTCGCCTCCCTGCTTCCCTCCTTTGACCCACTTCTGTACCCTCCCTCTGCTTCTTTCCCAGCAACAGCACTGGTGTAGACAAAGGTCTCCTCCTCACCAGATCAACGAGGAGGCCCCTTGGCCTCCTTAGACTCAGCAGGATTTGGGTTGTGGGTGTTTGGTGGTGGAAACTCATAATGCTGTTTGCTAAGTTCAAGGTTTCATACAGGAAACTAGCGCTTAGAACCCTAGGCCCGTGGCGGGGGGGGGGGGGGGGGGGGGGGGGGGGGGGTGGTGGGGGGGAGGGAGCCTGCTGGGGCTCAGAGCTGGTAGCCTAGGCTTCCTGGACCTCCACGTGGAGGCCATCCCTTGGGCCTCTGGTCTACGAACTCTGGGAATCTCCCTTTCCCCACCTGTGTGCCAGGGGCTCAGTGCTGTGTGATGCCATGGTAAAGGGAGGGGGCCCACCCTTACCCCTGTGTGACTTTGTAGTGTCTTCCCCTGGAGGAAGAGTCAGACTTCTGGATACCTCTGATGGCTGCTGCCAATGTGTCCAGTTTGCACTGTTCTGGCAGGACCCTGGCATGAGGAGTTGGTCCTAAGTAGAGTAGGACAGAGGACACTTCTGACCCTGAGGGTGACTCCGAGACGTGAGCTCCGTGGAATCTGAGCCTTCCTCCCCTTAGTGGGTGGCTGTGCCTTGGGGCTGAGGTCACAGGTTCATTCTTGTGGACAATGAGGCAGCCTGCTCTGGTCTGCCTTTGTGACTCTGTCTCACTGGAACCTGTTCCCCTTCCATAGTCACATTCCTATCCTTGACTTGTCACCTTAGGCCTACCTGTTTCGTTGGCCCGAGAATGTTCCCCAGCACCCAATGGTCTCTGAGGACTCTCTTCTCGGGTGGGTAGGAATGTCTGAGGCTTAAGATGTGCAACTTGGAGATACAGCCAGGCCCCCAGCTTCCCTTGGTAATATGGCTGCCCTTCACTGGCATGGGCCGGTGACTTGAAAGCCAGGTGGAAAAGTTGAGTCTTGGTGAATGGCTGACCGGAAGAATGAGTGAGAGAGGAGACAGCAAGGGTAATGGGGGGTGGGGTGGGAGGGCAGGTTTCTAGCTCAGGTTATGGATGGGACAGTGCTATCCAGTACAGCATAGTTCAGCTGAGATCTCTGCTTAGGGTTTCACATGGCCCACATCTAGGTGTTGGCAGGGTTGCGTTCCTTTCTGGGGAAAGCTCTGGGGAATAACGTAATGTCCAGTTCATTCCAGTTATTGGCAGAATTCAGTTCCTGACTGTTGTAGGACTGAGGTCCTGCTTCCATGCTTGGTTCAGCCAGGGCTACCCTTATCTCCTGCCTCTGTGCACATGGCTCCTGGATCTCAGATCCAGCATTATGTACTGTGTCCTTCTCATGCTTGGAACCTTCAGATTGCTTCTGCCCTCAGCTGGGTAGAAAGCTCTGTTTTTAAGGGCTCACATAATCCATTGGACCCACTCTGATAATTTCACTATTTTAAGGGTCAGTTGATCAGTCAGTCTTAGTTACATCTGCAAAGTTTTCTTTTGCCCTTTCTTTATACGGTGGTAAGTTACGCTTCCTGGTTTTTCACTTTGTCAGTAAAAAGATGGCAACTAAAAATATTTTGAAGTCTTCCTACACATATGGGTAAAATTGGGGGTCGAGTGGACACGCTTAATTTTACTTTATCGTAGAATTCACAAAAGTTAAGATAAAGGGGATTTTTAAAAAAATCTATATGAGGATAGGAGGGATTGGAGAAAGGAAACAAGAAGAAGAACAATTTGCAAGCACCAGTAATGGATGAGTGACCCAGTTTAAAATAGAGAATTGGGGGGCACCTGGGTGGCTCAGTTGGTTAAGTGCCTGACTCTTGATTTTGGCTCTGGTTATGGTCTCATGGTTCGTGAATGTGAGGCCTGAGCTGGGCATTTGTGTTGATAGTGTTGGGCTTGCTTGGGATTCTCTCTCTCTCTCTCTCTCTCTCTCTCTCTCTCTCTCTCTCTCTCTTTCTCTCTCTCCCCCCCTCTCCCCCCTCTCTCTCCCCCCCTCTCCCCCTCTCTCTCTCTCCCTCCCTCCCTCCCTCTCTCTCTCTCTCTGTACCCCTCCCCAGCTGGCATTAGCACGTGCCCTCTCTCTCTCAAAAATAAACAAACATTAAAAAAATTAAAAAATAATGAGAGAAGTTGGTGTCACCACCCACACTGTTATTTTCGGGCGTGGTGCAGAGGAGCATCTGAGGTGGCTAAATGTAAGAATTCTTTGAAAGCGGCTGATGTGGTTGGATACCTGGATTGCTTTCCTTCCTCCGTGATGTTTGGTGATGCCCTCTTCCCTTAGCTGGAATTGGGGATTTATTCTGCAGAAGAAAAACCAGGGAACTGTGAAAACCCCAGGTATTCCTGGAGGTGCATATGGAGACCACATTCATTCCCCAGCCTTCTACTTCCATTTGGCTTCTCAAACACTGATGACAGCCAGCCCCCCTCCTTCCAGGTAGGAGCTTAAAAGAGACCCTCACTGGGGAACCTGGACTGGCCGCAGAGGAAAGAATTAACGATGCCAACACAAGGTTTCCCCAGCAAATGGCCAGCCCGATCATCTTCACAAAAACTACCTGCCCAGGACTCAGTGCTTCCAGTTAGTTTTTAGGCATTTACTCTTCCTCATGAGGATTACTAAGGATTATTAACATCTGAAGAAGGTGCCTAACTTTCTGAAAGGAAGCAAAACAAATAGGAAAAAAAAACAGGCCACTTGGAAGAAACATTGCTATTTAGAGGGAAGAACATTTTGAAAAAAATTAGACATTTTCTTCAGAGATCAGAGAAATTTTGTATCCATGAAGTATAAGAAACAGGCGCTACAAAAAAATATTGAAAACAAAATTATTAAAAGTTTAAAAAATGAGGGCAGGACAACAATATCATGGAACCAATTAGAGAATAAAGTTGAAGGAGTTCTTCCAGAAAACAAAAAGATGAAGAGATGGATAACAGAGCGAAGGATCACACAGGGTTCCGTATCCACTAATAGGAGTTAGAGAGAGAGAACAGAGAAAAAAAGTACGAATGGGAAAATCATCAAGAAAAAAATTTCCTAGGCGGATATTGTTTCCATATTGGAAGGACTCCTTGGATGTTGAACCAAGGGGTGAAGGTGAACCCAGACCAGTACCCTGAAATTTCAGTATGCTGGGGAGAAAGGGATGATCCTACAATTCATACAGAGAAAGAAACGCAATTAGACACACAGATGGGGAACCTGAGTGGCTTCACGGCTTCTCAATACGCTGGAATGTAGAAGATGTAGGAGTGATGCCTTGTCATTCTCTGTGAAATTGATTCCCAATTCCGTTCACATGCTTGTTCAAGGAGTGAAGGTAGGATAAACCTGTTTTCAGATATATAGGGTTCAAAAAACTTGCCTTTTGCACTGAAAGTTTTCTCCACCAAGGTGAGCAAAGACTGGATTTCTCGTGGGCTATGTCCCAAATTGAGGTAAAGGGAATCTGGGTACCAGTCCAGATCGAAGCAGCTCCGTAAGCTCCAGGAGAGTTTTCTTCTGGAAGAAGAAATACAAACAGAACATCGCTGTTAGTGAACTTACTGAGAGGAGACTTGGACAACTGGCATTGAATTTGGGGTTGACTATGATAAATTTATAGGAAATTAAGCAAACAGAAAAATAAGAGAATCGTTAACTCCAGAGAACAAAAAGTTGTGCAGGAAAAGTAATTATGATTTATATGGCTCTCCCTGATGTTAGAAGTGGTCATGATAATGTAAACTCTGAAAGTCACTCTAGCCATTGCTAGAGTTTAACTGTAATTGGAGTGGAAATACAGGAAAGGAGAAGGATGAGGGAGCTTGGTGGGGGGCAAGTGTTTTCTATAGGAGTAAATAGAGTGGGGTGCCTGGGTGGCTTCATCGGTTAAGCATCTGACTTTAAGCTCACGTCATGATGTCACGATTCGTGAGTTCGAGCCAGCGTAGGCTCCCTGCTGAACAGCGTGGAGCCTGTGTACGATCCTCTGTCCCCCTCTCTCTGTCCCTCTGCCAGGGGCAGAGGGTGTGTGTGTGTATGTGTGTGTGTGTGTGTGTGCGCATACAGTGCATATGTGCTCGCTCTCTCACACAAGATAAAGATGAAAAAAAAAAGTTACATCGTCACCTTCCAGGGTATGGGAGTAGGGTAGGTAATATCTAAAACTGAAAAGCCAAGGATAGTAACACAAGCGTGTTACATACGGACATTTCTAAGACCTATTCGGGGTTATAGCTATCAAGATCAGCTGGAAAGTTGAAAGGGTCCCTTGGAAGGGGGAAGGGCCTACAAGCTGCTTTTTCTCAACACAACATGTATGGTAGTTGCTTCTTGGATTCTGTGCAGGCATGATTTTGAAAAAAACAAACAAACTTGAAACCCCAAATCTAGAATGCATGGGGCACAAAAGGGGAGGTATTTTTTCATGAAGCTCAGCTGTGCACATGAGTATGTGTGCACTGGCTTGATTTTGTTCATGTGTTTCTTACTGTGGGTCGTGGTGAAAATGTGAAAGCCATCGTCTGCTGGTTTCTCATTGCCCGTTTACTCCTCATACGTCTGAGCTGCTCACGTATTTTACAGTGGAGCACGTGCTACTTTTTTAAATTAACAGTAAGAAGGGGTGAGAGGGAGAAGGAAGGAATCTTACAGGCTGAAAGAATCCCAAAGTAGACAAGCCCTGTCTACAAGGACCGTAGAGGTATCACGTTGGGGGGGGCCAACATCCTTGGAGGTTGGCACATCCTCCCCCAGCAATGGCCAATTTACATTTATAATGCAGAGGTGGTAATGGTTTAGTGCAACAGTGGAAACGTTCTAGAGAAATCACTCTAGCAGTCTACCCCCCCATGCAACCATTCCACACTTTTATATTCCATTTTGGCCTTCAACCACATGCTACAAATTGTTCTGTAATTGCAAACATGATGTTCGATTTCATACTTAATGCATATTCTGTTTTATTTTGTTGGTTATTTTCTGGAGGCAGATTCTTAGTCATGACTTTATTGGATTAAGGGTATGACTTTCTTTTTCTTTTCTTTTTTTTTCTTGTTTTGGTTTTGAGTGTCTGTAACCATATGCTTACCAAAGAGTGGTACCAATTTACTCTGCTGCCAGCAAGGTGTGAACTTTGCATCCTCATCACGGACTTGGCATCCTCATCACGGGGCTTGCCAGCAGTAGCTACGTGGTTATTTTGTCAAATTAAAAAGTGTACCAGGAGATAGCATCTCTGGATCGTCATTAGGTTTCATTTTCCAGTGATGTTGAAATTTTCTACATCTGCTTCATTATATTGTCCTTCCCTTTCATTTAATGTCCGTCTCTTTTGTCCTTGTGTCTAAAACTGGAGGTCTTTTGAGTATGGTTTTTAGACATTGTAGATTTTTTACCCTTTGTCATAATGCTGCGGCTGCCGAAACATTATTTTATGTTTCACTTAAAAAATTTTTTTTAATGTATATTTATTTTTGAGAGAGAGAGAGACAAGAGTGCACACAGGGGAGGAGCAAAGAGAGGGAGACACAGAATTTCAGGCAGGCTCCAGGCTCCAAGCCATCAGCACAGAGCCCCGACGTGGCACTCGAACCCTCACGAACTATGCAGTCATGACCTGAGCCGAAGTCGGACGCTTAACCGACTGAGCACTCAGGCGCCCCTGAAGGACTTTATTTTTAAGTAATGTCTACCCCTGACATAGGGCTCGAACCTACCAATCCCAAGATCAAGAGTTGCATGTTCTACAGGCTTTGCCAAGCAGGCGTCCCTCAATGGTATTGGTTTTTAATTAAGTTCCTTAGTGGTAGAGAGTGGAGTTCTGCCTTCCTCTGATATGACTTGGTTTAGCAAATAAGATGAGCTGTCAGGGACCACGGTTACTTCGGGGTCATTTGGCTGCATGTTGGGTCAGCTCTGGGCTTTTAGTTTCGGCACCAGTGCCTTTGTCACCTTCTCGGGGTGCTGTGTCAGCGTGGGTAACACTCAGGTGGGGTGGCCAGGGCGTTGAGGCTGTGAAGCGGCTGAACCAGACCCACTGGAGCTCAGCATTGGCTTCGTTCCCCAAACTGAGGGCCCCAGGGCTTGTGTTGGAGGCGTGGCTTGGACTGGGACATTCAGAGATCTTTGGTGACAGTGACGTTAGGGACTGCTTCTACAGCCGGAGGCCAGCAGGGCAGATTGCAGTGCCAGAGAGAGAGAGAGAGAGAGAGAGAGAGAGAGAAGGGCAGCCTTTCTTCCTGCTCCTTAGGCTCCCTGGGGGTGGGGAAGTGGGGTCACTCTCCCCGGGCTGGGTTACTTGAGTGCCTTTTCTTCCCACGGGGAGGAATAAACAATTTGGGTGACAAAAGAACTGAAATGTTTCCCCTCAACAGTTTCCTCTTTGTGAGTTGGATGGGGAAATGGTGTCATTGGGACATCCCCACGCCCTAGACCTCACAGGGTTACTCTGGTCCAACAAAGTGGTGCAATGGGTCGTGCATGGACAGGCATTTAGGGGAGTGTCTGAGTGTGGTGCACGGTTGTCATGGGTGATCAGGGGTTTCCTAGTCTTCCCTGGTGTGGACCTGGCTAGTGCAGTTCCAAGTGTCTGAGTCTCCAGGAAGGTACCGGCTTGGAAGTTGATGTACATGGTTGTGAGACTCTCTGGGTGTGGGATGGACCCTGACGTCGTGAAAGCAGAGCTTTTTCTGGTTGCTGTGTGTCTTTGTGGAGTGAGGCCTTCGGGGCCACAGTGAAAGGGGTAAAACCTGTGGTGAGGGAGGCCAGGTGCCCTGCAGAGAACTCTCCCCTCTGGGGCCTGCGTTGGTTATGATTCCTGTGCCTTCTTTTTTTTTTTTTTTTTTTTTTTAATGTTATTTATTTGAGACAGAGACAGAGCATGAATGGAGGGCAGGGTCAGAGAGAGAGGGAGACACAGATCCGAAGCAGGCTCCAGGCTCTGAGCTGTCAGCACAGAGCCCGACGCGGGGCTCAACTCACGGACATGAGATCATGACCTGAGCTGAAGTTGGACACTTAAACTGACGGAAACCACCAGGCGCCCCTACTGTGGCTTTCTATGTTCTTCATGCTTAACCAGACGGAGCTGAAGAACAGGGAGCTCCAGGTTGAGAGTTCTGTTTTCACCTCAGGAGTAATCATTTCCAAAGGCCCCAAGCAGAGGACAGGGATGAGGCTGCCACTACCTTGAAAACATGCAGACTTGTGCTAATTAGCTGGTTTCTTTGTGGAGGAAGAAGGGGGACTGGCTTTGTTTACTGCTCCAAAGCTTTTGAGGCGAGAGCTTTAACCATGGTTGGGTTTAAAGCTGACAGCTGACAGCTCAGAGCCTGGAGCCTGCTTCGGATTCTGTGTCTCCCTCTCTCTGACCACCCTCCTTGGTGTCCAAGGAGTACTCTCTGAGGACTCCTGAACTTTTGGGTACCATGCCTGAGTAGCCCTCCCAGTCTCTGGGGTTCCGTTCCATGGAGCATATGGCCATCCACCTTCCAGCGTGTCTAGGAACCACGAAGAAGAGGGGGCTGTATTTGACAGTTCTAAGGAGCAGGCTTGTCTTGTCCATAAACAGAAATAGGGTTTCCTATTGTTTCGAACATTTTCCTGCCTTCTGGGGCATTTTCAGCCAAGTTGACTGTTTCACCGTGAGGAACTTACCTGAGATTTAGGTTAAAAAAGTTTTGTTTTGTTTTTTTTCTATATGCATGAAGCCAGTCATCTGAAGTTGGACGAAAACTTCGCGCTTTGAGGTTTTTGTAATCTGTGAAACACAAATGGGTGAATGTTGGTTCCCTTTTAGTTAGCTGCCTACCAAGAGCCGTCGCTACCATAGCCCTAGTCTGTCCTGTGTCCCTACAGCTAGCAGGGTCCTTCTTCTGCCTTTATAGGATCCCCAGAGGGACCGCAGTACATGGTGCCCGGGCTGATACTTAGTACATTAGGTGAGTCAGAAGTTGTCAAACATGCAGATTCTGGGCCCCAGCCTAGCCCCACTTATCAGAACGTGCAGAGGGTAAGGCCTTGAGATCTGTGTTAGGATAAGTCGTTTGATGCTGTCAGCTGGGTCCCTCAACACCAGTGACATCAGGGATCAGTTTCAGTTGAGGATGCTGAGGCCTTGAGAGGGCAGGAGCTTGCCCAGGGTCGGGTCTCATTGCAGAAGGAAGGAGTCTTGGCCTGAGAGCCCCACGGTGGTCTTGTAGCCTCCCTGCGTGGCCCAGGCTGCGTTCAGGCCTCCTGTGTGCCCTGTCCCCAGCAGTGTCCTTCGGTACCTGGGATCACATTCATCCTCATCCTCGGAGGGGAGTTTTGTGCAAGCGCGGCTCTGACGGTGGGGACAGGGGGCTGGGTTTGCTGGCCCCTTCCTGGCTGGTGTTTGAGGCCCGACCGGCCAGACTCGCCCATCCCTCCCGGAGGGAGGAGGTGAGCAGACCGTGGTGTCCAGGCTTCGGTGCCTGTTGATTTCTGCTCTGTGGCCCAGGAGGGTTGAGCCGGCACAGCACTCATCTCCAGAGGGCTGTGGTTTTCATGTCCCTGCTTGGCACCACTTTCTCAGAACATTATGAGCCCCGTGGCCAGGCACTGAGGCCCAGGAAGGGATTTTGCAGCAGCCACTCCTCGGCAAGGCGCAGTAGCTGGATTCTTCCCGGCAGTTTGTGAGTGGGTTGTCTCCTCACTGCGGTAGTAGCCTTGTTTGTTTTTGCCTTGGGCCCTGTTATGATGTGCCCCTCCCCTCACCCCAGGAAGTGGGAGGTGAACTGGGGCCTGGGGGTGAACCCTGGATCCTGCCTCCTGAGGGTCAGCTTGAGACCTCCCCCCCACCCCCCGTTCCCCCCCCCACCTTCCCCATCAGGTAAAGGCTGGCCCGTTCCTGAGATTTCCCTTTGAGGCACCTTCCTTTTGTAGATCTCTGAGGGGCTTTGGGGGATGAACACAGATGAAAAAGAAAAAGAGGGCCCCCCACTTCACCCTCTCTGCAGTTTCACAGAGCATTCTGGAGTCTGAGCTTTTACCCACAGTCTCTGGAGGCCCAAAACGGTGGTGGGCGAGTTGCAGGGCAGGTTTAAGCAGGCGAGGGAGGGGAGACAGGCATGGGTTGAATGCTGGCTGCGGTATGCTCCTGGGGTCTCTCCACCTTCCTCACCTCTGTGAGGACAGAGCTTGGGAGGTCATCTCCGAAAATGTTGGGTGAACGAATATGGAGCCTTAATTCTGGCGTCTCTTACTGGCCTCGGTTAGATCATGCCTGCCTTTCATCTCTCCTTCCCAGACGTGCCTCTCAGTGCCCCCGTTTCTTTGGTGACTCCCTCTACTCCTGGCCCTCTGCCGGGGTAGTGGTGGGTGGAGAGGACGTGGACTGGGGACCCTGCTGTCCTGGGTTCAGATCCTGGGCCCTGTCGGGTTTTTTTTGTCTTATCCTTGGGCAAGTCCCACAACCTTCCTTCCTAACTCCTGTTTCCTCTGCCAAGCAGTGGAACCAGCAACACCCAATGGAGAGATGAGATAGATGTTTGGGAAGGCCTGGCATTCAGGGGACACTTTGAACGCCGACATTCTGCGTTCTTTCAGAAATCTCTTCTTCTTTTGGGGCTGTTTTTTGGAGAGTTGAAGGAATGTGGTTGTTGCCCAGTCTATAGCTGGCATTGAGAGTAAACTGAAGCCTGAACCCGTGCACGAACACGGGGAGACAGTTGGGTAGATCTCTGGAGTCTGTGCATGAGCCTCACCTTTGCTCTTTCTTGGGGAGCAGGTTTGGGGGAGATGTTATTGTAAGTGACCCTGTCGTCTCATCGCTCCCATGTCTGTCCACCAGATCCCGCCCTCGGAAGATGCACTATTATAATACTCTAACGCCGAGGTCAGCTGCTGGTATAAGTACCTCCTTTTCAGCTACAACATCGTCTTCTGGGTGAGTTATCGAGAGCGGCACGCTTAGTCTTTTATTCAGTAGATCGTGATTCTTCACGAACCGCTGATTTGCCAGGCCCCCTGTGAGGCTGTGCAGGAGAAGGTGGGAGGGTTAATGAGCCCTGCCCCCCCCCCCCCTCCCCGGCCGCCGGCCGAACCAGCGACAAGTCCATTACAAAACAGACTGTTAAGTACAGTGACAGGGAAGGCCAAGGTGATTGAAAACCAGGTTAATGGGCCCCCTACCTGAGCCTTGGAGGTTTAGGACGTTTGAAACTCTGGGCCCACGCATGTCTGTCTTCCTGCTTCCCTGCCTGGGAATGAGCCCCATGAAACGTCGGTAGCAGGGCACTTAGTGCCCTTTTGACTGTGGGCCAGGCCCTGTTCTGTGGGCCAGGCTCTGGGAGGTAAGAGTGATGCAAGGCAATAAAGCCCTGCTTCCTTGTGTGCTTGTGTGTAACCCGTAATGGCAGTGCCTACTGAGCAGCAGAGTAGGAGCTCCTTGGACTAGGGTGGTCAGGAAGGGCATTCTGAGGAGGTGACTTAAGGGACTGAGAACCAGAGTACCGAGTGAAGAGGCAGCCGGTGGGGGTCTGGGAAGCAAGCCTATAGGCAAGAAGAGCAGCATTTGCAAAGGCCCTGAGGCAGACTGCACTTGGCAGGGGCAAGGGACTTGGGCCTGTGGCTGGAGCTCAGCGAGTACAAGGGGAAGGGGACACGAGGGAGGACAGAGTCATGAAGGAGCCGGGGCATGTAGGGACCTTACAGTTCTCAGTAAGGGGTTGGAATTTTTCTACTTTCAGTAACTCTGAGGTTATAAGTTGGATCTGATTTTGGAATGATTCTGCAGAGTGAGGGATGGATGGGGGTCTCATGTTCTGAGATAGAATTTTGGGACAGAAGTGGGAGAATGGTCTCTTAGCCACATGGAGATGTTCGTTTCCTGTCTGCGGCCACCCTAGAGATGAAAGACTTCGCTACCATCGGGGCGGTGGCGGGGGCGCTAGATGAGGTCTTTGAGGGAAGTGTGCTGACTGAGAAGAGGAGGGAGGGTGTGAAGGTCAAGTCCTGGGGTGCTAGAGGGGACCCTGAAGAGGAAAGTCGGCTCCAGAGTTGGCTGTGAGTGGGTGGACAGGAGACTTTGTATCATAGAAGCCTCTCAAGGACAGAGGAACAGTCAGCTGTGCCACAGGGGCGTGACGTAGGATGAGGACAGAAAATTGGCATTGGCCTTGACAAAGTGGACGTTGTTGGTGACCTGGACCAGACCTGCTGTGTGCTCTGGGGGATGGAAACCCACCTGGAGCTGGCCGAGGAGCCAGGGGGACGTGGGGCAGTGGAGACTATGACTCATGACAGATCTTTCAAGGGCTCTGCCCTAAAGAAGAGCAGAAAAATCGAGCACTAGCTGGAGATGGTCAAGGCATTACGGGAGGTATCCTAGCATGTGTGTGTCGCCAGGGGGTAGGTCCAGGAGAAGCAGACACTGAGTCTATGCAGGTGGGTGCAGGGACACGATCGAACACCTTAAGCAAGCATTGCTTATCAGTATCTGGGTGGGGGCATGTGCAGAGGGAGGGACAGAATGAGTGGCCGTGATGCCACATTTTGCCTCTCCTGTGGATTTCTGGCATGCCCTGTTTGGACTCGAACTCTTGAGAACAAGGCAGACTTGCGTTAAGACTTCCCAGCTTTCACCCTTGATATTATAGCATCATCTCCTGATGGTTTATCTCAAAGTTTTGGGGTTTTTTGTATGTGTCTGTCCTGGAGAAACAGGGTGGGATTCAGTGGCGTGGCTGTTTACCCCACGTCTTTGTGCTCAGCCTGTCTGTCTCGGGCAACTTTGTCATTTTCCTCGAAATAAGGCAATACAGGACATTCGATGGGTTTCCTTTGGGCTTCTCCTGATGGGAGGACGGAGGCTGCCTCATCCTCGCAGTGTGTGGCTTCCTGGATCTGCAAGGCTCCCGGCCTGGCCCCACCCGGAGGCCCCACCCACAGGCCAGGTGTATGGTGGAGGGCCAGGTGGCAGACAGGCAGTCTGACACTTTGGACACTTGTACGCCCAGGGGTCCGTGTTGTTCTCTCCCACCCCCAGGTTGTGCTTGCTTGGTCTGGCGCCTTGACCTTCGAAGGTCATCCTGAATTTTTCAGCTAGAGCGAAACTTCCCGCTGCTGTAACTGAGGGCCCGCTAACGCCCTGTTTCTTCACATTCTTTTCGGAACCGACTCTTGGCTCTTGGGAAGCTTTACCAACTTGCCCAGTAACTCCTCGGCAGCCCCAGATTCGAATAGGGGAGTTCATGAATTCCGAGTTGTACTCTGCTTGATTGAAAAGGGCTGCAGTGTTATCGGCGTTCTGCAGGATTGCCGATGTGTGGCCGAGAGTCTGTTTCTCAGTTAGTGTGCACTGGGGCAGAACAGGAGGGGACAAAAAGGAACAGCCAGGAAAACGAGGCACGAGAGAGCTTGGCTAGGAAAGTGCGAGGGTGGCCAGACGCCTCCCTGCTGGGTCCCTAGCAGTTATCTCCTGTCTTCTGCACAGGAGCTTAAGTGTGGGGTGAGGCCTGAGAAGTGGGGCGCAGAGCCTTCAGGGAAGAGCATGGTGGGTGCAGCGGGGGCACCCCGGTGCCAGTCTGGACTCTGACCTGCTCTGAGTGATACTGAGTAGTCTTCGCGTTTTCATTGTGAAATATCGATGGCACAGGCCTGCTGCCTGCCTCCCGAGGTTGCTGAAAATGTGTAAAACCCTATGCCAAGCTTTACCTCCTCAGAGACTCCGAGAAAGTATTCTTTTTTTACATAGAGCAAATACCAAAATTGAACAGTCTGATAAACCTCCATGTTCCCATCACGTGGCTTCAACAGTTACCAACTCATTAGCCAGTCTTTGAAAATGTATGTCCTCCCCTGTCACCCTCGATTATTTTGAAGCAAAGCATAGGTTGTTTTGCACAGAGTGTTTTTGTATTTGTTTTGTTTCGATGAATTCGCAGTGCACAGCGGGACGGGACTACGGCTTTGCTGGCAGACCTGGGCCCAGCAGGCAGGTTCAAATATGCAGAAGCAACCTGTCATTTCCGTGCCCGATTCTAGGTGCTGGAACGAACACAAGGTTTTATTGGGCACTTGGCCCCGTTCAGAATTACTTGTGTACTAACACACACCTGTAACAGTTGAACAGGGTTTTTTTTTTTTTTTTTTTAAAGCTCCCTACCTACAGTTCGGGACTGAGATTTTTTCCCCAAGGGACCATTAATATTCGCTTGGGGTGAGAAATGTGGACGGAGCTGATGTGTGTGTACAGAGTGAGCATGGGGTTGGGCCTCATGCGGTTCTTCTCACGGGCTGTCCGGGAAACAGTGCAGCATTCAAGGACACTAGCACTTTCTACTTTAAAAAAAAAAAAAATTGTATGTATGTAGGTATTAATTATTTTTAAGTAGGCCCCATGCCCAATATGGGGCTCTACTCATGACCCTGAGATCAAGAGTTGCACGCTCTACCGACTGACCCAGCCAGGTGCCCCTCTACCTTTTTCTTTTTCTTTTTCTTTTTTTTTTTTTTAATCATAGTGATTATTTGCTTGTATTAGTGAGACCTGTTTCAAGTGCAGAATATCACTCTGACTTAAGAAAATGTAAATCAAAACCGCAAGGAGATACCAAAACACCCATTAGGATGGCTGTTATTCACACACCACACACACACCACCACCCCCCAAAGTGGCAGATGTCGCCGAGGATGTGGAGAAATTGGAAGTCTCGTGCACTGTTGGTGGGAATGCAAACTGGTGCAGCCACTCTGGGAAACAGTAGGGAGGTTCCTCATAGTGTGAACAATAGAAGTACCGTATGATCCAGCAATTCCGCACTTGGAATAGACCCGAAAGAATTGAAAGCAGAGTCTCAGAGAGCTATTTGCACACGTATGTTCATAGCAGCGTTCTTCACAACGGCCAAAAGATAGAAGCAACTATCTTTTGCTTCTACCGAGCAAAAGCGTCTCGGTAGAGTCTACCGACAGATGAGTGAATCAACAAAATGTGCTCCGTATGTGCAATGGAATATTTTTCAGCCTTTAAAAAGGAAGGAAATTCTGACGCACGCCACCACATGGGTGAGTTCGAGGACATACGCCAAGTGAAATAAGCCCGTCACAAAGGGACAAATACTGTATGATCCCACCTATGTGCAGAACCTTGTAGTCAGAGGCTTCAGGATGGAAGTAGAATGGTGGCGGCCAGGGGCCGGGGGGGGGGGGGGAAGTGGGGCGTTAGGGTTGAGTAGGTACCGAGCACCGGTTTTGTAAGGCGGAGGCAACGCAGAGTGCACAACACTGTGTACTGAGCGCCACTGAGCCGTACTTTTACGAATGGTTGCGGAGTTTACGTTTCATATTGTGTATACTTGGCCACAATTCAGATGAAAAGCAGTCTCCTTTGACTTGCAGGGGAGGGGCAGCTGGGTCAGGTAGACCCTGGAGGCGGCACCGGATAGAGCCCTTTTCTTTGTTCTCACCCCACCTGGTTCCAAAAAGAATTTGAGCTCTCTTGGTTTTGCTGAGTGAATCCTCTGGAGGGAATCATTCAGATGATGTCTGCAACCCCAGGATTGCTTCCCACCACAGCATTGAGTTCAATCTGCAGAGGTTCAGATAAAGCCCCTGCCTGGATCTATTTCAGAGATGGATTAAAAGTGGAGAACTGAGGCCCCTTGTGGCACAGACAATAAGCCTGTGTTACACGGGCCAGGGAGTCCCCCTGCCACTGGCCGCCGTAGCGACTCGGGCAGGTCTGGGCCGCAGCTTCCCTGCTTGCGAAGTGCAGGAATTGGCCTCCGAGCCCAATGGGCAGCCTGTTTCTAGGTGAGAGGAGAGTCGTGGGCATCTGTGCTGTGACCAGAGTGGCTTCAGGTGCCTTCCTTCAAAGTGACAAAGGCCTCCCCTGACACGGGTGAATATGTAATTTATGGCTGGAGTCGGGAAACTTTTGAAGAGTGAAAGAGAGCTTATTAAGAGTTCTCAGACGTATCTCGGATGTATCTCAGGACTGTCCCAGGCAAACCAGGATGTGCGGTCACCCTACCGAGAGAGGCAAAGCGAGTCCTGCTGGGGAAGGACTGAACCGGCAGCTCCCTCCCCTCCCCCAGCATCTGTGTGGGTGGAGGGTTGTCTTCTCTGTGTCTGGACTTGACTGCGCTCCTCCTTTGATAGCAGACTCCCCACATCCTGCAGAGCTAATGTCTCTGGATCCCTCTGACTGACAGAGAGTTGCCCTTATTTGAGCTGAACTCTGTCCATGTAACACCAGACCCCAAGGCTTGACCCCTGGTGTCCATGTGGTTTCTCTGCTTCTGTCTCTGGGTGATTAGGTCAATCAAAAAGGGAAGTCCAGGGGCGCCTGGGTGGCTCAGTCGGGTAAGCGTCCGACTTTGACTCGGGTCATGATCTCACAGTTTGTGGGTTCTAGCCCCACGTCGGGCTCTGTGCCAACGGTGTAGAACATGCTTGGGATTCTCCCTCTCCCTCTCTCTGCCCCTCCTCCCCTTGCGCTTTCTCTCTCTCTCAAAAATAAATACATTAATTAAAAAAAAGGAAAGTCTAGTGTTTTAATAATATGTGTAGTGTATTTTCACTTCCACTCCTGAGAAGTGGTATTTTTCTCTTCAAGTTTTATTTAACAAACTTTTGTAATCACATGGAAATTCTAGAAGCTTACCCAAGGCACCCCCGCTTCACCGAGTTCCTCCTCAGGCTCCGTTCTGTCTTCAGTTGCACGTGGTCTCCCATCTTTGTGAGAGAATCCTTGTAGTCGTGAGGTCAGCGTTTTCACGTCAGCATCAGCTAGCCTAGAACATTCTAGGTCACCACAGAGTCTTCTTGATTGTATTTTTGGAAATTCCCATATTGGACATTTCGGTTGTTTCCAATTTTTTTTTTTTTTTTAACTATCCTAGATAAGGATGCAGTGACTGGTTAGTGTAATACAGATGCCTCCCTTCGGGCAAGGCAGGGAAATTATTTGCTGGGATAGATTCCCAGGAGTGAGATTAAATGGGTCAGAAGGTGTGTATGCTGTTTTGACCTGACCGACATATTTATACTGTCAAAATTACTTCTCTCGAAGGGCTGCCCCAATTCATAGGAAATAGACTGCCTTATCTCTTGGCACATGGGGTGTGTGAGTGTGTATTTTTCTACATTTGCACTTGCCAAGTCAGAGGGCAAGATTGCTTAATCAGAGATTCCACTAGAACACCCTGATGCTTACTCCCTATAGGGCTTCAGCTCCTGATCTCCCTTGAGCACGTGGGAGGCTTGAGGAAGGGCTGCTCACGGGGCTCTGTGATGGTCATTGCCCAGCACATATGATTACTGAGTGCTCACAGGTTAGTGTCAAATCTGGGTAGCTGGTGGTGTGTATAACTATGCATCCTTCCCCAGTAAATGGAGGGGCATCCTTCCCCAGTTGGCATGCCCCAGTCTACTGCCGTGTCGTGTGTGGGAGTGCCCTATTCCTATCTTGGTTGTACCTTCTTTTTTTCCCAGAGACACTTTTTAAAAAAATTTTTTTTTTAATCTTTATTTATTTTTGAGAGAAAGAGAGAGACAGAGTTGAGAGCAGGGGAGGAGCAGAGACAGAGGGAGACACAGAATCCAAAGCAGGCTCCAGGATCCGAGCTGTCAGCACAGAGTCTGACGCGGGGCTCGAACCCGCGAACCGTGAGATCATGACCTGAGCCGAAGTCGGACGCTTAACCGACTGAGCCACCCAGGCGCCCCCCAGAAATACTTTTTAAATATCCCCCTTATTGAGGTGTAAATTCAGTAGAATGGTATTTACTCACTTCAAGTACAGTTCCATGAGTTGACAGCTGTATACTCCATGAAACCACCATCATCCCAGCGAAGATAGAAAACCTTTCTAGCACTTCAGAAACTTTTCTGTGCTCCTCTGCTGTCCTTCCCTTGTATCCCTTCCTCAGGCCACTGTCCGTCTGCTTCCTGTCCCTCTTACAATTGACCCTCTCTCTTATCTGATTTCTTTTAGTTTAGGTCATGTTTCTCCCTTGTTCTTCTGTTTTTCGTTTCATTAATGTCTTTAAAGATGTTAAAATTATTGTAAAAATTTTTTTTAAAATGTTTATTTTGAGAGACAGAGCTCAGGTGGGGGAGGGGTAGAGAGAGAGGGAGACACAGAATCCGGGGCAGGCTCCGGGCTCTGAGCTGTCAGCACAGAGCCCAACGTGGGACTCCCAACCCATGAACCGCGAGATTATGACCTGAGCCGAAGTCGGATGCTCAACCGACTGAGTCACCCAGGCGTCCCTTTAAAAATTATTTAAAATTTTATCTTGCAAATTGTAGTAAGACACATATAACGATGTATCATTGGAATAATTTTTCCATGCATAGTGGTATTAAGTACATTCACCTTGCCGTGCAGCTATCCCCACCATCTGTTTCCAGTCTATTTCATTGATTTCTGTTCCTGTTTATCTTATTTCCTCACTTTCCCCTACTTTAAGATTACTTGTTGTTTTTTTTTCCTAGCTGCTTAAGGCAGAAGATTAGATCATTGATTTTAGATCTTCTTTCCTAGCATAGGTATTTGATGCTCTCTGTTTTCTGCATCCCACACATTTTTTTTTTTTTTTAATTTTTTTTTTAACATTTATTTTTTTTTTTAATTTTTTTTTTCAACGTTTATTTATTTTTGGGACAGAGAGAGACAGAGCATGAACGGGGGAGGGGCAGAGAGAGAGGGAGACACAGAATCGGAAACTGGCTCCAGGCTCTGAGCCATCAGCCCAGAGCCCGACGCGGGGCTCGAACTCCCGGACCGCGAGATCGTGACCTGGCTGAAGTCGGACGCTTAACCGACTGCGCCACCCAGGCGCCCCTAACGTTTATTTATTTTTGGGACAGAGAGAGACAGAGCATGAACAGGGGAGGGGCAGAGAGAGAGGGAGACACAGAATCGGAAGCAGGCTCCAGGCTCTGAGCCATTAGCCCAGAGCCCGACACGGGGCTCGAACTCCCGGATCGTGAGATCGTGACCTGAGCTGAAGTCGGCCTCTTAACCGACTGAGCCACCCAGGCGCCCCTGCATCCCACACATTTCGATATGTTTTCGTTTCGTTTGGCTAAAATACCTTGTATATGCATATTCTGTATGGAATGTATCCTGTCTTCCCCTCCTGGCTCACTTCAACAGTTTTCTCTTTATTCCTGGATTTTGGTTTTATTATGATATGGGCTGGTGTGGTTTTCTTTATTCTGTTTGAGGTTCATTGGGCTTTTGGATTTGTGGGTTTATAGTTGTCATCAGATTTCGGACTCCTTTGACCACTATTTCTTCAAATACACACCTCTCCCCTTTTTCTTCTCAGGCCCCTTATAGTCTCGTGGGTCACTGAGGCTCTGTTCATTGCCCGCCCCAACCCCTGCCCCTGAGTTCAAATAATTTCTATTGCTTTGTCTTTAAATTGACTCATCCTTTTTTCTATAGTGTCCAATTGCTATTAAACCCATCTAGTGAATTCTTGGGGCGCCTGGGTGGCTCAGTCGGTTAAGCGGCCGACTTCGGCTCAGGTCATGATCTTGCGGTCCGTGGGTTCGAGCCCCGCGTCGGGCTCTGTGCTGACTGCTCAGAGCCTGGAGCCTGTTCAGATTCTGTGTCTCCCTCTCTCTGACCCTCCCCTGTTCATGCTCTGTCTCTCTCTGTCTCAAAAATAAATAAACATTAAAAAAAAAAAAATTTAAACCCATCTAGTGAATTCTTAACGTCCAGTGTTGTATTTTCTATTTCTAATAGTTCCATTTGGATCTTCTGTTTTCTATTTCTTTTCCTCATTATGTTTATGTTTCCCTTTAAGTCCTCAAGAATATGTACAATATCTGTGTTATTTAAAAATTTTTTATTAAAGATTTTTAAAAAGTTTTTATTTATTTTGAGAGAGAGCAAGAGAGAATGAGTTGGGGAGGGCAGAAAGAGAGAGAGGGAGAGAGAGAATCCCAAGCAGGCTCTGCACCGCCAGCCTAGAGCTGGACATGAGGCTTGAACTCAGGAACCGTGAGATTGTGACCTGAGCTGAAATCACAAGTCGGACACTTAACTGACTGAGCTACCCAAGCGCCCCTAAAATATCTGTTTTTAAAGTCTTAGCTAATTCCATCTCCCCTGTAATGTTTGTGTCGTTTTCTAGTTACTGAATATTTTTCCTTGTTCATAGATCACATTTATTTTCCCTTCTTGCCCGTGTAGTACTGTTTTTTGTTTTTGTTTTTTTTTTTTTTAAGTAGGCTCCATGTCCAATGTGGGGCTTGAAATCACAACCCTGAGATCGAGAGTAGCACGTTCTACTGACTGGGGCAGCCAGGTACTCCTGTCTAGTAGCTTTTGATCAGATGCTAGATGTAGTTTTTCCTCTGAAGCATTCCTCTTGTTTTGGTCTGCTCAGGCTGCCATTACAAAATGCCATAAACTTGCTGACTTAAATGACAGAAGTTTATTAATCTCTCACATTTCTGGAGGCTGCAAGTCTGAGACTGGGGTGACAGTAGGGTTGGGTTCTGGGGAACGCTCTCTCGCTGGCTTCCCGACGGCTGCTTTCTTGCTGTGTCTACAGGGCAGAGGGTGCTCTTGTCTCTCTTCCTCTTATAAGGATACTAATCATGGAGGCCCCATCCTCATGACCTCATTTAACCTAAATTACCTCCCAAAGGCCCACCTCCAACTACCATCACATTGGGAATTAGGGCATCAACATTGGATTTTGGGGGACACAAACATTCAGTCCGTGACACCGCCTTTAACCGTGTAATATCTTCTGAATCTGACATTTTTTGTTAAATATTGCGTGTGAGATTCATTCACACTGTTGTATGTAGTTGTAGATCGTTGATTCTCGTTGTATAATAGTCCATTGTGGGGCTGTATCGTTTGGGATTTTTTACAGTTTTAGGCTACTATGACCTATTCAGGTAATATAAAAACTATCCCAAGTTGGAGACACGAATTATAGGGATGCTCTGGGGTTTGTGTGGCCGAGCTAAAGGAAATCCTGTCTTTCGTCTTGAGGTCCAGATGGTTTTGGTGTGATAGTTTAGTGCAGGATTTGGCAGACTACGGCTTGCAGGCCTGGCTCCCTGCCTGTTTTTGCACATACAACTTTATTGGAACACAGCCCTGCCCATTCGTTTACATATTATCTATGGCTCCTTTCCTGCTATAAAAGCAGAGCTGAGTAGTTGAAACAGAGATCACCCAGCACAAGGCTGAAAATATTTACTATCTGGCCCTTTACAGAAATGTCCACCGCTGGCCTTAGTATTTTGGTTTTCTACCCACTGTTAATCACTGAACTGTGCCAGCAAGGGCAGAACCTTGGGAGAAGGTGAGGCTGAGGCTGGGTTGGGCTGGGGTTCTCTCTGTTACCTGGAGAGCTGCCTGTAACCTCCCTTGGAGGACTCTGCCCTTCCTCCTTCCTTCCTTTCAAAGACCTTGACACAGTCTGATTCCTGGGTGGGGCTCGGGGTGGGCTGTCTGTTATCGGGAAACTCGGAGACATCTGTGGAAACCGCCCCCGGAGTCCTCTGGGTAGTCCTTACTTCTCACTGGGGCCCCTGGCGTGTGTTTGCTGGCTGTGCTGGGAAGGGCACACATGCTTCTTTTTTCAGAACCGCCCTTCCGGCAAGAGGAAAAGCTGGTGTGTGATAGCTGTGTGACCCTGCGCAAGGCACCATCCTGCCCTGGGCTCTGTTTCCCTCTGTAATGAGGAAGCTGGGCTCCAGCATCCCTTCCGGCTCCCAGACCTTCCAGACTCCCACAGGGAAGTGGCTTAGTTCAGACTCTCTGAATATGGGACTACTTGAAGGAGGCATCCCCTGCATTGGTGACGGTTCAGAGTGGCTACAGTCTAGAGGGGTGAGGCTTCCTAACCCCACAGATAATCCTGAGACTCCCCTTCAGCCACCTGGGCTCTCAGGGTGAGGTTGGGCCCGGCGTGTGTGCCCTCTGGCGTTCTTTCTGGCCAATAACTTGTATCGTTAGCATTTCAAGTGGCTGGAACATCTCTGGTGTTCTCGGAACTCCGGCTCTAGGGTCAGAATCTCCTGTTCTGGAGAGCGCCAGGACCACGGGTCTCTGCCCGGCATGATTTGTGATGGCAAAGCTTAGGCAGCGGGAGGTATACAGGCCTTTGGAGACGATTTGCCTCCCAACTGCTCGGTTTTGCAGATTGGCAAACTGAGGTCCAAGAGAGGGATGGCTTGCTCAAAGCCACAGGGTGAATTAGAAACAGAGCTGAGATTCTCTTATAGCTTCTTCCACTCTCTGTCCTGTTTTCTTTCCATCATTCTTTCTTATCTTGCTTCAAAAGCCTCCAGAGACCCTGTTTCCCTAAACTCTAATTCACTGTTGTCTCCTGAGACCCAATAAAAGAGATGCCTCTGGAAAGGAGGACTTTGTCTTAGGACAAAGTCTCGAGCTGGGAGCTATTGGGGGTTGGGCACAGAGACTTTCAGTCCAAAGGCTGGTGGCATCTGGAAGGCCCCTCCATGCCTCTGCTCTGCTCCCCTCCCCTGCAGGAGGGCCAGGCTCACTTGGACTGGCTCCATGCCCTGGGGTGAGCATGTCACGTGTGATCCTTAGAACCCTCCTATGACCCAGGAGGGGTCGTCCCCATTTTCTAGAGGAAGTCATAGGCACAGAGAGCTCCTGGACTTGGCATGAAGTCCTGTCTCCAGGAAGTTGCAGAGTGGAGACTAGAACCAGGACCAGCTGACTTGTGCTGTTTGTTCAGCACTGGTCTGGTCTGCTTTGAGTTTGGCTTCCTCTCGAGTGTCCTTCTGGGTTTTTCTCTAGGACTCCCGTAGGCATGTCAGCCTACTGACAGCCGGGGATTTGCAAGAACCACAGGCCAGTGGGCAGAGCCTGAAAAGGTTGCGTTGCTGCTGGTGGTTTGCCTTGAACTCACTGCACAAAGGCCTCTGGGACCTGCAAGAATTGCCCAAGTACGTTGACACACCGAAATGCAGTCTTGCAAGAGGCTAAGGCCGCTAAATTGTGGGTGATCAGGGGCTGCTTTTGAGCTGCTTGGTGTTGGCACCCTCCTCCCGTCCAGCCGGGCCTGGCCAGGTGTCTACACTTTCACTGTCACTTGAACGTGCTTGGGTGAGGTGCCACAGGCTTGCTCACATGGTGAGCAGATTCTGTGTGGCTCTCAGCCCAGGAGTGCCCCAAGAGGTGCCCTCACCTAATTCCGTGGGGGGGTGGGGGGTGGGTGGGGAGGCTTTGCCTAGGGTGGAGAGGTCTGTAGCATTTACAGTGACACCCAAAGAGGCCCTGCTCTCCGGCCACCCACCCACTCTAGTTGGGACACAGAATGAGCCTCACCACCCGAGGATACGGGTGGTTGGCTTCAGAGTTACACGGCCCCAAGCCCCTTCTGTGGAACCCCCGTGCCATCGGGCCCCCATGCCTGCTCCTGTGGTGGAAAGCTCTGGCTGCCGCTTGCTGTTTCTGGCCTGGGGGTCGGTGGGGTAACGTGCTGGCAGGAGGGTCAGAGACGCCTGGGTCTGGTTCTAACCCTGCCACCAGCCAGCTGTGTGACTTCGGGCAGAGAACCGAATTGTTTTGCCTCTGAGCTTTCCTGTTTGAAAGATGGGGTAATAGCGCCAGTATTACGGGGTGTGGAAGGGGCCCTTTCAGTGTATTAAGTTTAACACAGAAAAGAGCGGTCCTGCTTGCCATGGTGACCACAGTGGTGTGCATACCTCATGGTCCAAGGCCGGCCTCCCTTTGGGCTTAGCGGGAATTAGGCCTCATCCTTTGGGAGGGAATTTGATCAGGTCATAAAAGAGAGACAAAGGAGGTTACTCGGAATCTGGAAAGCACCCAGCTGAACTGTCACTCCCAGATGGTTGGCAGCCAGGGACAACAGCCCTGCCCCATGGACCATCTGCCCCAGAGAGATCCAGAGAAGAGGCCCCGTTGGGAGCTGGGTTAAGCTGGCCAGTGTCCTGTCCTGGCTCTTCCACGGGGCTGTTGGGTGAGCTCCCAGACAGGCCACTTCCCCTGTCTGGTCCTCCGTCAGTCTCCTCATCTCTAGAATGACTATCGGCCCCCAAAGTTCCTGCCTGGGGCCAGTGTTCACAGAACCCATGACCTAACATGTGATCCCACCATGCTGCCGGTTCCTCCTGTCTTTCTGATGCAAGTTAACTTTAGTTCTTTCTTTAAAACAGAATGGAACAAACCATAAGCCCTTTTCTTAGCGCCCAATTGTTGTGAGAGAAGGAAATCTGTGCTTCAGTGGAGGGAGCTGGCCATGACTCAGCCAGGGGTCTTCGGGGGTTGGCGGGGGGGGGGGGGATGGCAGGATTCTCTCACTGCCCTCCATGGTGCCAGGTGGTAGGCAGGCTGTCGTGGAAAGCGGTCAGGCAGGGGCATAGGGAAGGACAAGCCTCCAGGCCCTGTCCTGATCCTAATGCCTCTGTAGGACTTGATGATGGACTTGGGCCACACTGGGCTTTTGCTTGACCCTCATTTGCTCTGAATGCATTTGGAGGGAATTAGACCCGGGAGCATGTCTGGGAGGAGAGCCGGAGACCGCGGGCAAGGACCACCCTGGTCTTGGAGCCCTGGCGACTCACTCACTTGTGCCTAGTCTGTACCTAACATAGCCAAGTCCTTCTCCAAGTTCTTGGGATGCAACCCTGAGCAAAATAGAAAACATCTCTGGGCTTAAGTGGGAGAGGCACAATAGACAGACATACAGCTCATGTGGTCCACGGGAAATGCCGTGAAGAAAATCAAGCAGAAAAGGAGGTCAGGACTGAAAGATGGAGAGCTGTCCACCTCGGGTGGTCTCTGAGGAGGTGAAATGAGGAGACCTGAGTGAAGTGAGGGAGAAAGCCTGAAAGGGACATGGAGGAACATTCTGGGCTGAGGGAAGGGACGAGTTTGGCGAGTTCCAGAAACAGTAACAATGCCAGGCTGGCCCGGAGAGTAGAGTTGTATGAGCCAAAGCCTGGCTGCCTAGGCCCTGGTGGGCCATGGCAAGGAGTTTTATTCTAAGTGTAAAAGGAAGTGAGTTGGAGAGTTTTGAGGAGGGGAGTTACCCGATGTATGTTTTTAAAGGATTGCTCTAGTTGCTTAGGGACCTGTGAGGAGGCCCCTGCAGGATCCAGACCTGCAGGGGTGGAGCATGGACAGGTAGGAGCAGAGAGGGAGAGAGTGTCCGATGCGCTAAGTATTTTGAAGGTGCAACCAACAGAGGGCAGGGTGAATGGGAGTCGGGTAGAAAGAGGCATCAGGCATGAGAGGTGTAGGTTTTCTGATCTAAACAACGGAGTAGGTGGCCGTGGTACCATTTAATGAGAAGGGGAAGAGTTGGCAGGGGCTGGGGTTGGGAGAGCAAAGGGTGTCACCCATCATATGTGGACAAGTCAGGTGGACATAAGGTATTTGACCCGGGAGCCGCTATGGCTGGAGATTGGGATCTATGGGTCAGCTGTGTAGACATGCTATGTCAGGCCATGTGACTTATGGCCTCACCTAGAGGACGCCGGGGAGGGCAAGGAGGCCCAGACTGAGGCCAGCATGTGGATGTTCCTGGAGGAGGACGAGCCAGCAGGGGAGGCTGAGGAGTGACAGCACTACGTGCCCCCAAAGCTGAGCGCCTTAGCGTAGGAGGGAAGGACCAGCTGTGTCTGGTCAGGTCAAATAAAGTGGAAAAAAAAAAAAAAAAAAAAAAAGACTTGACCTCCAGCTCTGGCAAGAGGGTCAGTCACTGGGGACCTGGCGGAATGGCGGGGAGGGAAGTCTGCAGGATTCAATGGGCAGTGATGGGTCACCTTTGGGCTTGTCTGCCCCTGCAGCATAGATACTGGGGAGGGAAAGGAACTAGTTAATTCCAGCAACTAGTTAATTCAGTGGAAGGACTGAAAAGTAGAAAAACCGGTGTGTGGTATACACAGGACTGTGTGTCGCTCCCTGGAGTGCGAGCCCCAGCCGGGCAGGGGGGCTCTGCAGGCCCCAGAGCTTGAGACGGTGCCCGGCGCTGAAGATATACTCACGCAATACTAGTTGAATGACGTGGGGTCTAGGCCCTTCTGCACTGCGTGGTTTTGATCTTGGCCCTCTTGGGGCCTGTGTTCTGCTTTGTAAAACAGATCAGGTCCAGGCAGGGCATCTTCACAGGGGGCCCACAGACTGCTGTGGGACCCAGCCTTGAGGAGCCTGTGAACTCTCTGAAATTCCATCCAGAATCTTGGGCACGTAAGCATTTTCTGAAGGTGGTCTGTGATTCCAAAGAGGTTGAGACCTCCCGGGGCTTTCTTTAAAGGGCCTCTCCTTCCCACTCCAGCCTCCTGGGGCCAGCAGTGAACATAGGAGGCAGGAGTGTCTTAAAGTGTGAGAATATGCCTCGGAAAGGTGGGTTCTAGACAGACATAGCCCTGTTGTGTATCGTGAGGTAATAATGAATGGCAGCCAGATGCCAGCGTAAAGTACTTAAGCAGAAAAGTAGGCAGCTTAATTTTCAGAGACCAGGTGTTTTGTTTTATATGGAAAAATCTTCTCTGGTTCAGGAACCTGTGTGGTGCCTGGGGGGTGGGGGGGGCTTTTTCTTCGTACACGTGAGGCAGCCTAGCCCCCGTGGGATTGGGGGGTGCTCCCTTTCTGGGGTGAATGCACTGTTTAGCACAGGCCTATTTTAATTCAGTAACGAATACCCAGTAACTAATAACACGGAGCACAGTTGTCCCCCGGGCTCTGCGTCCCCCACAGCGGTGCCCGGTCCTCTGGAGAGAGGCTCACCTGCTCCGGGGATCTGTGAACGCACCTGGGGAGCTGTCACAGAGGGCGACGTCGTCTTCTACACCAGATTGTGCATTGAAAGGAGTTGGTGGGCTTTCAGAATGTGGAAGAAACAGGGCAGGGCCCGATGTCTCTGACTGCATAGTTTTTCCAGGACAGACTCTGCTCTGAGATCTTCACCTCTGGTCTCTGGAGCACGGGGGCCACTGGGGTTGAAGTTTGTCCAAATGTTCAGGGAAGGTAGGTGCGGGTTAGCCAGAATGCCTTGCCATTTTGGCCCCCGGGTGCAGTTCCTGTCATCTGCAGGGACGGAGGGCTTGCCTTACCCCCGTGCCGCCTGCATGGATATGAGCCGGGAGCATCCCTTGATTAGCGGTGTGGACGCTCCTCTAAGAAGCACATTCATGGTGCTGCTTTCGGACCTAACTAACTCTCTCTCCCTCTCTCCCTACTTTCCCCCCTCCCCGCAGTTGGCTGGAGTTGTCTTCCTTGGAGTCGGACTGTGGGCATGGAGCGAAAAGGTAGGTGTCCCCGTTACCGGGACCCTGGACATCAGGTAGCCCAGACCAGGTTTGTTCAGCTTAAATTGTTCCTTATTCCAGACTCCTCCCCGACAAACATTTCTTGCACGCAGTAATGGTTTGTAGCCATTAATCATCAAACAGCCAGCTCTGAGAGATAGTTGTGACGAACTCCTGGGGTCCTGTGACTGGCTCTGCTTCCCCATTGTAGGGTCGCTGCTCAAGGCCAGGACTGGGCTGGTTGGGTATTTGAGCTCCATGAGTGTGGGGAGCCCTCTCTCCTGTCCCAGAAGCCTCAGATGGCCCTGGGAGCTTGTCTGCAGCTGTGTCCAGGGCCGGCCTGGGGCCACCTTCTGCTCTTGTCTGTGCCTCTGGTAGCCAGCAGGTCCCTGAACACAGTTGTGTTTATTCCTGAAGTTCTTGTCCTGAGATCAAGGAGCAGGGCTGTGTTAACACGCCCCCTGGGTGCCCTGTGGGGCCGAGGCAGGTCTTTACATACCTGTGAACCTCCTCGCCCTGCCTGTGCAAGAGAGGTGAGGCGGGGAGAGTGGGCTCTTACTGTCGGGAAGGACAGGGGCAGTTGAAGCTTTGAAGGGGGGGGGGGGGATGAGACCCGTGAGCTGCGGTACCACTTTCTGCTCCGCGGGTGGGTGTGTGCTTGGGGGGGTTCAAGAGAGCTGGAGAGGATCCTCACTACAGGGAGGGCAGAATAGGGGAGGGAGTAGGAGCAAGGTGGACTGGGTCAGGCTCCTGCCTGGGAACTAAGGCATCCTCTTGAGGCTCAGGCCCAGAACCCTCTGTTTCTTCAGTGGAACCTCCCTTTACTTTCTGGAAAGGAGGCAGGGCGCTTAGATCTCTGGCTTTCTTGCCATGGCCTTAGGAACTGAATATGGCCTGCCTTTGGGTTTGGGCATCTTCAAGGTGGCCTGTGTACCCCTAAAGGGCGGGAGCTGAGGTGCAATGTCACTTTGCCCTACTGACAAACCCTTCAAGCCGGTGCAAACCATGACTCCTAGCGCCACCGTGTGGCCATCGCCTGCACAGCAGCAGCTCCCCTGGCCGAGCCCTGAGCAGAGAGGCCTGGCTACCCCTGCTCTTTTCTTCTTCCTCCTCTGAATCCTGGAGAACTGCTCTGTCCGTTTTGGTTCACACTAGCCACATGTGTGTATTTAAATTAGTTAAAATGTGTGTATTTAAATTAGTTAAAATGAAACACGAATGAAAATTTGGTTCCTCAGTTCCACTCAGGTGCTCAATAGCATGGGTGACCAGTGGCTACCATTTTGGACAGTGCAGATGTAGGACCCCTCCCATCATCACCAAAGGTTTTATGGACAGCGCTGCCTTCGTCTGCCTTTGGCGGGTGTTTTCCACAAGAATGTTCATACTGAAGCTGTTTTCATGTCAGGAGGTGGGCTTCTCCCTGAACCGAGTGCAGAGTAAGCTGCCAATGGCCAGAGGCCAGGGTGAGGGTCTGGCCCTAAGGTGCCTTGACCGTAGGCCATAGGGTTCCCCGGCACCCCTTCCCCACTCCAGGTCTGGCATAGGCACCCTGCAGGCTACAAAAAAAGCGTGGGGTCTGCCTGGTAGGAACTCGTAGCCAAGGTGGAGCCCAGGAATGCTCCATGTGAGGGTCCTGGGAGCTGAGGTGGGCAGGGGTCATGCTGCGTGCTCTGGTCTGGCTTTTAATAGGAGGATTGAACCTTCTAAGACAGGTCCCTGCCCTCATTTTCTCTCTGGACACCACCCAGCCCCCCAGGGCACCCCTGACTCCCCGAGGCTGATGTTGCCCTGCCTTCTCTGCCTCTTTCAGGGGGTGCTGTCCGACCTCACCAAAGTGACCCGGCTGCACGGAATCGACCCTGTCGTGCTGGTCCTGATGGTGGGCGTGGTGATGTTCACGCTGGGGTTCGCTGGCTGCGTGGGGGCCCTGGGGAGAACATCTGCCTGCTCAAGTTTGTGAGTGGCCCCGGATACAGGGGTGGGAGAGGGCTGGGAGGTAGGGGTGCAGGCTCTGCTGGGCAAGCTTATACCTTATCTGGTCGGAGGGGGCCCAGCAGTGCGGGCAGGAGGCCACCTTCGGTGTCCACCTAATGGTAAGATTTCAGGGAGCACTCAGATGAGCTAGCTCCTCGTACCTGGAGAAGTTGGGCCGCTCTGGTTTTCAGCTCCTAGAGGGAAGAGATGGCCAAGCGGCGGGCTCCTCTCCCCTTCCCTTGCTTTTTACTTCCCTCAGAAGTTCTAAAGACATTGTTCGCCACTCACCTTCGCCCTTCTTGGCTAAGATCAGACGATGTTGCCAGTAAAGTTAGGAAATCATTTCCCTCCTCCAGGGTGTGTGAATCTGTTGGGATGTGCGATGCAGAATCCTTCATTTCCTGGCAGCACTGCGAGTTACTAAGAATTTGGTTTTATATTTAGATACAAATTCATGTTGAAGTGCATTCAGTTAAAATTAAATAGCACCTGGGGGGAAAACACCTAATCGTGTTCTGCAATATATTATTTGTCGAAGTGATTAGATCAAGCATCTCTTTCTTGGGCTTAATTTAAGAAGCAGAACACGGTTGGTTTGGTTTTTTCCCCCCTAATTTGTTTTCTATTAAAAATATTACATTTAGTATCTTCCCTCTGTGTGCATGGAGGTTGGGTTTCGGAGGGCCTTCTGCGTGTGCGAGGGTGTATGTGCGCGTGCGCAGTTGTTTCCCTTCTGTCTTAACTCTGAGACCTTCACCCGCTGTGGCATGAGCTCAGTGTGACCAGTAATGATCATGGCCGGGGGAGTGTGCGCACGCCGCAGGCCAGAGGTCTGCCTGATGGGAGGGGTGTGGGGCTGCGGTGGACCCTTGCAGGATGCCCCACGGCTGTCGCAGACAGGGGCTCTGCGCTTCTGGAGAAGTCTTGACGCGTGCGGAGTAGGTAGTGGTAACGTCGGCAACTCCGGAGTTGTGAAGACACCTGCCAGGGAAGTCAGGTGTCCTGCATGAGCAGCGTGCTCTCAAGCAAGCCACACGCCCGAGTGAGCTTCAGTTTCCGTGTCCCTACAGTGCGGGTGACGGGTTAGATTTCTAGCAACGTGGATGGTTGCGTGTGCGAGGAGAGTGGTCAGGTACTGTGTCTGGGGCACAGCCTGTGCCCTAAAGGAGCTGCTTGCCTGGTGGAGGAGGTTAGCCACTCGTTTCCGGGATGGGGTTTCCTGCGGGGGAGAGGGAGACTCCTTCCCAGGAAGTGGGTGACACCGTGGCTTGGAGCTGTCTCTTCCTTTCCCTCACCTGACTCTTAGCCATGCTGCGGGGATGTGGTAGGGATGCGTTATCTCTGTGTACAGGCAGGGCGGGGTTGCCATCCCGTAACATGGGAATCCCGGGGCTCCAGCGCCGGTCTCCTGGCGGCAGGCGGTGGCCTTGGGTCTGACGAGGGTTCGCGCCTCGCCTGGAGGCTGCAGATGTGATGACTCTCCCACCCTCGTCCCCATGCAGTTCTGTGGCACCATCGTGCTCATCTTCTTCCTGGAGCTGGCCGTGGCCGTGCTGGCCTTCCTCTTCCAGGACTGGGTGCGGGACCGGTTCCGGGAGTTCTTCGAGAGCAACATCAGATCCTACCGGGACGACATTGACCTGCAGAACCTCATTGACTCCCTGCAGAAAGCTGTAAGCACCACCCATGCTGGCCTCCCCAGTAGAGCACGGGCTTCCCACCTATGCCTGCGGTCCAGGCTGGATTGGGGCGGGGGGGAGTGCAGGGAGGCCCTGGGAGGTGCCGCTCCTGCCTCTGGTCGGTTTAGCTTTGCCTGCTCATGGGTGCCTGGCGGCTCAGGCGTGTTCGCAGGGTGCTCGCCCCCATTTGCATCGGGCGGGCAGTCCAGCAGCTCCAGTGGCCACCCTCCCCCAGGGGCCCAGATCTCTCCAGCCCTGGCCACACAGGCGGCCGCAGGTCCCTAGGCGCTATGGGTACCGAGGGGTGGAGCGTCTCCCCCCACCGGCCCATGACTCACTGTCTGAGGCTATTCCTGTCCCCTTCCTCCCGGGGACCTTTTCCCCTTCCTGTTTAAGAGAGCAGAGCTGCCTGGAGGAAACTTCCCCAGATGGAGAGGAATGTAACCTCCCTGGAATATGTCTCCAGGGGGGTGTCTAAGCTGTCCCAGGCCTTGGCCTTTACTCCATCTGGCATTCAGTCCCCGTGTGTGCAGCCACACCTGGAGGCTTGGACCACAGCCATCCCCACCCTGGGAAGAACCTATTCCCCACGGCCAGGCCTATGCAGGGCTGTTGTTTGATCTGTCTGTGCTCTGCCAGAAAACCTCGCTTCCTCAGGGACTTCATATGGAACACTCTGGTTCTGAGAAGAGAATAATCAAGAAAGCATTAAAAATAACCATAGTCTACTCTCACGTTAACTAAGACTTGTTTACCCCCATGTCATGTGTCCTGGGATCCGGCAAAACCCATTGATGTGACCAGAGGCCCTTCCTGTGTTGTAATAGTGGCCTGCGTTCGTCTGCAAGGTCACATCCCAGCCATTTCCTACTGTCTGTCCCTCACTGTGCGGTGTTGACGTTGTCACATCGCCGCGGGCGTGCGGTGTCTGTCCCGTGTGCGGGGCACTCTTGCCCTGCACTGGCCTGAAAGACATCGAGGTGGTCGCCCCTGCCGTCCTTGCAAATTCTTGAAAATCAATTATCTGGAGGGATCCGGTACATCACAGAGCTTCCTCACCGTGAAATACACGGTGGTCGTTAAAGCAGCTGGAACCACGGCAGAGTGAGGGTGGGGGACATAGGATTTCATCTTAGACATAAAGACAACCAGAATTCCTGGTTGTGTGTGCGTTGCGATCACCGCCACACCCACGTCAGCAATAAGGACACGTGTAAAAACAGAATCTGCTCTTGGTTTGGGATGCCATCTACCTCACCGTGCTGTTTTCCATATGTTTGGTTTTACGTTTTTTTTAGATGAGGGGATGGTCTTTGCGAGAACACCAGATAATAGGGGCTGGTGGGGAGGCGAGGGCAGAGACCCCAGGTCAGGGGCCGACCCCAGTCACAGTTCTGTCCTTGGGAGTAGACGTCCAGCAGCTGTTTTTTGTAAAGAGGCACACAAAGGAACTAGGGCCAGCTTGGAAATTTCCTTGGGAGGAAGACACACTCACTGCCCACAAGGAGGGGTTCCCTCTCTGGCACCCCCCCCCCCCCCCCCCCCCCCGGAGAACTACGGCAGAGGGACTATGGCCTCAGGAGAGTGAGGACTCTGCTCTGGGCTGAGGGGAGATAAGGGGGAAGGTCCAGGGGAGGAGGGTCTGGACCTGAGTGCCGTGCCGAGGTGAGGGGGAGCCAGTCAATGCATGTTGGGATCATGGCCAAGGTTTCCTGGTTTCCTTCATAAAGGGCTACTTGGGTCACCACGCTGGGCATCTCGGTGCATGCGGGAGGTCAGCGGGGCGGGCCTTGATTTCTCTGTGTTACACGGAGGTGCACTTAACCTCTCATGTCTGCTACCCCGTGGGTGGCCACAACCCCAGCTCAGAGCCCGTGATGGCTCTCTGCTTTTGTGATCACAGAACCAGTGCTGCGGTGCCTATGGCCCTGAAGACTGGGACCTCAACGTCTATTTCAATTGCAGCGGCGCCAGCTACAGCCGCGAGAAGTGTGGGGTGCCCTTCTCCTGCTGCGTGCCGGACCCTGCGGTGAGTCGGCCTGCCTGGGGCGCGTGGAGCGGTTCCTGACTCAGTCTGAAGGAGTGCCCTGCGCTCTGTCCATGCACCACTGCTCTGAAATCCTCTGTGTAAAAGTCCCAGGAGCGTTTTTGCATGGCCCACCTGGCTCTAGTCTTCTTAGTGAGGCAGGAGAAAACCAGTAGTGTCCCTCCCTCGAGGGGCTGTCACTCAGGGTGCCTAGACAAAATGCTACGAGCGTGGTGAGCCCTGGGCCGTGCTCCTCACTGTTCTCCGGAGAAATCTTTGCCCAGTGCACGGAAGCCCACGGGGGCGGTGGGCAATACTCACCATCTGGGGGTGGTGGAGAATTCTCTCCTTTTCTTTCTTCTTCACCTGTTTCCATTCCCTGTCCGTGGCCCTGGTCCCTGGGTTCCAGAAATGGGGGCTCCTGGGGGTGACCTGTGAAGGAGCACCGAATGTTTGCATGAACTGAGCCTGAGAAGAACTGAGTCTTTCACAGCTCTGGGTGCACTGGTACTGGGTGCGTGTGCCTGGTACTGGGCCCCGGGGCTCCCAAGCAGGCAGGGCATCCTTGAGACCACATGGCCGACGCCCCAGCCCAGGAGAGGCTCCGGTGTGCTGAGGTTGCACGGCCAGCGCCTGAGGTCTCCACTGTGACGGTGAATATTGAGCAAGTGGAACTCTTACCCCTTAGCGCAGGCATTGGCAAACTATGACCCGTGGTCTGGCCTGCTCTGTTTTCGGGTGATCTGTGAGCCAGGAATGGTTTCAGCCATTTTCAAATGGTTGAAAATCAATAAAAGCAGGATAATATTTTGTGGCAGGCGAAAGTTGTATGAAATTGAAGTTTCAGTGTCCATAATAAATGAAGTTTTATTGAAAGACGGCCATACGCATTCCTTATATATCGTCAACATCTTCTTTCCTGCTACGAGAGTAGAGTTGTTGAGTAGTTGCTACGTAGGCAGATCGGAAATAATGATCTAGCCCTTCATACGTTTGGCAACCTTTGTCCTAGCATGAAAGGTTACTTGGCATCGGGATTGCAGGCCATGAGCTATGGTGGAATTTGTACAGGTGTTTGCTGATATTTGGTTGTGACTTTTCTAGAGCCTTCTACCACTGGCTTCTCAAGAGAACAAAAATGACCAGTGTTTTTCTGCTTTTCTTACAGCAAAAAGTTGTGAACACGCAGTGCGGATATGATGTCAGGACCCAGGTGAGCGCCTATGCATACAACTTTGAGTTTGTCAGGTTTATCCCCTATGGTCCAACTTCCTGATTTAGCACAAGTGCAAATTGGAGTGAGGAATCTAGGGAAGGTGCCATCTAAGCTGGGAACGAGCTGAAGAGCCTCCTTTGCTGATGGCAAGACTCACGGGAACGGTGATGGGCATGATGCCAAGCCCCAGCAACCGCGGTCACAAAATCTAGCAGCTGCTGCAGGGGAAAGAGATCAGATGGAAGTTTTGGGAACAAACGCTAACATTTGTTAATGGCTTCTGGAGTCCCAGAAGGTGTCTGTCATATAGGAGTTCGAGCACATGGCTTGGCTTAACCGCCGTGTAGAGGCGGTGGTGATAATAAGGAGGGAGACGGGTCTCGGGACGGGAGAAAGGCTCAGTCCTCCAGAGCTTTCTTCAGGCCACAGCAGGTGTGCACTTGGATGTGAAGAGAAGGGAGTCTCCCCTTTACCTCCCCCCAGACCTTGCTCAGTGGCCTTTGGTGATATGGATGACTGTTGTTCTAGGGTGGATCTTGGGGAGTCCATAGGCACCCCTCCTGTTGGCCATGGACACTAGGGATGTGTCCCTCCAGGTTGGGAGGTCTGAAACCCCTTCCACAGTGACCTCCATTGCATAGGGATGGGCCTGTTCCCCACATTGTCAGTTTCAATGCCGCTTGCAGGGGGGTCCAGGGCTGTGATAATCAGGTACCACAGACAGTGCCTTGAACAATGGAGATTTGTCTTCTTGGAACTCTGGAGGTTAGAAGTCCAAGATCAAGGTGTGGAAAGGGTTGGTCAGAAGCCTCTCTCCTTCGCTTTTAGGTGGCTGTCTCCTGTGTGTGTCCCCACATGGTCTTCCCTCTGTGTCTTTTGGTGTCCTGATCTCTTTTTATAAGGACACCAGTCTATTGGATTATGGCCCCCCTGATAACTTCATTTCAATGTATTCCACCCCCCCTGCTTTTTTCATATGGTATTTGTCTTTTCTGACATATTTTGCTTAGCAAACTCTCTCCATCCACATTGTTACGAATGGCAAGTCATTCTTTTTTATGGCTGAGTAATATTCCAATTATATGGATGTATAGATATACGTATCTGTTTTATACATAGCTATTTACCTATGTTTTTCCTCAGATCTAGGATTAGGGTTCGGTTTCAGGCCAAAATAATGGTTAGGGTTGGGGTTAGGGACATTGTGAGGGTATGTGCAGTTCAGAGACCTCACCAGATGGTTAGTTTAGGGTTAGGGTTAAGGTAAGGGTTACGAGTTATATTACCTCTTTAAACACCCTGTCTCCAAATGCAGTCACATTCTGAGGGCTTGAGGGTTAGGACTTCAACATCTGAATTTTAGGGGGCCACAGGTCAGCCCTACCACCGCTGAAATGAATGACTTTTCCATCAGCGTTGCTATGGTGAGGCTGTATGTGGGTGGGTGGGGTGAGGGCGTGCTGTGTGTGCTGGAGACATCCTGTGTGCCTACTGAGCCTCCACTAGGGGTCAGTATTGGAAGGCACCCCTTTGCTTATGACTGTTCCTGCTGGCTCTGGCTTGAGGAGCCAAGCTTCCCTGGGTGGGGGCCACACCCTGGGAAGCCACGGTCCCCTCCTTCTCCGGCCAACTCCTCTGACTCAGAAGATGCTGAACATCCTTCCGGTTTTCTCTTTAAAGGCGCGTCTTCCTTCTCGGAGCCTTCAGGCCCCTCCCTGCCCTTCTAGTGTGGGCTCTGGAGGGGTGCCAAACCAGTCTGTCTTTCAGTCTGGGGAGGCCCTGACAGGAGTGGGTGCAGGCCACCGCCGGGGAGTCTTCGGTTGGGCAGGGTAAAAAATGCAAACTGCCCGAGGAGGGGGCAGAGACCGAGGCAGGCAGGTGCGTTTCTCCCGGAGAGTTCTGTTTGTCCTTGGCACCCGCCTTGCAGCACCTTGGCTCCCACGAGCTTCGACCTGCCGCGACAGGAGCCCTCTGGGGGGGCCGGGTGGGGACGTCCGGCGTGTGTTGGGCTCAGGTCAGTGGTGTTTCCCTGCAGCTGAAGAGCAAGTGGGGAGTCCATCTTCACAAAAGGGTGCATCCAGGCACTGGAGGGCTGGCTTCCACGCAACATTTACATCGTGGCCGGTGTCTTTATCGCCATCTCCCTGCTACAGGTGCGTTCTCCCTGCCCTCTGGGCTTCCTTTGTCCTTGTGGGCTGTGCCTGTTTGTTTGAGCCAGATTTTAGGCCTGGAAAGACTTTGGTGGCCAGGCAGTGGCAGGCTGGCTCGTGGCTGCCGGGAGAACGGGTGGGGGAAAGCCAAGAACTCAGCGCATCAGAGAAACCAGGAGTTCCCCGGGGTGCCCAGGGCTTGGGAAGAGACGCTGGCAGCTCCCAGGTGGCCTCTGGGGCGGCTGCTGCTCCTGTGTGGAAAGTGCATTGTTGGGGCGCCTGGGTGGCGCAGTCGGTTAAGCGTCCGACTTCAGCCAGGTCACGATCTCGCGGTCCGGGAGTTCGAGCCCCGCGTCGGGCTCTGGGCTGATGGCTCAGAGCCTGGAGCCTGTTTCCGATTCTGTGTCTCCCTCTCTCTGCCCCCCCCGTTCATGCTCTGTCTCTCTCTGTCCCAAAAATAAATAAACGTTGAAAAAAAAAATTAAAAAAAAAAAAAAAAAAAAGAAAGTGCATTGTTTAGAAAATGTTTGGCTCTGACATTGCCATGAAGAGGGTGACTGAAGTGGCCCCGGGGCCGCCAGCTGTCCACACTCCTTCCTCCTTCATTCCGCGAGTGTGTGTTGAATGATCTCAAAGGGAAGCTTAGACACAGAAGCATCTAGAAGAGGAAAGAACAAATGTACTTGCAAAACAAGCAAAGAAGTCAGACTTCAGAAAGGCTGGCTCATCGAATCCAAACCATAATGAGAATTTAAAGGGGAAATAAAAAGCAACATTCTGAAGGTCTCTGAGTTCACATTCGTCTGTTCCTGGTAGAAAAACAGTCTTCCCGCCTGATTACACCGGTCACCAAGGTCAGATATCAGCACAGCTAAAATCAGGGAGAACCTTGTTTTTTATTATGAAATCCGGCTTTACAGGAAATGTCAAGATTGTTTTGAATCAAGTCCAGTCAGGTGGCTCTGTTATTTTAGGTTTAACTTTGGGTACAAAGTGTGTCCCAGCTTATGGGATGTGACGTGCGTGGTCATGTTGGAGGCAGGGTGAACTGTCCGTCTTGCTTCTGTGGTGCCTGCCGTTACCCCTTCTAGGCCCTTGGGATATAGCAAAGTAGACCTCAGGGCTCCGTTTTTACCGGTGGGCTGGTCTTGTTTTGCCACAGGCCCAATTGTTTGTCTCTCTGCCGCGTCCTGAGCGTCTGCAGAGTGGATGTGGGACTGATGTGCACGGCAGGGCCCGCCTTGCCCTCTGCACCTGCCCGCCCCCATCGGGCCCCACCACTGACAGCCTCTGCCGGCTTTGCTTTCAGATATTTGGCATCTTCCTGGCGAAGACCTTGATCTCGGACATTGAGGCCGTGAAGGCAGGCCATCACTTCTGAGGGACAGAGGTGAGCAAGCAGAGCTGAGCCACGCCGTGGAGGCCAGAGCCCTTCCCCGTTGTCACCTCCGTGTCCAGAGGGAGGAAGTGGATGCACCCAGCCAGAGCCGGCGCCCTGTCTTCGGCATCAGCGTGACATGACCTCTCTGCTTCTGTTTGCTGGTGCTGAAGACTGAGGGGCCCCCCTCTAACCCGCACAAACTTGTGACTGAGACGCTCTCCCCCCGCCACCACTTGGGGTCTACCCAGAGACGGAGAACGTGTCTTTAAGCGGGGCTGGCGACTGAGGGACAGAAGGCCCCTGTGGCTGTGAAGGGGGCCTGACTCAGTTCTCCTGGAGGCCG
The DNA here is from genome assembly GCF_007474595.2 of Lynx canadensis. Lineage (NCBI taxonomy): Eukaryota > Metazoa > Chordata > Mammalia > Carnivora > Felidae > Lynx > Lynx canadensis. The sequence goes on along the minus strand of NC_044313.2, from coordinate 47,676,701 downwards.
ACTGTGTCTGCGGGGCACCCTGACCGCCCCACTCATGTTATCGGTGCCGGCCCGGAGGGCAGCCATCTGCTGTGAGTGGGACAGGGGGGGGGGGGGGGGCTGGACCAGAAGACACGGACAAGGCTTCTCCCAGCAGCAGAAGGGTGCTGCCTGTAATTGGGGAGGGGAAGGGACACAAGTGGACCGTGCCAGCGGAGCCTGTGGTGTCTGCACGACTCGGGGATGTTTGCAGGATCCTCAGCCACGTTCAAGTAAGCCTGAGCCATGTGGGACCGGTGCCACGGAGGACCTCCTCTGCCGCCCCTTCCAGGGCAGGAACCGCCCCTCGTCTCAATAGCATTATGCCCAGATGGCACGGGGGCATGGGCAGGGTTCTCCTCTGAGAGTCGGCTCTTCTTTTCTTAAAGTGTGTAAATAGTTTATTTATAGGGATAAGAATGTTCTCACACCATTTCTTCATTTCCTCTGGCATTCCTCTAAGCAGCCTTACGCGGTGTCTGGGACTGAAGCCATCCCTTTCAGTTCCTTTGAGTGTCTCAAGACCCAACCCATCAGCTTCTCCTTTTCATCCCTAATGACCCAGGTGCACACGCGCGCTCCCCCTTCCTCCGTGCACCCCCCAGCACACACGCACCTGCGCCCCTCCCCTGCTTGGCCTCACTGTCTTCTGGTCTTGGTGCTACTGAAACTGTCATCCGGAACTGAATCCTGACCTCCCCCCCTCCCGCTGCGAGGCCGAGGAGCCCCAGCCAGAGAGAGCTGGCCCGGAACCTTTGACCAGGGCAGCTTTCGAGGCCACGTGGTCAGGGCCGCTGGCCGGCCTGGCATTTGCCTCCCCCTGGAGTGAATCTAGCCCGGCTCCTGTGTGGAGCCGCAGACCCCAGCCTGCAGCTTGTAGAAGCTCGGGATGGTTTTTTTTTTTCCTCCCCTAACTTTTGTGATGACCTCCCCCCACTGTCCCCAAACAGGATATCTGTGGTGACCGTGTCTACCCTTCCTGGCAGGGCTATCCTGGGGCTTGCTCTTGGAAATGAAGTCTGTCTGATGTCCTGAATGGTTCCTCCCCCCCAGGGACAGCTGGGGCATTTGTGCGTCTCTGGGCTACTTTCTAACGCTTCTCTGGATCTCGTGCCCGTTCTGTCCTCATCGTTCAGGGATCGAGTGCTACCTTCACTTACTCGCAGAAGTGTACATGCTAGTGTGGGTATCCTGGTGGGTGTTGTTGATGATGTTATGATACAGTTTTTTTTGTTGTTGTTGTTTTTTTACAGTTTTCTCTGTAGACTAGAGGAAGAAGGATGCTTGTGTTTCAGGAAGTGTAATGCTTTTCTTTGACTGCCAAACTCTTTTATGGAATATATCTTTGTATTAATGCTGTTGTCTTGGCTGTTTGTGTTTTGGGTGACATCATGATGGCATTAAGTACCTCTGTGGTAAGCTCGGTGCTTGAGGGAACCAGGGGGATTGGGTGTGGCTGGGCACGACAGGATGGTGGACGGTAAAGCCAGTTTATGGTTGGCACTGTCTGAAATAACTTCCGTCAAGTGATTTTTTTAGATTTTTTTCTAAGGTTTATGTACCTTGAGAGTGTGAGCGAGCACCAGTGGGGGAGGGGCAGGGAGAGAGAGAGAATCCCAAGTGGGTTCCACGCTCTGCGCTGAGCCCACGTGGGGCTCGATCTTACAAACCGATCACGACCTGAGCCAAAATCAAGAGTCAGACACTGAACTGACTGAGCCACCCAGGCACCCTGTGATTTTTTAGATTCTGTGTGCCGCTTTCAGTCATCCTTTGTGTGGAGGTTATAACCGGAATGAGCTGGCCTGTGGCTTGCTTACAGTGAGAGGCAGAGCTTTGACTCTGTAGAGCCAGGAGAAAAGCATTAGGCTCTCTCTGTGCAGCCCCCCGGCAGCACGATCCAGGCAAACGCACTTGGGGACGCTGGGTCGGAATCTGGGCACTGCTGTCCTGGACCCGCTGGCCCGTCTGTGAAGGGTGAGCAGCATTGCCCACCTGGCCACGTACCTCTGACCCATCCTGCCCTGGGGGAGACGGTGACGCCAGACCCTCGATGCCGGCGCGTGGACACCCAGGAGCGATGGCGCCTGCCACCCCATCTATCCAGGTCGACCTGGCGGCTGGACCCCTTGTGAGTCTCTACAGGTCACAGCCCAGTTCAGGCCATGACTTTTCAAAGTTCAGTTTGGTTTTCGACTAGCTTACAAAACTCTTTGGCCATTTCAGCCATCTCCTCGGCCTCGGGGTAGCTGGATGAGAGAAGAGAAAGGAAACCAGGGGAAGTGGTGCATGCGTGGCGGTCTCCAGTGAACTGGAAACGACTTGTACGAAGCCACAGCGCAGCCTCCTGGTCATTCCCCGCACAGCCTACTCACTCCCTGCCCTGCCACGCTGCGTAGAGGCCGGTGTGACCTCTGCACTCCCCCTCTTAACCGCATATACTCCCACTTTAAGGTTTCCGGGTCTTTTCCTTGTCCTTCCTGTGCCCCTCCTGCTCACACCGTTGCAGGAACTTCACTGCGTTATTTTTTTTCCCATCTCATCTCCCTCGCACACCATTTCTACATGTTTCCCCATCTCAGAAGCTTGCCTTGGCCCCCTCGCCTTCCTTCCTTTCCTTCCCTCCCCCAATGCTCCCTTCCCTGACTGAAGGCTGCGAGCCCAGGCACCAGACTCCACTGGCCTCTGCGGCTCCCGGCACTCTGGACCAGCACCTTCTCAACATCCTCCGCTTCTGTGGCCCAGGCTCGCCAGGTCTCTGACCCCCTCCTGCCCATTCTCGTCACACCTCCAGCCAGCCTTGCCTGCCACTGCCCAGCTCACCAGTCTCGGGCGTTCCCGCTACCCAAAGGGCAGGGCTGGGAGCTGAGCAGGAAAACCATCTGTGCTGGTGCGTGGGAAGCCTGTGCTCCGTTTCCCGCCTGAAATGACGAAACATTGATGGGTCCTGGAACACAGGAAGTGCTCCGGGTACTTAACAGTAAAAAAACTCATTCAGTCACCAGAACAGCTCTGAGGAAGCCATTTTTGTGCCCGACATGTGAGACTCCGAGAAAGGGAGTTCCTTTTGAGGATCTGGAAGGTCTGGATTCAGACTCTGGAAACCTGCCCCCCAGAACGCGTACCTATTAAAATAGGCTTGGTGTCTACCAGCCCTGACTTCTGAATGTCTGGCTGAATGTCCGACTCCTGCTGAGCAAAACCACACCAAGGGCAAGCCTGGAAAGGAGCAGTTTCCTGAAGATTGCCCAAACTAGCGGGGCTCTGTCGTAGGTCGACAGGCGTTTGGACGAGGCAGGGGAGTGCCTCGCTCATGCTTCACACCTGGATTTGGGAGGAATGTGGTGCTCAGCCTTATGCAAGTACAGGTCTTCCAGGTGCTCGGCCCATCTTGCCCCCGAGGGCCCTGGCCATGGGCAGCAGGCTCCCTTCTCTGTAAGGCCAGAGCTGCTCCACCCAACAGGCCCACAGAGGGCTTTCTGTGTCCGGGCAGTGAGGCATCAGACATGGCCTTCTCTCCAAGGGATACTACGTGGGAGCTGCTGCTGGGGTGGTAATGGGCATGCATGAGTGTAGGCCTCTGCGATCTCAGGGAGCCCAGGGGGAGAGCTTCCCAGAAGAGGAGGCTGGGTCAGAGCCAGCAGAGAAGGGAAGGCCTCAGTCTCGGTAGCCGGGGCCCACCTGCTCGCTCCTGGTCAGCAGCACCGGAGCACGGACTGCAGAGGCAGGGAGAAAGGGAGGCTGCTTTGCAGCGGTCCCAGCACCCAAGGCATCCTCCTGTCCTAGGAAGGTCCTGCCCAGGCACCACTTGCTTGGCCCTGTCAACCTGGAGGTGCGATGCCTTCAGCTGTACGGCTGAGTGGAATGGCTGTGTGACCTTCCCGGGTGGGCGTTTCCAGCTCTAGGGTCCCGCCTGGGTGTCTGGCCACAGGGCCACAGGGTTGTCTGCCCCTAAACCGTGGTGGACTTGTCCCAAATGATGGATCTTGGTAAAGATGCTTCCACAGGCTTGTGTCTGTTCCTCAAGAGGTTGCTGCCTGGCCTTCCAGGGCTGACTGGGCCTCCTGCTGGTTCTCATTCGTCCCGGGCGCTCTCTAATCCAGAGAACTGGATACCTTTGGCGCCATTTTGGCTCTTTGGGAACTCAGCGAGACCTGGCGTTTCCTCCTCTGAGGCTGCAGTGGAAAGGTATGTTCATCCTCAGAAGCGCTTTTGGGGTCTCCGGGGTGACCCAGGGAAACCCGCAATGGGCGGTGTAGAATAAGGACTGTGGAATAACTTAGTCAAGCTACCTGTAAGTGGATACTGGCCTGGTGAAGTTACCAATTTTAGAGAGCCCAGCTTTGGAGGAGGAGGAAAATAAAGCAGAACTCACAAAGGTCTGAGACCAATCATTTCTTCATTCCGCTTCTTCCTGTGCTCTGCATCTCGTATTTCCGCAGGGGCTTCAAAGGCATGGTTTAATACTAGCAAAATAAATGATCACCTTGGACTATACTTTTATCACCTCCCACGACTTTAAAACTAGTCATTATGTGTGTGTGTGTGTGTGTGTGTGTGTGTGTGCCACTCTTAAGTACCCTTCCAGAAAATGTTCATGCATGGTCAAGTATCTTTTCTCTACAATGAGAATCAATTTTATGTAGCATTCACAACTGATTTACCTAATATATCTCAGCAATCTTGTCCACAAGTGTATGCCCAGCCACGGTGCATTTTCACAGCACCGTGAAAATACACTGCCCATCGGGACCGCCAGTGTGTGAATGAACCTTGCTCCATCCAGGGGAGTAGGTTTACAGTCACAGGTAACAGAAAACCCAGTTCAAACTGGTTTAAACAATGATGGGAGGTTTTTGGCTCGGAAGCTGGAAAGTCCAGAGGTGGGGGAGTTTCGGGTTGGTTTGTTTGATCCAGTGGCTCAGTGACGCCGACAGGATCTGGTTTCTTTTATTCTCTCCTGTGCCTTCCATGGTGCCCCATGAGCCAAGGTAGAGGGAGGGAAGACCCTTCAGAGACACCCTCGTGCCTTACTGTCATGGGGACACGGTGGTGAAGCCATTGAGGGAGGCCCCCACCATCCCCACCCCGGGACCCCCTCGACTTGTCCTTACCCACTTAAACCATCTGGCCTGTAGCGACAGACTCCTGTGGAGGGGGTGAGCATGGAGGAGGCCGCCAACAGTCAGACGCTTCTGTGGGTAGAATGTTTTAGTTGGTGTGTAGTTTGTTACTACAAGGGCTTATAAAAATCTACGGTATTTCGTTGTTAGAATAACTTCCTAGAAGGGTTTGCAAGGAAAACAGTGTTTTTAAAGGAGCTTTCCCAGGGAGGTGGACTAACATTGTAATGATAGGGTCCTGGGGGCTGGGGCATGCCAGCATGGTCCTGGCTCTGGGTCAGGGGGGGTAGATGGAAGGGGGGGGGTGATTGATGTCTCTCCAAGGACTCCTCCCAGTAAGTAGCCTGTGGCCTTACAACAGCACAAGCTCCAGCGAGAGGCCGAGCAAGAGGGGCAAGGGAGCCCTAGGCAATCCGTCTTTGCCTCGGAGATGGCTGTCGTGTGGGAAGTGTTCGCTTTTGGCTGCATCCTTGTTAAGTGAGGACAAGCACTCAGATTCAGTGCTGTCCCTGAGGGTTGCCACAGGGGGGAGCTTGCAGAGTCTGGCAGACACGAGCCTGCAACCAATGGCCAAGCCTGGCTGAAGCTCTATGGATGTTGACTGACGCTCGCGGAGTCGAGGGGCAGCGGCATCTCACTGAATGCCACGGTTCCTCGGGACAGGGCTTCGGGGTCCAGACAGCTCGCTGCCTGGTTGCTGCCCTCCTGGCGGCTCGGTGGCTCGTGCTCCCGGAGAAGGGCGGTACCCACGCTGGGTGCCCGCCTGCTGCTTGGCCACTTCCCCAGAGACACTCGGTACGTGCCGGGGGCAAAGCCAAGATCCGTGGGAAGGAAGAGGGGAGGGTCTTGGCTCTGCGGGCGTGCATCCCCAGTGGAAGACAGGGATGGGTTCCTCCATCTCCCTGTCTGCCAGGTAATAAAACCAAAGCCATACGTGAGAGGGAGGGGGAGATCCTGGACCCGGATTTCTTGGGTAGGACCTGTGCTGTGGCAAGGAGAGGCCCGAGCCTGAGTTTGAGTGTGGGCTCAAAAAAAAACCCCACGAAAACTTAATGCCTTGGTTTCTTCATTTGAGAAGTAGAGATGACTTCTACAGGGTGTCCGGGAATATTCATGTCACAGGGTGTCGGGAATATTCAGTTAACTACTGAAGAGCCGTGACTCCCCAGCCACCTACTGTTCGCTAGCCATGTGGCTTTGGGCAAGTCACTTAAACCTCCTTGGGACCTTTTTTTCGTAAATGAGGATAATAATACCCCCACACGGGCTGCCTTGGGGATTAGATGAGGCGGGTAGAGGGTTTAACATAGGTCCGGATTACTCGGTGTGTGTCTCCAAAATTACTGCTGACAAGATTATCGAAGGGCAGGTTGCCGTAGCTGCCAGGGCACCCCCGCCCCCACCCCCCCAGGCTGAGCTGCCTGTCCTGTCTCCGTCCTGCTGACCCTCTGTCCTGTCAGGAACTAAGGCTTGGAGGGCCGTAGGGAGACTCAGCAGGCATTTGGAGGTTAAGGTACTGTTTGCTTCCTTGTGCATACAGGTGTGCATACAGGGTGGGGGAGGAAGAGGGTGTTGCTTCTTGCTGGAGTGTGCGTTCTTCTGGAAACCACAACTCCAGAAGTCCCTGGAGCCCACCAGAGGAAGCAGAGCGGCCCCTCCCCCTCACAGGGACCGGGGCCCACGGGAGGAGTCCAGCCTAGCGGCGCAGCCTGCCCTCAGGGGGCCCAGGAGGGATGACGTGGGCAGAAAGGGGTTCGAGGAGCTTGGGATGGGAACAGGACAGGGCCCGGAAGCAGTCCTTGCAGGGGATAAAAGCCGCACACACACGGCAGGACGTCGCGTTTGGATGGGCTGGACCCCATCTGGTCCCGCTCTGGTAAGAACAGACACCCAGGGAAACTCTGGGGCCCGCCGAGGCCTCAGAGTGAGTGCCTGAGGCCAGGAGGCCATCTGTGTCCCCTCCACCTCTGACACGTGAGGGTGTTCTTCCACGTGGTGGGGCAGCCTCAGCAGGATGGAAACCAGGAGCCAGGGAGAAGGGATGTGGCCGTGCATGTAAGGTCAAGCGCATGGGCCCCTGCTCTGCTTGCTCCCAGGAGATCTTGTGTCAAAAAACATTCGGCAGCCCTCACCCTCCCTGCCCAGCTGATTCAGCCTCTCTGTGCCTCTGCAAGGCCAGGACTGCCGGCCCTGTTGGTAGATGGTTGTGGGGACGCAGCCACTCATCTGTCTGTGGGGGACTGGGCCCAGTCTTGTGTTTTCTTGTAGTTTTAGATCCTTTTTTTTTCCCCCCCATGCTTTCTAAATCACAGCTGTTGTCCTATATGGAAAGAGATGGAGTGGCCTCTAGGAAGGACTTTGCACCCTGTCCCTGGAGGTATGCGAGCCCAGGCTGGATACCTACCTCCTGGTAGGGGTGATACGGGTGGGACTGAGAATGGGTTTGTGCTGCGTGGACCCCACCAGTCTTCCCATCTCTGAGAGAGGCGGTTGGTCTTAGTGTGCCTTTTGCTAGAGATAATCCCCCACCCCAAAAGCATTACTTATATAATATTACCTATGCACGTATCAAAAATTTTATTTAAACGAGGAAGCTGGTAAGATTAACAGTATCGAAAGAGAAATCACGTAGATCTATATGGAGTAAAGGAATTTTGGGGATTGGCTTTTCTTGGGCCTCATTCTCCTACGTACAGTTAGGCACGTCCGTAGAGAGAAGTACTTTGTGTTAACTCATAACTTAGGTTGTAAGCAGCTCAAAGGTAATGAAAGCCTAGAATCAAATACTGGACGACTGTGCTCTAAAACAGGCAGGGATTTCCGTCACAGATGCCGAGAATCTTTTTTCCTCATTCCAAAAAGATTTCCTTGCACCTCTTGTCTTTCTGGCACAGCTCGCTTTTGAAAATAGGACCTGGGCAGGGAATCCAAAGGAGCCAATCTCTCGCTGTGAGAAATGGATTCTGGGGTTAGAGCATCTCCTACGTGCCCTAAGTAAGGTCAGCCACTGTGGGAGGCGTCCGGGGGCACGGGTGCCCTCTCAGCGATGGCTGGCTGGCTGGCTGGCTCAGGTCCTCAGGCCATGTCTGCTGCCCTGAGAGCGCTACGCGTCAAGCAAAGCTGCTTTAGCCGTCTCCCCGGCCACTCCTGCAGACCACATCGGGAGCCACGCTCCAAACTGATTTGTCTTCTTCCCCCAGGGCCGAGTCCCACCCACACCCCAACTGTTCTCCACTTTCCCACCATCTCAGCTGAGGGCCCCGCCACCACCCCGCAGCCAAATCCAAGAGGGTGGGCATCACCTGGGTTCTGAGCATGCCATCAGCTCCCCTGCAGTCAACAGAACGCCAGCCAAGGTCAGCCGTCGTACAAGAAACCCCTCCTCTGACCAGGAGGCCATCTTCGATGCTTCACTCCCTGGAACAACCACTGTGGTGGATTTCAGTGTCTTTCTCCCTTTTTTTCTTCTTCTGCACAATTCCTGGGACTCCTCCTGTTTGTAAGGTGTACATTTGAGTCTCTTTTTCAAGCATAACTGCATTTTGAAGTGAGTTTACCTCCCTTCCCTGTGCATCTCAAAGTGATTCTAGGAAGCTGCAGGGGGTGGGCGGGCCCTGGTGGTATTCTCGATTAAAAGAGAATCTGTAACTCTGTAACGGATGCTCCGTAATGGATCAGCAGGGCAGCACAGCGCAATGGAGGAGCCGGGAACCGTCCCGTGTCCTCGCTGAACTGGGGATCTTACTTCCACCGCAGCTTCGGCAATGGTCTGGGGTTCTCAAGGTGTGGTCCCTCGACCAACGGCTGCGGTATCACTTGGGAACCTGTCAAAAGTGCACATTCTGTGGTCCCACTCCAGGCCTGTGGAGTCAGAAACTCGGGAATGGCACTCAGTAATCTTAAAAAATGTTGGTTATTTTGAAAGAGAGAGTAGTGCGCGCACACGAGCAGGGGAGGGGCAGAGAGAGAGGGAGACACAATGGGAAGCAGGCTCCAGGCTCTGAGCTGGCAGCACAGAGCCTGACGTGGGGCTCAAACCCACGAGCTGCGAGATCATGACCCGAGCCGAAGTCGGACAGCTCAACCGACTGAGCCACCCAGGTGCCCCTCCAGTAATCTTTTTAACTAGTCTTTGGGTGATGCTATGCGTGCTCAGGTTTGAGGACCATTGCACGAGGGTAGAGTCAGACGAGACTAGCCACTGAGAGCAAGCATCTCCTGAACTTTGGTGACTTTGAAAGATAAGTATCCTTTGGAGTATCTCTGGTTGGCTGGTGGGGGGTGGGGGGGAAGAGGGTGAGGAGGGAGGGAGGGGGAATCTTAGGAGTGAAGCCCGAGTGGCCTGCACACCACCTGTGTTCGCATGCCATTGGCCAGAACTCAGATGCCACATTGAATTACGAAGGGCTGGTAAAGGGGCGCCTGGGTGGCTCAGTCCTCAGTCCGTTGAGCATCTAACTCTTGATTTCTGCTCAGGTCATGATCCTAGAGTTGTGGGATTGAGTCCCCACGTCGGTCTCCATGCTGAGCGTGGAGCCTGCTTGGGATTTTCTCTCTCCCTTCCTCTGCCCCTCTCCCCCACTTACACTTACACACACACTCTCTCTAAAATAAAAAATTAGGGGCGCCTGGGTGGCGCAGTCGGTTAAGCGTCCGACTTCAGCCAGGTCACGATCTCGCGGTCCGTGAGTTCGAGCCCCGCGTCGGGCTCTGGGCTGATGGCTCAGAGCCTGGAGCCTGTTTCCGATTCTGTGTCTCCCTCTCTCTCTGCCCCTCCCCCGTTCATGCTCTGTCTCTCTCTGTACCAAAAAAAAAATAAATAAATAAACGTTGGAAAAAAAATTAAAAAAAAATAAATAAAATAAAAAATTAAAAGATTAAAGCAAAACAAACAAGGGGCTGGCAAAACTCTAGCCTCATGCCCAGGAAGAAAAGGAAGGACACCGGAGGTCTGTGTCCCAAGTCCCACCGCCTGGGGCAATGAAGACCAGAACTGGGTTTCCTGACTTCCAGAATCTCCCTTTGCAAGGAACCGAGGGCCTTGCCCAGCTCACCGCCTCTGCTGAGCCACCTCGCTGCTCATCGGCCTGGAGGCCGTGGGCACCTCACCATGCTGGGCAGGTGTGTGGGCTCCACAGGGCCCGAGATGTGGCCTGGGAGCAGATCAGGGGGGGTCACGTGGCACACTGAGCTCTTGGTGCCCTCCGGGTTGACCCCTGGGGAGGTGTGGGCACAGCTGCATGGCCCTCGAGAGACTGTCCAACTCAGGACAAGAGCCCGGCGTGTGGGCCGAGAAGGGAGGAACACGTTATGGGCTCAGCACGATGGGTTTAAGTCTTGGATCCACTGGCAAGACCTAGACCTAGACCAGAAAGCTCTTTGGCCTAGACCAGAAAGCTGACCTTGGGGTAAGACAATTTCCTGCTTCCTCATCTTGCTCGGAGAGGTAAAGGAGATAGGGTAGGAAAGCGCGTGGCACAGTCCAGTGGGCGTGTAGGAAATCTTAGCAGCCCTTCCCTTCTCTGAGGAGGGCATGGGGCCTGAGGGTGGGTGGGGTGGGGGCTCAGGGTTCCCTGGGGAGAGCCTCGCCGGGAGTTCTAAGCTGCTTGCGAGGCAAGCACACACTGCTTCTCTTCACGGGTCCGGGCGGTCTCGGGGCCTGGTGTGGCTGGGCCTGTGATTTGGATGTGGCTGTGTCTGCAGCTGAGAGGCGCCCCAGGCAGTGCTGACAGACTGTGTGGTCTTTAGCAGGCACCAGGGGACCTTGGGAGGGCTTCGTGGGCAGCTGCCCGAAGTGTAAGTCTGTTTGCCATCTGGGGCTCCAGAGTTGTCTCTTGCCCTTTGAATTAATAAGAGCCAGTCCCGGGCCGTGACTTAGCCGATCTGTTATTTTTGTGCCGAGTGGCCTCGTTCCAGGGGAATTTGGATGGAGCGGAGTGTTTCCTAATTAGCAGGACTGGGGCTTTAGGAGAGATTTAGGGGGCAGGGGTGCAGGCGAGTGTAGGTCATCCGTCTGTCAGACGGCAGGTGCAGAGGTAGCAGCTGGCTCGATACCTTCTCCACCCCAAGGACCCAGAGTGTCCTGCTCCACGAGCTGTGTGCGGGCACGAGGGACTCGGCCTCCTCTGGAAACTGCCACTTTCTCTGCTGCGTCACCGGATTCCTGGAGGGAGACAGAGGAAGTCGGACTGGGGCTGCGTTCAGAGAGGGAGCTGGGGTCTGGGAGGACTTCCTGTGAGAAGTGGACCTTCGGGGAGAGCCCTCGCAGAGGCTCTGCCCCGGGTGCCTCCCCTTCCTGACGTCCTGTCCTGTCCACCTCTGAGGCATCCTTGGCAAGACAAAAGCAGAGGCAGCCAAGCGTCTGGGGTGGTCAGGACACATGGGTTGCAGGGACCTCACCTCAAGCAAGGTTAAGCAAAAGGAGGGGTTTATTGGTTCCCAGGGCAGGGAGGGACAGTGGGACGTTCCCAGACAGAGAGAGAGGAAGTGGGGCCTTGGGGGCCTGGACGGGACTTCACATGGCCAGGGTGTTCCCTCCATCAGCATCTCTGCTGCTCCCCGCATGCTGACCCTGTGCTCTCCCGCTGCACGCAGACCTTCTCCGCTGTGGGGAAACAGGAAGACCAGCGGCCCCGAGTCAGAACTGTGCTAGAAAGTCAGCCCATTTCTCCCAGTGTGGGGATATCAGTCCCAGGCCCGAGTCACACGTGGGTCTGGGACTCAGGACTTTTCCTTGACACCACAAGGGGTCTGGGGCAGCTCGCTGGGCGGACAGCATTAGCTGCCACGGCTCTCCACAGCCACCTAATATTTTGATTCCCCAGTTTAGTGAAGAACCAGGTCCCAGATTAAGTAATGGGGAGACCGAGCTCACGTGGTCACCTCCCGTGTGCCTGGCTGACTCTGACGTGACTCCCCTTACGTGTTTAGTGCTGACAGAAGCCCCGTGTGGCGCCCTGATCACTTCCACATACGCAGAAGAGGAAAACGAGTCGTGGAAATGAGAGGCAGTGCCCCAGAGGTCAGGCCTGGCCGGCTGCGAGCCTGGGCTCGGCTGCCGTAATTATCAATGTGTGATTGTGTCTACACTGTTGTCTTTTTGTTTCCCAATGTCAGCGTGGGTGTCCTTGCCCTTCAGAGGTACTCAGATCCTCCCAATTCCATGGTGGAGAAAGCCCCAAGCCCCTCCCCGTGATTTCAGCTAATGCCAGGGACCCACGCTCCCATGTGCCTCCAACTCTTGTGCCCCTTAGCGGTCTCTGTTTTGTCCCTCCTGTGTCCTGACAGAATTGGATAAAGGTTAAGGGTTCTTTGGTCTATTATTTTGTTTTTCCCGTAAAAATCCCCTCATGGCAAGCCTTTTGAGGATTCAGTCGTTTTGGTGATGATTTGAGACACGGTGGTCCACAGCCTGGGGTTGTGTGGCCGTCTGCCTCTTTCCTTCCCCTGTCACCTCTGCTCCTGCGGAACCTGAAGTCTGGCCTGTGTTACGTGCAGCCGCTCGGCTCGCCCCAGCGCGGCCTCCCAAGTGTGCGAACGAGACCTGGCAAGGTTTCCACCTTGGGTCTTTCCTTTCAACTGGACCTGCTTAGTCTCCCTTAGAAGGCAGTAAGGGTTAAAATATTCTTTTCCTCCTTCATAAAACTGAGACCATACTACCCATACTACTTTACGACCTGCTTTCTGCCTTAGCAGCACATAACGAGCACCCTTGTGCGTCAACAAATATTCTCAGTGGCAGTTCTGTCCTATAGATCTGCCATGATTTGCTAATCCAAACCTTATATATTGAACCCATCGATGATGTTGAACTGTTTCCTCTTGTGACTAATGCTGCGGTCATTACTCTTATGTATGCCACAGAACCCCCAGAGTTCATGACCACTGAGGGATGTCCTGGTAGGATCCCAGGTAACAGACAAGGATCTAGCTGATTAATTATTCCTGGTCTAATTAATTATTCCCTCCCCCCATTATTAGCTGCCATTTTGATTGTGTACTAAATAATTACGTATCTATTTGGATATGTGTCTGGGCTTTCCCACTTCAATCTGCCTGCTCCTACGTCAGAACAGAGATATTTGCTTGATAAGTTTGAACTGGGCAGTGCAGAGTTCAGTATGCCTCTGTGTCTTCTAGGCTGTTCTCATCTATTCACTCTTTTGTCTAACTTGGGAATTATTGTATCAAGCTTCTCCCCCACTTCGCAATTGATTTTCAGAGCTGGCCTGAAATTGTATGACATGTATAAATTGATATTGCATTCGTTACACATTGCTGCATAACAAAATACCCCAAAGTTGGGGAGCTTAAAACAACACGTATGTATCTCATACCCTTTCTGAGGGTCAGGAATCTAGCAACAACGTAGCTGGGTGATTCTGGTGAGGTCGCAGTGAAAGTGCAGGACCCGGCTGCAGACTCTCCTACCCAGATCTCCCTGCCAACCTCGCTCACGTGACTGCTGGTGGGAGACTGCAGTTCCTTACCACGTGGGGCTCACAAGGCTGCCCCAAAGTGGTGAGAGAAAGAGAACCCGAAGGGGAAGCAGAATGTCCTTTATACCCTAATGTCAAAAGTGACAGATCACCATTCTGGTGGTTTCTAGTGATGGCACAGACCAGCGCTGACATATGTGGGGTCATATGTCAAATGCTATGGGGTCATATGCAATCCAAGGTCACGAATACCAGGAAGCAGGGAGTCACCGGGAGCCACACTGGAGGCCAACTGACATGGATGAATTAGACATTTTCTGGCAGTATAGCCCCAGAAATCTTAGGCATGTCCTCAGGGAGGAGTTTTACTTTTCCTCATATGGGTCCCCACCCATATGTCAAATCCGTTTGTCAAATCCATTGCCAGCATCGCATCTCTGGTTCTTACTGTGAATGGGATCTTTTTCACATTGTATTTTCTAAGTAGTTGTTGCACTTCTCAGGGACACTTTTACTAGAGGAGTTAAAAGTCGGTTTTCACGGCCACAATTTTTCAGTGGCGCTTAGCTGGTGACAAGGCAGAAACTACTGTAGACTTTCACTGAGCCCTTGGATTGCAAAACTGAGACCAAGTTGAGATCCTAAGTGTGCTCTTGGAAGCAGCTTCCCCAAGTGTCTGTGCCAGGGGAGGTGAGTAGAATAGGAGAACCCTCCTGGGTTCTTACGTGGTCCTTACGTGGTGGCTGTGCCCAGGCTTTCCCGAGGCTAAGATGATGGGATTCTCTGGCCATCGCTTGACTCTGCCTTCAAGGGACCATGTGATTAGGGCATGGGGGGACAGCCAGGGCAGGTGGCCTATAGCAATCAGTCTACCTAATGCCCCATAGATTTAGCCAATCTGCTCATGTCTCCTACGTCCAAGTCTCCAGCAACCTCCCTTCAGAGTGCTGTTCTGGACACCTCCCCAGGATTTGCACAGGCTGTAATCAGTTCCACCTTGTAAGTTCCTTCCTTCCTTCTCTTTTCCTTATTTTATTAAATTAAACGTTTTGTTTTTGAGAGACAGAGACAGAGCATGAACAGGGGAGGGGCAGAGAGAGGGAGACACAGAATCAGAAGCAGGCTCTGGGGCCCTGAGCTGTCGGCACAGAGCCCGACGCGGGGCTCGAACCCACAAACTGAGCAATCGCGACCTGAGCCGAAGTTGGATGCTTAACTGACAGAGCTACCCAGGCGTCCCCATTCTCTCTTTTCCAATAGATATTTATCTAGCACCTGGTGCATGCTAAGCAGTAATAGAGGCACTGAGGGCTATCTAATAGGTAGAGATAAAAACACAAAATAAGTAAAATGGTATTTTACAAAGTAAGTAATAAGGGAAAAAAAACTGAGTTGAATAAAAGACGAGCAAGAGTACAGAGGAGTTAAAAGTTTGAGCAAAGAGGTGACGGAGGTGAATGAGCCGTTGTGGCTTCCGGACAGAGGGAAGAACCCGGGGTAAGGCCCTGAGGAAGAGGCATGCCTGGTGCGTTTGTGGAAAGTGGGGGAGGCCAGCGGAGGGAGAGGGGTGGGAGGGCTAATCTGGGGGTGGGGTGTGGAGAGGCAGATCCTGGAGGGCCTGGTGGGCCCCTATAAGGACTTGGGCTTGGACTCTGAGTAAAATGGAAGCCAGCGCAAGGCTGTCAGCAGAGAATGCCACGATCTGATTTAAATTTGAACAGGACTTTAAGCAGATGCAGAGATAACCTGATAGGCTCTGGGACAAGAAATGTCTCCCAAGTCTTCCCTCCTTAGTCCCCTCTGGCAGCTCCCGTACAGTCCTTATCACTTCTCTCCTAGACTTTGGCCAAAGTCCGCTGACCATCCTCCCTGCCTCCTGCTCTCCAGACTCCTCTCCGCACCAGCACCAGAGCTGAGAAAATGCCTCCAAGTGGTTTAGGGGCTTGGGAACCTCTGGTGACATGAGCAGTTTACCAATCCCCACGCTGTAGCCTTCCCGGCCAGGGAGCTCTGGCTTTGCCTCCGCTCCGCCCTGCGCGTGGGGGCGGGTGTGGAGGCCAATGTTTTGGAACCACATTTTAGGACTTTTGAAATACATTTAGTTTCAGTCATCTATCTTACTTAAAACAATACAGAATGGTCTATAGCGGCCTCCCTTCCCCTTCCAAGAAGGAAGCAAGAAACCACGTGTGTGTTCCATATTTTTCCTTTGTTTACACAAAAGTAATCACATACAGAATTGAAACAATGGATTACGCTGTGCACAGTGTTCTGCGGGTCACCTTTTCGTTTTATCTGCCGTGGACATCTTCTCTCGCCAAAGCGGACATCCTCGACCCATCCTTTGTGACAGGTGTAGTGTTCTGTACTGGGGAGACCCCACCCCATAGAGGGACATTCGGGTGGTTTCCAGTCCCTTGCACAGCGTTGCTTGCGTGTACTCCCGCCCCATAAGGAATTGCGTTAGGATGCAATATTAAACACATCACATCGGCCAATGACCAAAGAAAACAAAGTAAGGGCAGTTGAAAAGCGTCAGACAACTGTAGACCCGGGGGCCCCTCGCCTCGTTTTTAGTCGCCAGTACTCCTTTCGTTTGCGCGGCCCCTGCCCCTGGGGTAGCGGCCATTGACAGCCACCGTGTCCCCGCCGCACGGCGTCGGGGGTGGGGGAGGGATGCCCCTCCACCCAGATCCCGGCGTCACCTCGCGCCGGGTACCCTGGGCTCCCAGCCAGGCTGGCTCCCCGGCTGCTCGCGGCGCCCACACCGGCCGCCAGGGGGCGCTCCAGGCCGGGCCGAGCAGCGTCCTCCGCCGGGGAGGGGGCTGGTGGGAGGTGGCGCTGAGCGGGCCGAGCGGCTCCCACCTGCTCCTGGCGAGCGCGTCTTTCCAGAAAGCCGATCCCGTGGCGCCGGGGCTGCGCTCGGAGGCTCGGCCTGCCGCCCCACCGACCCGGGATTGCCTCGGAGCACCGTGCCCCCTGCAGCACGAGACGGGGCTCTAGCGGGGGTCATTCCTTCCGGCCGCCACCCACCCTCTCCCGGCAGGGTGGCCGCCTCGAGGACGCCATCAGATCCACCCCGCCGGAGGCGCACTCGCAGCCAGCCCTTTCCTGCTCTGCGTACTTCCCCCTCCCCCCGCCCCCCGCTCTCGTTGTAGGCGCCTGCCCTCCCCCCTACCCGAAGAAAGAAGGAGGCTGCCAGCAGGAGGCTGGACTCTCTTCGTGCCCCTGTCCCCCTTGTCCCTGCTCTGGACTCCGCGCTCCCACCCAGCCCCGGCTAGGGCGGGGAGAGCTGTGCCCCAGGCAAGGGAAGGCTGTCGGTGTAAGACACCGAGGGAACCAGGACACAGGTGGGGGAGTGGCCGGAATGTCTGAGCCGGGAGGACAGAGAAGAGGGCGGGGTGGGAGCCCAGGGCTCTGCGTGGCCAGAGCCTCTGTGTGGAGGCCGCCAGGTCGGGGTCACACTGCAGCAAGCCGGCTAGACCTGAGGGCGGGGCAGCCTGGCCCTTCGCACTTGCTTTTGACCCTGTGGCTTGAAGCTCATCCCAACAGCTTAATTATTCTGTTGTGTGTTAACCTAGCAGAGGGAGAAGAGGACCCGCTCACACCTGCGTTCCGTCACCCTTGGGTGTCTGGTCCACCTTTGGCCTTCAGGGGGGAGGAAAGGGGACATGAAGGTCACCAGTCCTACCAGCCCCTGGTGCCAGACCCTGTTCTGTTGTTTTCTCCTGGTGGGGTAACATTTTTAAGCCATCGAAAGAGTCACAGTTGCCGGTGGATGTCAAATTTGAAAACTGGGTAGAGTCCCAAGGTGGCAACTCGTGGATTGGGTAGCCATAGGCAGGTTACTTACCTTCTGAGCCCAGCTACCTTGTGGGAATACAGGGTCTGGGGGCCCAGTCCTACCCCCTGGTAGGACACCCACTCTGTCCAGGGTGCTTCGGATTCAGGGCTCCGAGAAAACACGGTACCATCATTCTGTTCGGTGATCTCCAGACACCTGCGACAAACAGAGATCAATGACAGCAACCCAAACTGACCCCTGGAGGCACACGCATGGCTTTAGGACCTCATCCTAGGGAAGCAGAGAGAAAGTTGGCCTCCTTTGTGTCCTTGAATTCCATGGGAAGGCCCCTTCCTTGTCCCTGTCGATTTTTTTTTTTTTTTTTTTGGTCTTGCTGGGCTCTAACACAGTTAGAAGGCAGAGTTTTAAACGCATTACCTCAGGATGCCACATGTCCTGGAAAAGAAGGTTGGCAAGGTGGAGCAGGCAGAGGGAGAGGCTGAGGAGCCTAGAAACTCCTGGCTGGCTCCTCTGGCCTGTTTGAAGTTGGCTCAAAAGACATGGAATTAGTAGGCAGAGCTGCCCCCTCCTCCTCTTACCCGCAGAGGAGAGATCAGTTCCTGGCTGGCCCGGGGCAGTGTCATCGATACAGCTGGTGTCATCGTTACCTTCCACTAACAGATCACTCGACACCTGTCGGCCCAGGCAGGGCCGGTCCGGGCGATGCCCTGCAGAGCCGGAGGCTTTGACCCTCCCCATTGTCCCCGAACCCCAGGGGAGCCCGAGACACAAGCGCTGCTGGGATGCGGCAGTTGGTGACCCGTCAGAAGGACTAGGTTGCTCCGGGTGCCTGCCCCACCCCCCCTTCAGGGTCCCTGCTGCCTCTTGGCTTCCTGCTGCCTGGCCCCTGTTGCTGTCCTGGGCAGAGGCGATGAGTTTGGCACCGGCTGGGAGCTGAGGCAGAGTGACGATGCTGCACAGAGAAGGGGGCCCCCCGAGTGGCCCCAGAGTGAGGAGCCAGGGGTGAGGAGTAGCCTGGGGTACCCCGCCTGGCAGGGCTTCCCTGGCTGGCCGCCCTTCTGGTGTGTGCACCCCAGGTGACACCATGCTGCAGCAGATCCTACGTGACATGTACATCGACCCCGAACTCCTCGCCGAGCTCAGCGATGTGCAGAAGCACATCCTCTTCTACAAAATGCGAGAGGAGCAGCTGAGGCGCTGGAGGGAGCGCGAGGCTTGGGAGGCCCTGGCCGAGGCAGAGGACCTCAGGCCCCCGAAAGTCAAGCGAGGTATGTGGCTGGGAGTCACCGAGGGGTCACCCCCTGGCCTCCCAGGAGGTGGAAAAGCTCCTGATGCCAGGCTGCGTTCTTTAAAACGAGCACTAGTGTGCTGAGGGCTGGGGACTTGAAATCCTTGTCCTGTGAGTGTCTGGCCCCATTCACCCGGCCTCTGTGTTTTGACCAGGTCTGCGAGGCTCCAAGGCTGCAGAGGGGGCTCCCTGGAGCCCCTGATGGGGTTGGGGAGTGGGGACTTGCTCTGTCTTGTGGGAGGCCTAAGTTCTGGGAAGACACCGTTGGGATCTCGATTTGGGCTCAGACGTCGCTCCGTAATTGCCTGGTGAGGGAGAGGGCATATTCTTGACCTTCCCAGTGGTTCTAGGATGGAGGGCCACACAGTTCCTCCCTCCCTTGTGCGTGCGCACAGTGGCTCTCAGCTGGGGCCGGCACAGCGCACCCTGCCTGTCCTCCCTATTTTCGCGTGAGAGGATGCTTGGGGTTGTGCCTCGAGCCTTGCTGGGCATCTGGAGAGAGGGTGTCAGGGAATGTCCCGCACACAGAATGACCAGCCCCAAATGGCAGTAGCAGCAGCAGAGAAGAAATAGGAGCCCAACCTGCCTTTCGCGTGGCTTCTATGTGGTCATGCGCCCGTGGACCGGTGCCCCTGTGATGAAGATACACGTGAGGTTGTCGGGCTGCTGAGGCTCGGGACAGAACTCAGGGGTCCAGCTGGGGACGGTACTCTCTGTGGACGCCGCACTTTGTGGTTTGCCAAGCCCCTTCATCTCCTCTCTCATTCGCTCCCCACCCCCAAACCCTCCCCTTGACCTCCATACTGTTCAGCAGAGTGAAGCATAGACTTGATCTGTTTAAAGTTTTCAATCCAGGACAGAGTCCAGCATCTGGACTGGGCATGCAGGCCCCTTGGTGGCCTGGCTCCTTCTCTCCACTCCAGGCTCCCTGCTGGACAGTCCTTGCCACGTGCCACAGGCCACGCTCCTACCCATGGGGACACGCTTGCTCTCCCGAGCCTCTGTCTTAGCACAAGGAGTTCTTCCTGTTAGAAACGCCCCCCTACCTTCAGCCTCCGGACAAACTCCTCCAGGACGAGTCCCCACCCACTGGAGTCTTTAGGGGATGCTCCTTGTGCAGGGAAGAACTTGTTCCTCTGCAGGAGTGTAGCGCCCGCCCCTGCCCGAGAACTCGACACACTGTCTATCCTTTATCATCTGCTTGCCTGGCTCTCCCAGGGGTCCCAAAGCCACTGGAGCATGAGAGCAGGCTGCATTCTGTCTTCCATCCTTGGGTCTAACAGAGAGCTGGCACGCAGTTAAATCCCTGTTTTGGACCCCAAGGGGGAGAGCTCTGAGTTGGCTGCGCCTGGCTGGTACCCAGGCCCGGGCCTTCCGGACCGGGCTGCGCTGGCAGCTGCCGTCACTAGCTGGTGAAGAGGACAGGCTGCCTTTCCAGCCCCACCCGGCCTGAGCCCTGGGGTCTCACACCGGCTGCAGGCTGGCTCCTCTGGGAGGAAGACAGATGCCCAAAAATTTAACTGCAAAAACATTTTTATGGCAATTTGTCACACACTGACATCTACATTTTCGTGTGTAAATTATACATTAAACTCATTTGGGTTTCTGGTGCAGAAGACTCTTTTCCGGGTAATTAATTTTCTGATTTATAAAGAATGGAGAAGAGGAGGAAACACACTGAGGACTGTGTGTATTCCAGGTCAGGATCTGTTCAAATCTCAGCTCTTTGCTTCAGTCCTGCCTGCGGAAGGGCCTGGGTGGACCGTGTCGAGGCTCTGGGGGGCTGGCTTTGCCTTGGAAGGTCACAGAGCTTTTGCTGCAGGGACTGGGACACACGGTGTCCGCTTCCTGTTCTGGGATCATGATGAAGGGTTCAACAAACCCGCATCTGATCTGTGAGTATCATACATTTATCAGATGCCTGCCCGCACTGAATGCTCCCCTAGCCCTGTGACCCCGTTTCAGATGGGGAAGCCACGGCTCACAGAAGTGACTCAATCCATCCATAGTCACCGAAATGCTAAGAAGTGGAGTTGAGAAGAACATCCCTTGACTTTGGCCTCGGGTCTGTGGACTGATGTCCATTCATTCACTTCCTTTTTGTTTTTTTAATTTTAATTTTTAAAAAATGTTTATTTATTGAGAGAGAGAGAGCGAGCGATCATGGGGGAGGGGTGGGGGGGGCAGGACACAGAATCTGAAGCAGGCTCCAAGCTCTGAGCTGTCAGCACAGACCTGGACGTGGGGCTCGAACTCATGAACCGTGAGATCATGACCTGGGCTGACGTCGGATGCTCAACGGACTGAGCCACCCAGGTGCCCCCTCCATTCATTTGCTTCTGAACTCAGACTTTAATTCAGCAAATGATCTGTGCATGCATTCATTTGTTCATTCACGTAAGTGATTAAGTGAATACTTATTCACTTGTGCAACGCAACTAAGTGCTGACTTTGGCGAACCGCATAGAGCTTTGGCCCTTGAGACTGGGGGTGGACAGATCACAGGGAACACAGCAGACTGGTGTGCCAGGAGTGAGGCCTGGGGCACAGCAGCTGCATGGTGGCTCAGGGCAGGAGTAAGTGGGGACATGTTCCACTGGCTGGATCTTTTCCTTACCTCCACTCCCCGCCCCCACGTGTCCTGAGGGAAGCTTCTGCTATGCTGCATCGAGGTGCGTGCCCCTTGGGGATCCCTGAGCACAACTTACCCGGTGCCTGATGAGTCTAGATGATGCCTTGCCTGCTCCTGCCCATTGCCCCAGTCCTGTCTTGTCCCCTAAGGCCTCCCTCCCACCATCTCTTTCCTGGGGATACTTCCCAGCTCCTAGCAGACCTGACCTTGCTGTTTGTAGGGCTCAGGCCCTGTAGGGCAGGGCCGGGCGTGGTGCTCCCTGTCCCTGAGAACTTTTCCACTATCCGGTTGTGCCTGGAGAGGGGTAAACCCTGGTGATACGGATCATTCTAGTTTACAGAACCTCGGGGGGGTTTTATCCTTGAACACACCCTCGGGGGGTGTGATCCTTGAACACACCTTTGGGGACCACACGGAAATGAGCTGGGGTAACAGTGACGGTCATGGCTGTGCACACATCACTCCCCTGACCACGCAGGCACGTTTTCTTGTTTGTTGGTTTTCACTTCATACTTTGGTGAGAATCTTCCGATGTTCTGCCCTGTTGTGGAAGATACAGACCCTCAGCTTCGATCCTTTATACCATCATATTTGCTGTTTTGTCCCATTTCTGAGAAAATCCGAAGTCTGACAGGACTCTGGCAAGGCATGCTGTAACACTAGGTGCCTGTTAGATTTAAACCAAGCCCTTCTGATGTTACCATGACCTTCACCCTCTCTTCCCCTGTTGAGGGCCCTTTCTCCACAAAAGCCCATGCCACACGTCAGGGGTTGTAGAGCCTCACAACCTCCGGCCCCTTCCGTGCTTGCTCGGTCACCCCGTTTTTTAGGCTTGAAGCTGGGTGTTGCCTGGGACGAGGACTCAGGAGACACGTGGTCACACTGCCGCCATGATCCAGGAAGCTTCCCCACCTGGACCTGTCCGTTCTGCCGTGACCGACAGTTTGTGTTGGTGTTCAAGTGCTTCCTCTATATCCGTCTGGACGTCCTTTGTCTGGGAGCCAGATGTCTTCCCCCCCCCCCCCCCCACCTCCTTTCTGCCTGCTTCTTGAATGTGGCCGACCCTGGCCACCCTGGGAATTGAGCCTGCGCGCTCATGGAAGGGGCAGTTCTCACCACGTGGCCAGCTCCGTGCCAGAGAGCCCCACATCTTCCTGTGTCGGCTCACTGGTCTGCTCCAGCCCCCTCTGCCTCATCCCCCGCCACTGGGATCGTCCTAGGCCCACCTCTCTCTGTTGGCTTAGCCTGGGCAGCAACCAGGAGCAGCTCTAGAACACCCTCCTCAGCATCCTCCCTGCGTCTCAGAATTAAGCCACTCCTGCTGCACATCTGCCCCGGCCTCGGTGGCCCACGTGGGCCTGGTCCAGGCCCCGATGACAGCTGTGTGACACGCTCCTTTTCATGGGACATCTGCCTTCTCCCTGTTTCCTGGGAACCATCTGGTAACCATGGCAACCTCACCTGCTAGGCCTGGGCCCTCCTAGCCTCAGTGAGTTCCCTCCCCCCTGACCCCCATGGCAATGTCGACCTTGAAAACCAGCCCTGCCTGGAACCCTGTACTTTCCTGCAGACGTTCCCCGCATGGCCATGTTCCGGGTGGTCCCCTTGCTTCACGCTCACTCCCGGCCACCCTTTCTCTGCACAGCAGCCAAAGAAATTTTGCAATACCTGATTAGCTCATTCATCTTCCTGCCGCAGTGGCTTCCAATACAAAGAAAATAGAACGCTTCTTGCTGGCCTCTGCCCCCTCTCCAACCTAATCTCCACGCATCTGTGTCCCTCTTTGGGGAATGCTCTCTCCCCAGATCCTCACGAGGCTGAGTGCTTCCCCGATCACCCACTCTCCACGAGTCCCATCCCCATCTCTCTCTTACGACACCCTGCCTAATTTTCTCTACAGAACCTGCCGCATCTACAGATACCGTTTTTTTTTTTAATTGTGGTGAATTACACACAACATAAAATGTACCATTTTAACGTGTCCGTTTCAGTGACAGTACATTCAAAATGTTGTGCAACCACCGCCTTCATTGAGCTCCAGAACATTTTCATCCCAGAACGGAAACCCTTTATCGATGGATGAAGCACTCACCCCCCCATCCCCTCCTCCCCTCAGCCCTTGGCACCCCCTGGACGGCTTTCTCTCTCTATGGATTTGCTGCCTTCTTTTTTTTCCTTATGTTTCTGTTTGCTTGTTCATGGTCTGTCTCCTCCGTTAGCCTGAAAGCACCGTGAGGCCACGGACGTTGCTGGCTTTGGTGCCGGCATCTGGACGTGGCTGGGGACGTGGGCGCATAGCTTGCACATGTGCTGTGTCACAAGAGCTGGACCAGACGGACGGGTGCTAAAGGCTCTCTTTTTTGAATGGAAACCTGTGCGCTCTGCGGTGTGACCTCTCCTCTAGAAGTCGAGAATCTTCAGTGCAAGTATGAAAGTCACGATATACTTGTGTTTGAGGATAGGTGACAGGAGCTGAAATATGATCTATAATAACATAGAAGTAATGGCAAGTCTGTCACCTTTTCTCAGACTTAGAACTCACTTCAGTTTCGTTCCTTGTTTTAGGTTTTTGACTTAGATTTTAGTTTGACCAATATGACCTTTTCTGTCTTTGCATCTTCTTAGTGTGTATTTGCCTCCATCTGTTGTTTTTTTTCCCCTCCAGCCTTTTAGTACCATTTTGTTTTAAGAGAGCCTATTGGTAAATGTATATGAAATAGCATATGCCATTTCAAAACTTATTTTTGGAGAGTGCCTGGCTGGCTCAGTCAGTGGAGCGTGTGACTCTTGATCTCAAGGTTGTAAGTTCGAGACTCACATTTGGCATAGAGATTACTAAAATTAATAAATAAATAAATATTTATTTATTTTAAATAAATAAATAAATAAATAAATAAATATTTTAAATAAATAAATGAATGTTTATTTTAAATAAATGAATATTTATTTTAAATAAATAAATGAATGTTTATTTTAAATAAATGAATATTTATTTTAAATAAATAAATATTAAAAAACTTATTTTAAAAAATGTACTTGAACCCATTTTATCTATCTTTATCAGGGCTAAAGCATTTTGTCCTGAAGATGAGAAATATAAGGACTTTAAAATACTTGTCTTCATGATTTTCTTGGTATAATCAAGGATTTTATTTACTTATTTATTTATTTATTTATTTATTTCTTATTTTTGGAAAAAGTTTTTAGAGAGAGGTCGGCGAAGAGTGGTAATGAGGAAGAGAGAGAGAATCCCAAGCAGGCTCCACACTTAGTGCAGAGCCTAACGTGGGGCTTGATCCTAGGATCCTGGGATCATGACCCATGACCTGAGCTGAAACCAAGAGTTGGATGCTTAATGGACTGAGCCACCCAGGCTCCTCTAATCAAGAATTTGAGATGGATTTTATTTGCCTTATTTATTATTTCACGATTTACATTTTAGGCTTACAATAGGAGTTTCTTAATCGAATCATAATAACTAATTATTTGGACATTACGTCCACTCGGTAGCTGTGTCATTACTCCCTACATGTTTTTTCCCTCTGTGGGGAAAGCAATCAATGTTTTATTCCCCCTTCGCCCCATGGCACAAGTGATTTGACCAAGCCAGCAGCACACCCCAACCATGGGGATTCTCAGCACGTCACACAGAAGTCACTAAACATCCATCAACTGACGAATGGATAAAGAAATTGTGGTTTATATACACAACGGAAGACTACATGGCAATGAGAAAGAATGAAACATGGCCTTTTGTAGCAACGTGGGTGGAACTGGAGAGTGTGATGCTAAGTGAAATAAGCCATACAGAGAAAGACAGATACCGTATGTTTTCACTCTTAGGTGGATCCTGAGAAACTTCACAGAAGTCCATGGGGGAGGGGAAGGAAAAAAAAAAAGAGGTTAGAGTGGGAGAGAGCCAAAGCATAAGAGACTCTTAAAAACTGAGAACAAACTGAGGGTTGATGGGGGGTGGGAGGGAGAGGAGGGTGGGTGATGGGTATTGAGGAGGGCACCTTTTGGGATGAGCACTGGGTGTTGTATAGAAACCAATTTGACAATAAATTTCATATTAAAAAAAAAAAGAAGTCACTCAACATCAAGGGAAACCCATGCTTGACACTGACTTCTGCTGCATCCTGTTCTTGCTCACATAATGTGGTGGGACCCCATTGATCTTGACATGCTGACTTCCTTCAACTTCCTTCTTGAATTTTCCTGTTAGGTCCAACAGTTTTTCAGTTGATGTGGGAGGCGATGACCACATAGGATCACTGGAGAGAGGGTGCCCCGGGTTTCTGAACTGTAGTCGGAGCTGTTGATCATGGCCTCTTTCTTGGGTACCAGGGACAGAGCGTCTAGGGCAGCGCTGTGGGAAGAGGGCGTTGGGAGACCATTGACAGACTCTCCCCTTTGGATCTCACAGCACCAGTTTACCTGCCATTTGTGCCCATTCCTTTTGTTAAGAAAATGTTTTCCATCGATATGTAAATATTCAAGGAACAATTCTGGGGAGGGGAATGTTTGATGGGTTTTTTTGGTAGATTATATGTGATGAGGAGAGAAGAGGTGTCTGGGGGTGGGGCAGGGTGTCCAGCCTGCGGGGGACACTAGTTAGTGCCGTGTAAACAAGAGGCAGAAAGTCCCTTGTGCCAAGATAATTGGTAAATTGGGGCTGTGAGTCTGAGGGGTCAGTTTGGGTAGCAGATGAGCAGTGGGGGTGCTACAAGCCTCTTAGGGAGCCCTGAAGTCAGGCAAGAGGAACGTCATGAGAAGCGTGTGTATGGTGACCCAGAGCTGTCCACCTGAGCCCGGAAAGGCGTCCTAGCACCCATGACCTGCAAGGTTGGCACCTGCAGCCCTCGGGGTATATTTGGGGGCAGGCGGACCATGTTCATTCTTCTAGATTTTCACCCTTGAAGGGACGCTCCATTAGCTCGTTTTCTGCGGTGCCCGGGGTGGGGGGTGGGGCGGGAACAACAGTCACCAGTCAGTTCTTCACACTTTGGTTGGGTTGACGTTATTTTCAAAATGCCTCTAGCATGGTAGAATGGAACCAGGTCAACTGGGTTTTCATCTTGGTTCTCTTTTGACCTTTGAAAGTCACCTGCGCCAGGGGAATAACAACCCTTTCTCAACAGTCGTTGGGAGGATTCACAAAGCTTCTTCGACAAATGAGAAAAGCTTCTGCCGCCGTGTCAGGCACCTATTTATACTCCTCGCCTTCTTTTCCTCCCCTTACCCCCCCCCCCCACCCGGCTACGATGGCAGCTCCTCTTGGAACTGGCTCAGCCTTTTCCTGGTGCTCCACCACTAGACCGAGGGTAGGGACCAGCTGCCTCACGGCCCGGCCAACCTCAGTTTTTCTGGAGTCTCAGCCATAGGGAGGTGCTGCCTTGGCCGTGCCTGTCAAATCATCACCCCTTGTGTGGTTTTATTTTGCGGGATAAGTGAGAGGAAATGCAGTTATTTTTATTCTTGGTTCTTGGGATGCTGATAAACACCTTTCCTACGGATCAGGCAAAGACCTCAGACGTCGTATTATAGTGCATGCGGGACTAGTCTTCGGGGAATCGCTGTTGTCTACTGATAGCTGGAGGCACAGCATTGTGTGGCCTGGGACCATCCCGGCCGTGACTGTGTGGCTGGGCATGGGGCCTTGTCCTGGGCAAGGCAGTGGGAAAAAAAGCTAGGGGTCTCTGAGAGCCGTGTGTGCATGTGTGTGGGTGTGGGAATGGTATTCATGTTGCTGGTACTTTGGGGTGGGGGAGCGCTGGGGCCAGGCTTTTCTGTTCCACCTGCCTGAACGGTGACACCCAGCACGGGCCTTCCACCGGTAGGTGCTCTATCCAGGCTTGTGGACTTGACTGACGGGGCCCCATTTTCTGGCTTTCTAGCCCCATGTCCTGCCGGCACGCGGCAGACAGAAAGGTGGGACAGCTGTGCTGGTGAGTGAGCTCCTAGTGGAGATGCCACACTGCCTCCCCGCAGCTCAGTTCCTCATCTGCAATGGGGTGGGGTTTCCGAGTGGCCGCGAGGATGCCGGAGCCACCGGGCAAAGTTCCGAGCCAACTCTGCTTGCACAGCACTGGCTGGGGGCCTCTGGTTCCTTTGCAGCTCCCCGCCTTGGCCCCTTTCCTTCCTGCCTTTCCCCAAGCCTGGAGATGCGGTGCTGACTGAGGCAGCTCCATCTGGCAAATGGCGCCGGGGTCCATGGCCCTCCCGTCTCTAGTGGTAGCACTTTTAGAAAGGGAAATGTCCAACATCACGAGTAAATCACGCCAGTGCAGATTGTAACAATGAGATGGGCAAATGTCAAAGAAGTTTGACAGTGGTAATGTTGATGAGGACCCAGGAAAAGAGATATTCTCTCTTACATGGCTGAAGGGACGTATAAAGAGGGACAGAGTGCTTGTCCTTTTCCATTATTTCTGTTGGTCCCCGAGGAGCTTGGGCCCACTGGGATGGGGCAGATAACGAAGACCAATGCCTGGAGCCATGCAGCCGGCCAGCGGTCAGTGGCCCAGCAGAGAACTTGACTTTCTGGGTAGCTCCCTGCCCTTTCCTGGCTGCTGCCAAAACTCAGGGGCTTTGAGCAGACGGAGTTTGGCTCCGCTCTGGATGGAGGGAAGCCCCTGTCCTGCCTGTTGAAAGGGGGATGCCTGGCGAGCTGCTCAGGTTTAATTTCTCTCCCCTTGCATCGGGGCGGCCATGCTTGCCCCCTCCCTGCTTCCCCTTCCGGGTTGGAGGTCAGCAGGGACATTTTCTGAGAAAGGCCACCAACTGCTTAACTCCCGACTCCCTGTAACCCGACCCCAGGTCTCAGCTCCAGCTCAGAGTAACAGGTTGCGGACGGCTGCCTGTCCCTCAGCTAATCTCTCCGGGCAGCTAGCATTACTGCTTTCCAGGTTTTTCTCACATAAAAATTAACAAAGCTTCTTAGGGTTTTCCCACTTTGAACCAGATTTTGCATTCGACTTTGGGGTCTAAATTCCTTGAGGGCATTTTCATACCTATTTCTCCCATGTTCTTGTAAAATTACCTGACCTTAGTTAGGCCTTAGTTATTTTTAGCCTATCATTTCACAGATGTGTTTATTTTCTGGCTACCAGGGTTGGGTTCTTGCAGCTGGGCTGTGTGAGATGCTAAACATTTGGACGTCGGGTCCGTGCCCCCGGTACTTGTGCACCCCCTTCCTTTTACAAATCAAGTTATTTTGTGCCTCAGATGTTGTTCTAGATAAAAATTCGTGGCTGACAAGGAACAGAAGTAAGACTGGGGTCCAGAGACCTCCCTAGCACATTGGCTGGGCTGTGTCAGTACTGAGGGGAGGTGGGGTTGAAGGTGGGGCATTACGGATTTCCCAGTGACGATGACACCAAGTCCTAACATACATGGGGCATTATGGTCTTGGTGGAAGTTCTTGGATTTGCCCCTTATTCTTCTCACAGCAGGGGGCAAGCCTTCTGAAAGAATGTGGCCTGGAGCCTGGGGCGGGGGGGTAGGGGGGGTCGACTTCAGGAGCCATTTTACACTCACAAGCTGAAAGCGAGTTTGTGTGTGTGGGTTTAGTGTGAACTGACTCCAAGTGCGTCGCTGACCCAGTTCTGAATACGGCATAAAGCAGCCTGATTATTGACGACGTACCTTATGCCCACACCATGCCGACCTTCTTTCACGTCACTTGTGCCGGAAGTGGTACGGCGGCCACAGGGCCTGAGTTCAGCGGCTCTGACCAATGTCTAACGGCAGGTGTCTTCCACTTATTAATTTCACCTTAGCAGGTTATTCAAGCCTTCCTGAGCCTCAGTTTCTTTTTACATACGTTGGGGGTGATGGCATTAGGACCTGTATCAGAGGTCTGTGGGCAAGATGAAACGAGCTGCTCCCAGTACCCGGTAAACATTAGCAAAAGCACATTTCTCACCTCGTGGAGCTCTTTTCTGCTTGTTTGTATGTTTTTCCCAGAAGATTAAAGTTCACAGCTTAGGATAAAGAGCACCTGTATAAAGAGAACGCACCAGCTATTGGGGCAGCCACCTCCGTGTAGGATTCATTGAAAGGCACCATTTCATCAGAAGTGGCCCTACCCTTCGGAGATATCTGTATATCTGTCAGTCTGCCTATCTATCTATTTAGATTTATTTTAAGGAATTGGCTACTGACTGTGGGACTGGCAGGCCTGTCCTATCTGTAGGGCACACGGGCAGGCTGGAAACTCAGGCAGGACTTCTATGTTCCAGTCTTGAGGCAGAATTCCTTCTTCTTGGGGAAACCTGTTTTTTGCTCTTAAGGCTTTAAACTGATTGGGTGAGGTCTACCCCCATTATATACGGAGAGTAATCTGCTTTACTTGAGTCAACCAATTGTAAATGGTAATCACATCTACAAAAAAAACTTCACAGAAACGCCTAGACTAGTACTTGACCAAACAGTTGGGCACATGGCCTATCCATGTCGTCATATAAAATTAACCATCACAGCTTATAATTGATTCTACCCACATGTAGTAAACACCTACTGTGTGCATCTACTGTGAGAGATGCTAGAAGTCCTCCATGTGGCTGGGGTGGCCAGACACTTTGGTAAGGACGTGCTGGGTAAAGGGGGATCCTTGCAAGCTACCCCTCAGGATCCAAGAATGGCAAGTACGATCTGGAATCAGAAAGCTGTCTGTAGCCAGAGTTGTTTTTCTCCTGGGTTCTTGGTGTTTTTTCTGCACACTTGCTCCTACAGACTACCTCCCAGTGCTACTCATCTGTGGACGCAACCCTTCTAATGCTATCCCAGGTCTGAATTCTAGGTGGCCTTCCACTTCCAAGATCTGTTATCATCAAATGACCCCTCCCTTTTTGTCTTAGTTTAGATTCCTTTCAGTGGGCGTCTGATTGGCCCAGCTCTGGTTCACATCTGTGAGCTAAGAAGCTGGGGTCATGGAGAAGGTAAGGCTGCTGCTTTTCAGAGTGGTGAGCTATGGAAGGTAGAGCTAGAAGGGAAGTTGGATATTATGGGTAAACTGGTAATATCTCTGCTTAGGGTAAACCTTCTTGTCTTGGTTGGCCCAGCCTTTATTGGTTTTAAAAGTGAAACTTCTGCATCTTGGGAATCTCCTTTGTTCCAGGCAAACTGGGACTGTTGGCCATCCTATCTCTGGTACATCTTTTCTATTTGGAGGGGCAGGGGGATATGATATTACCTTTCCCACTCCTTGACAGGTAGAACATGGGCATATATAGAGGGTAAAGTAAGGTTCCACGTTCTATTTTCTGAGAAGAAAATTCTTTCTCCATTGAGTTACTTTGGCCCTCTTGAAAAGTATTTGACCATGTATGTGTGGGTCTATTTCTGGACTCTGTTCTGTTTCATTGATGCACACACCTACCCTAACACAAATATCACACTATCTATAGTTTCATAGTAAATCTTGAAACTATAATTTTGCAGTAAATCTTGAGACTGAATTGTTTTGAGTCACACTTTCTTCTTTCTCAACATTGTTTTGGTTGTGCCAGGACTTTTGCTTCTCCACATAAATTTTAGAATCAGCTTGTCAATTTCTATAAAAAGCTTACTAGGAATTTTAGATTGCATTGGACATGTAGACCAATTTGGGGTGAGTTGACCTATTGACACAGTTGTCTTCCAATTCATGAAAAAGGTATGGTGCTCCATTTATTTAGGTCTTCTATTTCTCTCAGCAATGTTTTGTAGATTGGAGAACACATTTTGTTAAATTTATCTCTATTTCATGTTTTTTGATGCTATGGTACATGGTATTTTAAAATTTAATTTTTACTTGTTTGTTGATAAGATATAGAAATATAATTCATTTTGGTGTATTGATTACCTTATTTTCTGTGACTTTGCTAAAATCACCTATTAGTTCACATAGTTTTTTCTTTTGTAGATTCTTTAAGATTTTATATGATCATATCATATGCAAATAGAAACAATTTTATTTCTTCCTTTCCAATATGTGTACATTTAAATTTTCTTTTTCTTGCCTTATTACATTGGTTAGGCTCTTAGTACAATGTTGAATAAATGTAGTGAGTGCAGACAACCTTGCCTTGTTCCCAGTCTTAGGGGAGGAATTTCAATCTTTGATCCTTACATATAATGTTAACCAAAGATTTTTCCTAGATATACTTTATTAGGGTCAAGAACTTTTCCATTATTACTATTTTGCTTAGAATTTTTATTAAGAATGGACATTGGTTATATCAAAAGTTTTTTGTGAATCTGTTGAGATAATTATAGCTGTTTCTTTTTTAGTCTGCTCATATGACAAATTACTTTGATTGACTTTTGAATGTTGAATCAACCTTGAATTCCGGGATAAGCCCTGTATGGTCATGATACATTATCCTTTTTATATATTTCTGGATGCAATTGGCTAATACTTTGTTAAAAATCTAAAAACTGTTTCTGTAAGGGATATTGGTCCATAGTTTTCTTTTTCTTTAAAATTTTTTTAATGTTTATTTATTTTTGAGAGAAAGAGAGAGAGAGAGAGAGAGAGACAGAGAATGAGTGGGGAGGGGCAGAGAGAGAGGGAGACACAGAATCCAAAACAGGGTCCAGGTTCTGAGCTGTCAGCACAGAGCCTGATGCAGAGCTTGAACTCATGAACTACGAGATCATGACCTGAGCTGAAGTTGGATGCATAACCGACTGAACCACCCAAGTGCCCCTGCTCTATAGTTTTCTTGAAGTATCTTTAGTTTATTATCAGGATAATGTTGACCCCATAAAAATGAGTTGAAAAATATTCTCTCTTCCATTTTCTGGAAGAGTTTGTGTAGAATTGGTATTATTTCTTCCTTAAATGTTTGGTAGAATTCTCTAGTAATTTCTTCTGGGCCCACGTTTTTGTTGTGGCAGATTTTAAAGTACAAATTCAAATGCTTTAATAGACACAATATTTCTTGAGTGAACTTTGGTATTTTATGTCTCTCAAAGAATTTGTGTATTTAATCTAAGTTACCAGACTATCGGCATTAAGTTCTTTATAAATTCTTTTGTCTGCAGGATCTGCAGTGATGACCCCTCCTTCATGCCTGATATTGGTAAATTGTGTATTTTCTTGCTATTTTGATCAGTCTAGTGAAAAATTTATTACTTTTACTAATGGTTTCAAAGAACCAATTTCTAGTTCATTCATTGTTTTCTGTTTTATTGATTTCTATTATCTTTATTATTTCTTTCTCTTATTTTTGGATTTAGCTTGTTCTTTATTTTCTAGTTTATTAATGTGGAAGCTTAGACCATTGTTTTAAGATGCTTCTTTTTTTAAAAATATAAACATTCAGTGCTATAGATTTCTCTCAATGTACTGCTTTAGCTATGTCCCATGGGTTTTACATGTATTTTCATTTTTCTTCAATTAAAATATTTTCTAATTCACCTCGTGATTTCCTCTTTTATCCATGAGTTGTTTAGAATTATATTGTTTCATTATTATTAAAAAAAATGTATTTTAGAGACAGGGAGAGCATGCAAGCAGGGGAGAGGGTCAGAGGGAGGGAGAGAGAATCTTAAGCACATGGAGCTTAGATCCGCATGGAGCCTGACACAGGGCTCGATCCCATGACCCTGGGATCATGACCTGAGCTGAAACCAGGAGTCAGATGCTCAACTGACTGAGCTACCTGGGCACCCCTAGAACTATATTGTTTTATTTCTGAATATTTGAAGGGATTTTTTTCCAGACATCTTTCTGTCATCAATTTCTAGATTGATTCCACTGTGGTCAGAGTATATACCATACATGATTTCAAACATTTTAAATTTGTTGAGTTTTTTTTTTTTTTTTAATGGGTGAGAATATGATCTGTCTTTAGTGAGTGTTCTACGGGCACTTGAAAAAGAAAGAGCTCTGCTGTAGTGTGGAGTATTCTATAAATGTCAATTAGGTTAAAAGTTGGTTGATAGTGTTGTTTAGACCTTCTTTACCCTGATTTCCCCCCCTACTTATCTTATAAATTACCAGGAGAGAATTTTTCTTAAAAAACTTTATTGAGATATAATTCATGCACCATGCAACTCAGTTATGTAAAGTGTATGATTAAATCATTTAAAAAAATTTTTTTAACGTTTATTCATTTTTGAGACAGAGAGAGACAGAGCATGAATGGGGGAAGGTCAGAGAGAGAGGGAGACACAGAATCCGAAACAGGCTCCAGGCTCCGAGCTGTCAGCACAGAGCCCGACATGAGGCTCGAACTCACGGACCGCGAGATCACGACCTGAGCTGAAGTCGGATGCCCAACCGGCTGAGCCACCCAGGCGCCCCCGATTAAATCACTTTTAGTAAATTCACCAATATGTGCAACCATGACCACTGTCAATTTTAGAATATTTTCATTACCTTAAGAAAGCCCCGTACACTTTAACTATTACTTCCCTAGGTCCTTTTCTTCCTTCCCCAGTCCTTGGCAATCACTAATCTACTTTATGCCTCTATAGTTTCTCTGTTCTGGATTTTGATAAGAATGGAATCATGTAATATGTGGACTTTTGCGGCTGGCTTCTTGCACTTAGCATGATGTTTTCAAGGTCCATCAATACTGTAGCATTCCTTTTTGTGGCTGAATAATATTCCATTGCTCAAATGTGCATTTAAAAAAACAATCTGTCCATCTCTTCATGGACAGTTGGGCTGTTTTCACCTTTTTGCTATTATGAATCATACTTCTATAAGCATTCATGCACAAGTTTTTGTGCGCACATATGTTTTCATTTCTCTTAGGTGTGCACCTAGGATTGGAATTGCTGGTTAAACCTTACGTTTAACCATCTGAAGAACTACCAGCCTGTTTTCCAAAAGAGTTGCACCATTTTACATTCCCACCAGCCGTATGAGAGTTCCAATTTCGCCACATCCTCAACGACCCTTGCTATTATCTATGTCTTTTTATTAAAGCTGTCCTGGTGGGTATGAAATGATAGGTCATTGTGATTTTGATTTTCATTTCTTTTATGAGTAACAATGTTGAGCATTTTTTCTTGTGCTTATTGACCACAATATCTTCTTTGAAGGAATGTCTGTTTAGATACTTTGCCCATTTTTTGACTGGGTTGGATTTTACTATTGAGTTGCAAGAATTTTTATACACTCTAGGTACAAGTTCCTTATCAGATTTAAAAATATTTCCTCCCATTCCTGGGTTGCCTTTTTACTTTCTTGATGGTGCCTTTTGCAACATGAATGCTTTAAATTTCAATGAAGTCTAATTTTATTTATATATATCTAGTTCTTGTTATTGCTGTTTGTGTTTTTGGTACCATATCTAAGAAACCATTGTCTAATTTAAGGTCATGAAGGGGCGCCTGGGTGGCTCAGTCGGTTGAGCATCTGACTCTTGATCTTGGCTCAGGTCCTGATCTCACGATTGTGAGATTGAGCCCCATGTCAGGCTCTCAGTGTTCTCTCTCTCTCTCTCTCTCTGACCCTCTGCTGCTCGTGCCCTCTCTCTCAAAAAGAAAAAAAAAAGAAAAAGAAAAAAGTTTGCAGCAGGATCCATTCTCTTCATTGACACAGGCCTCCCATTGCCCTTTCTCTCCCATTCTGCATCTTGGCCCCATGCTGAGTATTCTAGATATATTCTACCTTCTCAGGGCTCTCCTGTCTCTCCCTTCTCCCTCTGATCTGCTATTTCTAGGTTCCTCTTCATAAAGCATGGAGCCTGCTTACGATTCTCTCACTCCTGCTCCCTTTGCCCTTCCCCTACTTGTGCACATGCTCTCTCTCTCTCTCTCTCAAAAAAAAAAAAGTAAGGTCATGAACATTTAGGCCTATATCTGCATCTGTGTTTTCAAATTTATTAACACGGAATAGCACACGAAATTCTCTTGTAATCACTCCTTGTTTTACATTGTCTTTATAATTCCTAATGTTTTCTTTTTTTTAAACCTTATTTCTTTTTTACTTAATTAGTCATGCCAGGTGATTTCTTATTTTACTACATTTTTCAAAGAACAAATGTTTAGACTCCTATACGCTTTGCATTTCATTAATATTGGCTTTTTTCTTCATTAGTTCTTTTCTCTTACTTTATCTTATTTTATTTTTTAAATGTTTTAGATTAAAACGTAGTTAATTCATGTGCATCTTTTAAAAATAAAGCTTTAAAAATCTCATAAAATATTTGAACATCTAGGCAAAATGGAAAATAATATAATGAATACTCATGGACCCACAATGCCTTTTTAAAAACTTAAAAAAAATTTTTTTTAAGTTTATTTATTTATTTTGAAAGAGAGAGGGAGAGAGAGTGAGGGAGGGGCAGAGAGAGAGGGGAAGAGAGAGAATCCCAAGCAGGCTCCATACTGATAGCGTGGAGCCTGAGGTGGGGCTTGAACTCATGACCCATGAAATCATGACGTGACCAGAAACCAAGAGTTGGATGCCCAACTGACTGAGCCATCCAGGTACCCCCTGGTTTTAAAGTTGTTTTTTAAAATTTCAATTCCAGTATAGTTAATATACAGTGTTATATTAGTTTCAGGTGTACAATATAGTGATTCAATAACTCTATACATTACTCAGTGCTCATCATGATCGTGATAAGTGTACTCTTTTTTTTAAGTTTATTTATTTTGAGAGAGAGAGAGAGAGTGCACACATGAGCAGGGGGAGGGGCAGAGAGAGAGGGAGAGAGAGAATCCCAAGCAGGCTCCGTGTATTCAGTGCAGAGCCGGTCACAGGGCTCCATCCCGAGAATCGTGAGATCATGACCTGAGCCGAAATCCAGAGTCAGATGCTCAACCCTACTGAGCCACCCTGGTGACCCAATAAGTGTTTTAATCCTCAATCATCTTTTCACCCATCCCCCCACCCTCCTCCCCTCTGGTAACCATCAGTTTGTTCTCTATAATTACGAGTCTGTTTCTTGGTATGTCTGTCTCTCCTTTTTTTTTTTTTTCCTTTGCTTGTTTGTTTTGTTTCTTAAATTCCACATATGAGTGATCATATGATATTTGTCTTTCTCTGCCTGACTTATTTCATTTAGCATAATACATTGTAGCTCCATCCACATTGCTGCAAACGGCAAGATTTCATTCTTTTTTTTTTTAATGGTTGAATAATATTCCATTGTGTCCATCTATAGATGGACAACTGGGCTACTTCCATAATTTGGCTATTGTAAATATTGCTGCTAGAAACTTAAGGGTACATGTTTTTGTACTTTTTATGTAAATACCCAGTAGTGGAATTACTGGATCACAGGGTAGTTTTCCTTCTTTTAAACTTTTTAAACTTTTTATTTTTTATTTATTTTTAAAAGTTTATTCATTTTGAGAGAGAGAGAGAGAGAGAGAGAGCACAAGTTGGGGAGAGAGAGAGAGAATCCCAAGCAAGTTCTGCAGGCTCAGTGTGGACCCGATGTGGGGTTCGATCCCATGAACCATGATATCATAACCTGAGCCTAAGTCTGACGCTTAACTGATTGAGCCACCCAGGTACCCCCCACTTTTTTAAATGTTTATTTTTGAGACAGAGAGACACACACAGAGAGAGAGAGAGAGCGAGCATGTGCATGCATGCATGAGCAGGAAAAGGCCAGAGAGAGAGAGAGAGAGAGAGAGAGAGAGAGAGATCTGAAGTGGGCTCTGTGCTGACAGCAGAGGGTCTGATGTGGGGCTCAAACTGATGATCTGTGACATCATGACTTGAGCCTAAGTCCAGTGCTTAACTGACTGAGCCGCCCAGGTGCTCCTGAATCTTAGGGTTAGTTCCATTTTTCTTTTTCTTTTCTTTCTTTCATTTTTTTTTTAAAGTTTATTTATTTATTTATTTTTGAAAGAGAGAGAGAGAGAGAGAGAGAGAGAGAGAGAGAGAATCCCAAGCAGGGTTTTCACTGTCAGCATGGAGCCTGATGCGGGGCTTGAACACGTGAACCGTGAGATCATGACCTGAGCTGAAGTCAGAGGCTTAACCAACTGAGCCACCCAGGAGCCCCAGGGTAGTTCTATTTTTAACTTTTTGCAGAACCTCCATACTGTTTTCCGCAGTGGCTGCACCAGTTTGCATTCCCACCAACAGGGCATGAGATTTCCTAGTTCTCCATGTTTTCTCCAACACTTGCTGTTTCTTGTGTTTGGACCCATAATGTCTTTATTAAATGTTGATATTAGTGCCTTCTTTGTTTTTATTTAAACACTTTATATACAGCAGAGACCTATGTTAATGACTTCCTAAAATTTTATTCCCCGTCTCTCTCCCAATATGCAACTCTTATTAAATTCAATGTGTATCTTACTTATATCTTTTCCATACTACAATATATATTTTGTAGGCACTATGTTGCTTAATCATTATATGAATGACATTATACTGTATGTAACCTGAAGTTAATTTAATTTTGTGGTTCTGTATTTTTAAAAGACACATATCTGTGTTGTTCAAATATATTTTTCTTGCTATAGAGTATTACATTTTAAAACATATCAAGATTTATTTGTCTGGTTTCCTTTATTGGGTATTTATGTTATTTCCAATTTTTCATATTCTGAACAGTGTTAAATTGGAACAATATTTTCTGGTTCAGTTTTCTTTGAGCACATGTGAAAGAGATTCTGTAAGTTATGCACCTGAAGTGC
This sequence comes from Lynx canadensis, assembly GCF_007474595.2. Classification (NCBI taxonomy): domain Eukaryota; kingdom Metazoa; phylum Chordata; class Mammalia; order Carnivora; family Felidae; genus Lynx; species Lynx canadensis. The sequence goes on along the minus strand of NC_044313.2, from coordinate 47,638,792 downwards.
TATTCCTTAGTATTAATGTACAGCATTTTCAACTTAACATTATCAAAGATCTTCAAAGTGGTTGTATCGGTACCTTCTACCATCAGCAATTTGTAACAATTAATGTTGCTCCATATCCTTTCCAACACTTGCCTCATCAGGCTTTTTAAAAAAAAAAATTTTTTTTAATGTTTATTTATTTCTGAGAGATAGAGACAAGTGTGAGTGGGGGAGGGGCAGAAAGAAGGAGACACAGAATCAGAAGCAGGCTCCAGTCTCTGAGCTTTCAGTGCAGAGCCTGACACGGGGCCCGAACCCACGAGCCGAGATCCTGGCCTGAGCTGAAGTCAGATGCTTAACTGACTGAGCCACCCAGGTGCCCCGCTTCATCAGACTTTTTACAAAATTCTTTCCAATGGTGTAGGAGTGAAATGATAGTTCATTCTTGTTTTTATATGCTTGTGTCTAATTAGTGATAAAGTTAAGTATCTTTGTCAGTTTACTGTTTGTGTTTCCTCTTCCGTGAAATGTCTGTTCGTATCAATAATGTGACAGGAATGTGTTAAGCTGGAAGCAACAGAAAACCTAATCACCAGGGACTTCTGTAAGTAGGGTTGCTTTTCCACCTAACCAAAAAATCTAGAAGTAGGCAGACCTGAAGCGGGCTATTTGCTCTGTGATGTTATTAATGTTGCTGGCACTTCTTTCTTGATCTTCAGATGGTGGCTTAATAATTTGGGTCTTCAGATGGTTATAGTGCTTTTTAACACCACATCTGTGTTCCAGTCACGAAGAATAGGGGGAAGGAAGACTGGGTGTTAGGGTTCCATGGGGGGCTCAGTCAGTCAAGCGTCTGGCTCTTGGTTCCAGCTCAGGTCACAATCTCACAGTTTCGTGAGTTCGAGCCCTATGTGGGGCTCTGCACTGACAGCGCAGAGCCTGCTTGGGATTCTCTCTCTCCCTCTCTCTCTGCCCCTCCCTGTTCACACTGTCTCTCTCAAAATAAATAAATAAACTTAAAAAAAAAAGAGAGAGAAAGACTGGGTGATATTTGTATCAGGATAGCAAACACTTGACACAGCTCTTTCATTACCTTTTACTTATAATAATTGGCCAGAACTTTGTCACATGGAAGGGAGACAGAAAATGAGAATTTTATGCAAGCATGTTGCTGTTTGATTAAATTCTGCGTACTAAAAGCAAGGAAACGGTGGAAGGAGGGTGGAGGGGTAATTGGTAGGCAACTAGTGGCATTTGGGACAATTATCTGTTGCCTTTTCTTCTGTGGGGCCGCTGATCATTTTCTTGTTTGTAAGTGTTCTTTGTATATTTCAGATAAATTTTTTTCCCCCTAATCAAGATTCTGTGAAAAAGTTAAGCCCTGATATTTTAGCAGTGATTCTTGCAGTGTGGTCCATGGGTTCCTGGAGGTCTGTGATTCTGCATGTCCACAGGGTTAAAACTATTTTCACAATAATACTAAGGTGCTCTCTGACCTTTTTGCCACATTTGCGCTTGTGCTAACGATGCGAAACTAAGAGTGGGTAAATGGGCTGGTGTCTTAGTATCAGTAGCCATTGACTTTTTCCACCATCGTGTCGTTACAGTCAAGTTTATGATGGTTTCACTCCTCGATGAGACAGTAAACCTTATTTATTATATTGTATGATAAAATGAGAAGTATGCATAAAGCATTGAGGAAAAGCACTGTGGAATTTCTGGAGTCATATGGTGCACCTCTTGATTCATAGAATACCTTCTATTCTGAAGTATTCATAGAATGCTTCAAGTTTTTACTTGAAGGAAGACTGAAAGATAAACTATGGCTTTGTTAAGACTTGGGGATTTGAGAGGCACCTGGGTGGCTGAATTGGTTAAGCGTCTGACTCTTGATTTCAGCTCAGGTCATGATCTGGGGGTTGTGACATCGAGCCTGGCGTTGGGCTCTGCATTGAGTGTGGAAGCTGCTTAAGATTCTCTCTCTCCCTCTACCCCTTCCGCCGCGTGCTCTCATTCTCTCTCTCTCTCAAAAAAAAAAAAAAAAAAGACAGAAACAAAGACTCGGGTATTTGAAAATGAATAAAGTGAACCTGTCACTTGAAAAACAACTGATACAATATATGCCAAAGATAAAATCTCAGCTTACAAGCAAAATTGAGAATTTTTGGAAAACTCTGTCACCAGAATCATGAGACTCATGGTGATGTTAACAAACACTTTTCTAATATTGTAAAATAAAATATGTCCACATTGGGAATATCTACTTGACCTAGTGAACCAGTATTTTCCAAAGGACCAATGAATAACGTTGCAAGATCATGCATTAGTGAAAGACCCATTCGAAGCACAAAATAAACCAATTGATACTTATTTTGCTTTTTAGAATTTTAGGCTTTTTATTTTGAAATAACTTTAGAGACTTCAGAGTTGCAAGGTGACCCAGCGAATTCCCATATAGCTTTCACCCAGCTTCCCCAAATGGAAACATTTTATATTATCATGGTATATTGATCAAAAGTAAGAAATTAACATGCAAGGAGTTCTAACATAACAAAGTACAATAAATTCATTGATATTTTTTCAGGTTTCACATCACAATATACCTTTAAGAAACTACGATTTGTTTAAGTTTCATTGTAGTATCAAAGATGATCAATACATATCTGAAAAAACTATCAATTTTTCTATTTTCTTCTCCTTTGTAACTGTGTATCTGTGTGAAGTCAAAAATTTTTCATAAACTTCAACTAAAATTACATATTGCAACAGAATGAACGTAGAAGCAGATATGAGAATTCAGATGTTTTCTATGAAGGTGGACATCAAATAGATTTGCAAAAATGCAGAACAAGGCCACTCTTCCAATTAGATAGTTTTGTTCTGGAATATGCAGCCACTTTTCATAAAAATGCTAGCTGTGTTAGCATGTCATGGATTTGCCATTATTTTAAATAAACAATTTTTTTTCCAATTTTAGTTTTGAATATGGTAAATATTAGTAGATATAACTCAAATAAATTAAAGCGTTTGAGATACTCAGTATCTTTAAAGAATGTAAAGGCATCCTGAGAGCAAGTTATTTGAGAACGGTTCCCTAAAGAATTCATTGTATGTAAAGAGTTAACTTTTCTACAGTGCATCAGGCTAGTACTATCTATATACCATCTTTGGGAGAACTGAGGAAAATCATCATTCAAATTACGTTTTATAGGGCTTATTTTTCTCACAAGACCCCAGTAGGGCAAGATTGTTCTAGACATTAATAAGTTTAATAGATGTAAAATATGTTGAACCATGATTAGCAGATAAGCCCTCTGTAGAAGTTAGCTGTTATTATTGCTTTAATTAATTGTTGCAATCATTTGACAGTTATGTGTATTCAAATATCTTCTCTCAGTTGGTGGCTTGGTTTTTAATTGTCTTTATGGTGTGCGTTTTTGTGTAGAAATTTTAAGCTTTAATCTGTATTCAAATTCATCCACATTGTCTCTTACAGTTTATTCTTTTTATGTTTGTAGAAGAAATTCTTCCCTTCCCCAAGGTTATCATGATGTGCTTTTATACTTCCCTCTAGAAGTTTCCAAGTATTCCTTTCCATCAGCTCATGAAACCACTCTTATTAAGATAACCATGACCTCCATGTTGCCAAATTCAGTGGTCAGTTCTCTGTCTTCATCCTCTTGACTGCAGTTGATGCCTCCTTAATTCCAGAAATTCTTTCTCCCCTTGGCTTCTGAGATATCGCTCTTTTAGGGTTGTTCCCCTGCCTCACAGGGTTCTTTGTCCTTGTCTCCTTTGGGGGTCCTCCTGCTGTCTAACTGTTGAAGCGTCCTGGGCCTCTGTGCTATACTCTGTCCCTGTTGTCATCCAGTTTTGTGGCTTTAGATATCTACACACTGATGACTGCCACTTTTTGTCTTCTTTCTAGCCTCTCCTCTCACCCCTATTTTATTCAACTGCCTATTGGACACCGAATAAGCATGTCAAACTTAATTTGGCCCAGATGGAATCATTGATTTCGCCAAGTTGTTTCTTTCATGTTACCAGTTTCAGTCACGTGACCATTCGTTCTATCATTTGAGCTTGAAACATTGGAGTTCTCTTGTTCCCTTTCTTTCACAATTTGTATCCGGAATTTAAGCAAATATTGCTTTTTTTCTTCAGAATATGTCCTAAATCTCAAGAAATGATTTCCTTTCACAGGGACCGTTCACAAATGCTAATGGACCCACGGTTTTCCCCACAACAGGTAGAGTGCGTTGTGAAATGTAAATGAGATATGTCACTTTCCCCGCCCTCCGCCTTCCCATCTCACTCAGGATGAAATCCAGAGTCCTTACCTGTGCCATCCGTGTCCACCAGGGCTGGGGCTGCTGCTGCCTCTCCACCTTCTTGCCCACTCTCCTTCTTGTCCACTCTACTGCAGCCACAATGGCCTCCTTGCTGTTTCTTGCACTTGCCAAGCACTTTGGCTTCAATAACGATCCTTTCAGGCCCCTGCTTTGCCCGGAGAACTTTTGTTCCCCTTTTCTCTGTAAGAGTTACATTCCTGGTGACCACGATTTGCCAGGGGACCCATGTGGAGTCCAAGGCTTCCACACCGTTCACTGTTTCCACATTCCTGTTTGGAATAGATTCCATGGAGGTGTTTCTTGTATTCCTATGCATTTTTTCCCCTATTATTTTGTATTTATCATTGTTACGTGCTTGGAGAAGAGAGGTGCATCTTCATGGGGACATCAAAAAGGAAAGCCTTTAAGTCTATAATTTTTCTTTTATGTGCCGATAGTTTTGGGCTACATTTTCTTTTTACATAATGCATAATTTCAATTTTGATTTTTTTCTAAGATTTCATAGAAGACCTAGGAGATATCTTGTTAATTATGAATTTATTAATGGCTTTTATTTTTATTTTTTAATTTTTATTTTTTTAGAGAAAGAGAGTGCGAGCAGGGATAGGGGCAGAGGGAGAGAGAGAGGATCTTAAACAGGTTCCACACCCAACGTGGAGCCTGAGGTGGGGCTCAATCCCAAGAGCCTGGGATCATAACTTGAGCCAAAATCAAGAGTTGGATGCTTAACAGACTGAGCCACCAGGTGACCCAAATTTATTAATGACTTTTAAAAATGGCTATTTTTCCCATTGATTTCTAGTTTTTGTATTATTATTAGAGATTATGGCCTATAAAGTTCTCCTCATATTTGCAAGCTCAAAAGGAAAAAAGTATAATGTCAAAAGCTAAGGAATAAAGTTCTGTAATTAGTAACTAAAATTTTGTTGACACATTATTCAAATCCTCTATATTATTTTTAAATAATTTAAAAATTTTTAAATATTTAAATAATTAAAAAAATCTATGTGATCCATCAACTTCTGAAATAAATGTAGTAAAACTTGCATCATATATATATACATTTTCAAATTCTTCTTGCCTTGTTAGGAGTTTTCTGAGGGCACCGGGGTGGGTCAGTGGGTTGAGTGTCCAACTCTTGATTTTGGCTCAGGTCATGAACTCGAGGTTTGTGAGTTTGAGCCCTGCGACGGGCTCTGCAATGACGGTGGAGATCCTGCTGGGGATTCTCTGTCTCCCTCTCTCTCTGCCCCTCCCCTACTTGCTCTCTTTCTCTGTCTCTCAAAATAAATACATATTTTTTAAAAATTTAAAAAGTTAGGGGGTGCCTGGGTGGCTCAGTCGGTTGGGCATCCAACTTCGGCTCAGGTCATGATCTTATAGTTTGTGGGTTTGAGCCCCGTGTCGGGCTCTGTGCTGACACCTCGGAGCCTGGACCCTGCTTTGGATTCTGTGTCTCCCTCTCTGTTCCTCCTCCTGCTCACACTCTGTCTCTTTCTCAAAAATAAAGATTAAAAAAATTTTTTTAAAAATTTAAAAAGTTTGGAATTTTGTTTGATGCAAGTTGTCTGCTGTATCACATATTGTGTCAAGTTTCATGACTGTTACATCTTCTTTGTGGAGTGCATCTTTTATTACCACACAGTATTCTTCTTTGTCTTGTTGAACACATTTGTCCTTGAATTTGCTTTGTTTGACATTGCCACTCTTGCTTTCTTTTTGCTCACCTTTTCACAGTCTATTGTTAGCTAGCTCTTTATTTTTAACCTTTTTCTTGTAAAAAAAAAATGTATGTTTTATTTAAATAATCCACAGTTAGATTTTATTCTTTTATTCTTTTTATATTGTTATTATTTTTTTAAGTAGACTTCATGCCCAGCGTGCAGCTCAACGTGGGGCTTGAACTCATGACCCTGAGATCCAGACCTGAGCTGAGATCAAGAGTCAGATGCTAAACCGACTAAGCCATCCAGCTGCCCCTAGATTTTATCTTTTGACCACGTCTGGAAGCCTCAGATTTTCAACAGGGGAATTCTGTTCGTGTTTTTTGTGTTAACGAACATACTTAGGGTTTAGGGTTTCAGTGTTATTTTGTGTTTGTTACCTATATCAGTTAATGATGTGCTTGACTTTACCTAATGGAGCACCTAGCAAATAGTTGCTTCATTAAATAACTATTTCTTGTTTATATGGTCACATTTCATTTGATAATGATAGAACTGTATTCTGTGAAGTTCCTTACTTGCCTGCAATGGCCAGGCTGGAGATGTACTGCACGGGTTAGTATTGGTGTATCTGCTCAACAGAATCATGAAGGCCCCGAATCCTCTCTTTCTCCTTGCTTGCCCTTAGCTTGTGGCTTTCTTCCTCCTAGAGACAAAAGTCTTCCAGCTGTCCCTGGCCTCACCTCTTCATTCCAGGGAGGAGGAAGGAGGAAAGGGTGAAGGGGTTTCTTCCAAGGAGTCTTCCCCTTTTGTTCCGAGGGGGAAAGCCCTTTGCTCAGACTTCCACTTACGTCCACTTTGCCAGAAACAGGGACATTTGCTCTCTTCTAGATCGATCGCTCACCAGTTTTACTTGTCCTTTGAGGCCGGCGTAGAAACATGCCTCTCCCAAAGCTGAGAGATGTCTGTAACACCCTGAGCAGATCGGGGTTTTCTGATGCAGGGAGGAAGGTGGGGGTGGGGTGGGCGGTGGTCAGGAACTGACTGTCTGCTGTAACAGCTGCATAGTTTTTGTTGTTTTCTCTTGTCCCTTTACATATTTTCATAAGATCGGTAGGCCTCTTATCACTTATTTCCCCCCACTATTAATTTAGAAGATGTATGGGGCGCCTGGGTGGCGCAGTTGGTTAGGCGTCGGACTTCGGCTCAGGTCATGATCTCACAGTTTGTGAGTTTGAGCCCCGCATCGGGCTCTGTGCCGACAGCTCAGAGCCTGGAGCCTGCTTCGGATTCTGTGTCTCCTTCTCTCTCTGCCCTGCCCATGCTCACACACACTCTCTCTCTCTCTCCCCCAAATAAATAAACATTAAAAAAAATTTAAGAAGATTTATAATTTTAATAGCGGTTGCCTCCCTGTTTCTACCAGTCATAATTAAGCCTGTGTTTCTCTATTACAATATTTCTTTCAACGTGCAGAAAAATGACAGTGCCCTCCTGTATCAGGGAATTAATGCTGCCCTCGGTAATAGATACACGCTGAAATTTCAGCGAATTAAGTGAGGAAGCTTTATTTCTTGATGTGGATGAGGTAACTCTTCTGTGTCATTGGCTTTCAAACATGGGCTCGTGGATCAGGCTGCTTTTTTCTCACGATGCCACCATCTTGGATGAAATGGGTGGATGAGAGACAACGAGGAAAAGACAGACCAGTTGCAAAAGCCACAGCCTGAGAGCGTACAAATCAGATCCCCTGACATTCATAGACTAGAATTCCTTCACATGGCCACATGGAGCTGAAGGGGAGCTGAGAAAAGTAGTCATCTGGTGGGTTCAGGGAAGGGAAATAGGGTGCCAGACAGCACGGCCGTTGTCATAGATTGTCATTCTGGTCCCTCACACATTGTGTTCTCCTCTTCATGTAAATACACTCACCATCTCCTTAATGGGGACACCCTCAAGTCGCAGGCAGTCACTGCATCCAGCCCAAAGTCCACAGTCTGCATGGATTCTGCATTAATCTCTAGAATGTCTGGGTGTGGCTGAAAAGACATGTTACCTAAACAACCCCACCCCCACCCCCACCCCGTACGACACAGTGCACGGCAGTAGAGCAAGTCCACTATGGAAAAGAGGAGAATGTGAGCCTCACTCAGTCACTAGTTGATAGCATTCCTGAAGTCCTGCTAGTCAGGCACTGTGAAGTTCTCCTGTCCTGGCAGTGAGGGGACAGCCTTGAATGAGGGTAGGACTGTGCCCTAGAGGAGGCTCCTCCTTGTTCATTGTCCCCCTTGGCTTCATCTGAATGAGTGTTGAGGACCACGCCCTCCTTGGATCAGGATACCCTTTGAAATCTGCCTCCCATTCATTCATGGAGGTTGGGTACCCAAAGGTTGCTGAAGTCTTGAATAATCGAAGGCTTTTTTGTTTTAGTTCAGACTCAAAAACTTAGTAGGCTTCTGATCTGTTTGCTTCCATGTCCCAGGAACAACATCTAAAATTCTTTTCTAGACATATTTTGCAAGCTGACTGTAATTCTCTGCCTCTTTTTCCCTATACCTCTACTTGCAACCGAAGGGCATCTATCTTCAGGCTCTTTGAAAAGTAAGTGGGAAAGGGGCGCCTGGGTGGCGCAGTCGGTTAAGCGTCCGACTTCAGCCAGGTCACGATCTCACGGTCCGGGAGTTCGAGCCCTGCGTCGGGCTCTGGGCTGATGGCTCAGAGCCTGGAGCCTGTTTCCGATTCTGTGTCTCCCTCTCTCTCTCTGCCCCTCCCCCGTTCATGCTCTGTCTCTCTCTGTCCCAAAAATAAATAAATGTTGAAAAAAAAAAAATTTTAAGAAAAGTAAGTGGGAAGGATTGCACTCTTCATGCGCTTGTGTTAGCCTGGCTCCTCCGAGGAGTTAGAGACAGGGATGGGGTTACACACACAAGGGTTTTATTCAGGAAACACCTGTGGGGGGAAAGGGGAAGAGTGCTGGAGGAGTGTGGGAGAGCCATCACCCTGCAGCACAAGTCTGACCCTGAGTGAAGGAGGCAGGGAAGGCAGATGAGGGGACGAGGTGTTCTAGGCAGCCATGCAGCCCAAGGGAAGCTTGTCCAGGCCACATGGAAGCTGCCCATCCGAAGGGTCTGGTGTCCCCTAGGAATGGGCCCACCATGCTGAGTCAAAGACTGGGGCCACCTCTGGGAAGCACGGCCATGGGCAAACACAAGAGCACAGGGACTGTACTGTTTGCTCAGTTATGCTGTCTGTAGTTGGATGTCTGCGGAGTACATTCTCATGGCCACCTGTACCTTAGGTCACTTTATTCACCTTAGAAGTTTTATTAGGCTCTGTCATGCAAAACTTAAAAAAAAAAAAAAATCCCATCTCTTGTAATTTGGGCCCTAGAAAGAGGTGGCTTTTCCAATCCTACAAAGTCCCAAATTTCTATATTCTCTCTATTCTCTTTCATTTTGATTTGCTAAGCACTCAATCCTTTCTTGAACTCCTTTCTTTCTCTTAACACCTTGCTGAACACAGCTGCTAGCAACCAACACCTGCTCTCAATGTTCTGTTTTCTAGCGTCTTCCTTAGAGTGGCAAGGTCAGAAGGTACGAGGGTCTGCCTTTCCAGTTGCAGCATCTGACAATTTGATCAAGTGTTTTGCCCTTGCATATCATGGATCTCTGGCCATCCATTCAGCCTGCTGCTGAATGCCAGCAACCTGCTAAGGCAATGGCATTACATAGTTTACATTTCTGTGTCAGCACTACCCCGCTTTGGGGACAGATTTGCATTTTAGTCACGGGAATCGATGGGGTCTGTTGCCGCCGGCAAACCAAGAAATCTCAGTGGCTTAAAACAACACGGGTTTATTTCTTCCTCACGTTACAGGCTGATGTGGGTCAGGGGCCTAGCGTCTTCATCTTACAACACTATCTCCGTTCCCCGTTTCCAGCCAGTGGACGGGAGGGAGAGAGAGGAAGGACTGGTGCGCTGTCTGCTGAAGATCTCAGAGGGCCTCGGCCTCCAACACCAGTTCCAGCCTTGGGCACCGGCTTTGGCAGCTGTGATGCTCCCCAGAAGGGGCGGGAGGGAGAGAGGGAGGTGGCATTGCACTCGGGCCGGCCGGTATCTCTCTGGAATGCCTTTGTTGATGACACTGCTCTGTAGAGAGGTGTGAAGGTTGTGCTCCGTCGGCCAACCTAGCTCATCCCGTACTAATTGGGACTCAGACCTGTTTCTTCTTCCTTCCTGGTGCCTCCTTCTGCTGTGAGGCAGCGAGTGACAAGCACATCCAGTGGCTCCTGGGGGCAGATGGTGAAGTCTGGGTCTGGATCATGGGAGAAGGCCCTGGCGACAAGCCCTATGAAGAGATCTCTGAGGAGCTGATTGCGGAGAGGGCGCGGCTGCAGGCACAGAGGGAGGCCGAAGAGCTCTGGTGAGAGGTGCAGACGGGTACCGGGTCGGGTCTGAACACAGAGCCTACGGTGGGTCCAAGCCGCAGGACGCTAGGTTGTGGGTGGGAGGGGGGAGGTGCCAGGCAGCTGGCTGGCCGTTTTCTTAGCTCAGCTAAGATTAGGGGACCAAAGCACCAGTCTTCCATCAGGTAGGTCTGGTGGGTTCAAATCCCGGCTCCACCAGTTACTTGTAAGCTGATGTGGGGTCTCAGTTTTCACATCTGTGGTTCGGGCATAACAACACCCTTTCCGTCTGGACATAGATTGGATTCACTGCGATGATACAGATGGCATGCTTTTCCTCTATTCCTCGTGGAGTTGTCCCTGGGACAGCAGAGGAGTTTGGGTTCACGTTTGTGGCTGCTTGTTCCTCTTCACCGTACCTGCCTTTCTCACACAAGGTGCATAGTTGAGCCCCCAGTGAGACTTGGAGTCAGACTTCTTTCATAAGCAACTTTTAACTTTTATTTTTTCGGAAATCCATATGAAGTTGACTTCAACATTCCCCTACCCCCCCTATAAAATAAGTGACAATATTTTATTTTATTTTTAAGTATTTATTTATTTATTCATTCATTCATTTACTTAATATATGTATGTATTTATTTTTGAGAGAGAGAGAGCACAAGCACAAGCGGGGGAGGGCAGAGAGAGAGAGGGTCAGAGGATCTGAAGCGGGCTCTGCGCACACAGCAGAGAGCCCGGGGTGGGGCTCGAACTCACGAACCGTGAGATCGTGCCCGGAGCCGAAAGCAGACGCTTAACCAACTGAGTCACCCAGGCTCCCCTTAATAACAATATTTTGGTTGTAAAATTGTAGCAACAACTCAACGCCCACCGCCTGAGATAATCACGGTGAGCATTTAGGCAGCACGTGCTTTATAAACTGCTTTATTCACACCTTGATAAATTGATTAATATAGATTCACAGTGTTATTTAAGACTACTATATAGTATCCTATTACATGAGAAACCCAATTTATTGGCCCTGTTGATGGACATTTAGGTTGTTCGCCGTTTGTTATGTTATAAAAATTCTCTGATGAACATCTTCTACCTACATCTTTGTAAACTTGAGTGAGATATAGGATTTCTGAGTCTTTTTTTTTTTTTTTTTTTTTTTTTTATCCCTGGCTTCCTGACAATTCTGTTGATTGACACTCCCTTCCAGGAGGGTGACTGTTTCTCTCCAACTTGGCAACATTGAGTTTTGCTGACCTTAGATCGTTGTCATTCTGATGGACCCAGAAATATTGCTCATAGTTTTTATTTGAAGCTCTGTGTTTACGTGGTCCTTCAGTCTCCTGCATGAGCTTATATCTGCTGGTGTTTTATTGGAAGGAGACAGAAGGAGGCAGAAATCACCAAGAAGTTTCGGGATGCACTGGCCAATGAGAAAGCCCGGATCCTGGCGGAGAAGTGGAAAGTGGAGACGGAAGACCGTAAGGCTGCCAAAGTCCTGGAGGAGCGCATCCATGAGGAATTCAAGGTGAGGCCGTGCGTGGAACGTGTGTGTGGCCACCTATGCGGGCTCCCAGGCTACTGGCGCCCACCTCTGGTTTGAGCATTGGTTGGCACTGAACAGAAATCTCACATGTCTGAGCAGGAAGGAATTTGACACAACAGTTGGGCCAAGTCACTTCTCACTGGACAGATGAGGAAACTGAGGGTTAGACAGAGGAAGAGATTTGCCAAGGACAAGTAGCTGGGGACCGAGCCAGGATCAGAACTCAGACCTTCTGCCTCCCAAATGAAGGGTCCTGCAAAGAGACCTAGAAAGTGTTGAGTTTGTGGTCAGACCAGCCTGGCATCCAGTTCCAGTTCTACTGGTTAGTGCTGCATGACCTTGGGAAGCTGGCTGAACTTCTCTGAGCCTTCACTTTCTTGTTTATAATATTAGGGTAATAACAACACCCAACTTGAGATTTTTGGAGGATGTAAGGATATGAAAAATGCACATTTTCTGGCCCCGGACAGAAAATTGTTGGGAACCTTGCATACCTATTCATGCTGGGAAAGCTCAGTGCCAGTAAAGGAGATTTACTGCTCTAGTAAGAAGTTAAGATTGCCTGAAAAAAATTTTTTTTCCTGGTCCCTATTTTGCGTTTTTTCCCCCTACAGGAATAATACATTTTGGGGGTGAGGGTAGAAAACTCAAAAATACATATAAGTGAAAAGAAGAAAATAATAATCTGCTGAATCCTATTAATGATATTATTTTATAAATTGTATATTCATGGAATGTGTACATTTAAACATTTTAAAAGTATTTTTTCCTATAATGACTAGATAGAACAATGGCCCCTTAAGATCATTTATGTTGCAAATATTCTTCTCAGTGTTATTTTTTCTTAATTGTGGTTATAGTGCTTTCGGACGTACAGAAGATTACAAGTTTTATTAGCCAACTATATCAATCTTTTTTTTTTAATGTTTATTTATTTTTGAGAGAGAGAGAGCACGAGTGGGGAAGGAGTAGAGAGAGAGGGAGACACAGAATCCGAAGCAGGCTCCAGGCTCTGAGCCGTCAGCACAGAGTCCGATGTGGGGCTCGAACTCACAAACTGCGAGATTGTGACCTGAGCCGAAGCCAGACGCTCAACTGACTGAGCCACCCAGGCGCCCCTATATAACCTTTCAAAAATTATTGTTACATGCTAAGAAAGATCTGTGCCACTACAAGCTTATAAAACACGAATCTACGTTGTTTTCTATGTCTTTCATGATTTTATTTCTTTGCACTTAATTTCCCTCCACTTTAATTTTTTTCTTTTAAGGTTTGTTCATTTCTCAGAGACAGAGACAGAACGTGAGCGGGGGGGGGGGGGCAGAGAGAGAGAGGGAGACAGAATCAGAAGCAGGCTCCAGGCTCTGAGCTGTCAGCACAGAGCCCGACACGGAGCTTGAACCCACAAACCTCGAGATCATGAGCTGAGCCAAAGTCAGACGCTTAACCGGCTGAGCCACCCAGGTGCCCCAATTTCCCTCCACCTTAGAGTGTGGTATGATATAGGGCTAGAACTTTGTTTTTCTTCCAAATAGTTAGCAAATTGTCCCATCATCATTTATTATATTATCTCCCTTCTTTTAGTGCACTCGCTGCCTTGATTCTTCTTACCTACCTTTGGATCTCTTCATGGGTTCTTCTTCATTGATTACTCCTGAACCAGATTCACTTATTTAATTATTGTCACTTTTAAAATGAAGTTTAACATCTGCTATCAGGGAAGAACCTATCCTTGCTCTTCATTTTCAAAATGTCCTTGGCTAATTTTAGTCATTCTTGGCCCACTAGAGATACATCTGAATCATCATGTCGCCGTCCTCCTCCCCGAAACAACAAAAAAACACATGGTGATTTTCATTGGAATTACATCCGCATTAGAGATGTATTTCTCATGCAGTCTTCTTTTTCAGGGTGTGGTGTCTTCTTCCTGTTACTCAAAGCTTCTTTTTGTCTTTGATAAAAATTTTTGAAACACCTCTCTATGCACCGTCCACCCAATCCCAAACATGCACAATAACTTATAAATACGCATGGTGCCTCCGTCTTTTGGAACTGGGCGAAGTTTATTGTTTTATTTAAATGCTCCACATTTCTTTTCTACGTAAACCTTAGGTTGAATATTTTTTGTTGCTATCGTGAAGAAGATTGTTCTCATTACTTTAAAACCTATTGCAATTGCTGCTTATATATTTACATTGCTATTGATCTTATTTAATTTTCCCTTGCGTTATATATACATTTTTAGGAGATTCATTTACTCTCAAAACATACGATTTATTTATTTATTTTTATTTTATTTTATTTTATTTAAAAAAAAATTTTTTTTCAACGTTTATTTATTTTTGGGACAGAGAGAGACAGAGCATGAACGGGGGAGGGGCAGAGAGAGAGGGAGACACAGAATCGGAAACAGGCTCCAGGCTCTGAGCCATCAGCCCAGAGCCTGACGCGGGGCTCGAACTCACAGACCGCGAGATCGTGACCTGGCTGAAGTCGGACGCTTAACCGACTGCGCCACCCAGGCGCCCCTCAAAACATACGATTTAAAAGCAATTTCAGACTTGCAGCAACATTGAGAGAAAAAAACAAATGTTCGTGTGTTCTTCCCTGAAATTCACCAGTTATTGATGCCTTGTCCAATTTTCATTCTCCTTCCTCCTCTTCCTCTATATCTGTATCTATCTATACGCAGACATATATATACACACACATATCTACGTATGTACATTTTTATTGCTACTGCTAAATTGTTTCGCTAAACAATTTGAACGGAAGCTGTAAGACATCATATCCTCCAGCCCAGGGGTTAGCAAACTATTTTCGGTAAAGGTGCAGATAGCTAATATTTTAGGCTTTGTCGGCCGCACCGTCTCTGTCACAACTCCTCAACCAGGCCATTGTAGCACAAACACGGCTACAGACAATATGTAAGCAAATGGGGGTGACTGTCCTTTAACAAGACTTTATTTTAAATAACAGGGGGCAGATCTGGGAGCCTTAGTCTGCTGACTCCTGATCACACACTATGTACTTCAGCGCGCCTCTGCCATGACTGAGTACCTTTGCCCCTGGGTAGCCAGGACAATCCTGATCGCACCTGTTGAAATGAACAATAATTCCATGATAGTATCCATAATCCAGTCAATCCATAGTGGAGAGATGTTCAGTTTGTATCGTTGGATTTTGCTTTTGGTTGTTTAAGTCTGCTGGGGAAGAAAACCAATACTTTCTGTGTATCTCTAACAGCAAGAATCACATGTTCTAGTCTCTGGCCCCCCTCCTTCCCAGAGGTGGGCTGAGTCCCAGATACTGGGAGGGTGGCTCCTTGGAGCTGGGGTCCTGGGGTTCATTTATTTCACAAAGAGATTCCAGAGGGAATGAGTTCTCAGAGATTTTCGGGTTGAACTTCTCCTTGAGAACTTCAGTGAGAGAGAGAGAGAGATGATACGTTGTGGGGTGCTCTGTGTGGACGTTCATGGTGGGCTCAGTAAAGCCATGAGGTTCACTAAGGAACCCAAACGCAGACTTTTGGTGTTATTTCCAAAGAAGGCCATGGTAATTATATGTTTGTTTTTGTTTTAAGAATTAACTTGCTGAATGTGAATGTTTACACGTCAGTACTCACATTCTGATTCTGATTTGGCATATCTGCATTTTGAAAAGCCTCAGACTTGCAGGTTGTATCTGTGAGGCCCTGGTGGGGCTCATCAGGGCAATGTCTGACAGGAACACCAGCACATGGACTCTGGAGTGGGAAGGGCCAGGTTTATGAACTAGGATATTTCCTGTCAGAGCTGTCTGTAAGCGAGCTACCCTTGTATTGTGATGAGATCTTCATTGCAGGAACCGCTTACCATGGGCTGAAATGGTATCTGAAAAGTTTCTGTGGTGGATTAAATATGGCCGGTGGCAAGTTCTTTGCCATGTCTCTCTTTGAGACTGCTCTTCCCTTGAGTCTGCCCTGGCCTTGTGACTAGCTTTGATCGGTAGAGTGCAGTAGAAATGACTCTGTGTAACATTTGGGGACAGGATACAGGAGATTTGTAGCTTCGGCCCCTCTTGCGATGCTCACTTTTGGAAGCTGCCCCCATGAGAAGCCCTATGACCTTAACCCATCACTCTGTAAGGAAACCCAGGCAAGCCAGGCAGAGAGAAAGGGGCTGTGTGAGGGAGCACTGAGTCATCAGACACGTGAGTGGAATCTTCTTGGTTCTTCCAGTGAATGACCCCAACCAAATGATTGGCCTCGGATGCCTCGGATTAACCTATGGAACCACAGGCAAATAAGATTGTTGTTGTTTTAAGCCATTATGTTTTCTGGTAGTTTGTTACTTGGTAATAGACAAGCGGATCAGTTTCGCCAAAGGGATTTCCGCACCGGATTAGAGATTGGCTTAGATAATTTTTATTGTGTCTTTCAACAACCAAGACTCTAACCTGACGTGAGGCTCGCATGCAGGCATACGCCAACAACGTTCGTTTAATTTCATACATTTTTCCCCCTTTCCCTGAGAACCTGAGTGCAGGTTGTTTGGGGGAAGTGATGGTGGTAGTTATAAACTCCCTCCTCTCCTCAAGCGTAGCGGGTGCCAGGGGAGAGAGAGAGATAACTCCGGGAGTAACCTTCAGCCCCCACCACGCCTGGGGGACTATGATGGAGCTCAATGGAGCACCTGTACGTGTCAGGGTGTGAGCAGAGATGGGAAATGGACAGGAGATATGTGGAATCCTGAATGGTCTGCTGGTGGGAGAGGAAAAAGTGATGGGGGAAGCCAGACAGGGATCTGGCAAGGTAGGCTGTGGAGCCCTTGGGTGCTACCACAAAGAGGCAGACAGTTCCCTGCGGGCAGAGCGGAGCTGTGAGGATCTCGAAGCAGAGGGACATGGCCAGATCAAGTTCAGTGAGAGTAACTGGTGATGATGGTTATGATTCAAGTGCTGAAGGCATGGCGAGAGGGAGAGGCCAGTGGTCCAAGTGGGAACTGCTGAGTGTGACTATGGTGAGATTCAGGGGGATGGACACAGAGAAACGGAGGTGAAATCGGCAAGGCTTGGCATCAGTTAAATGCCGGGATGGGGGGAACCCAAAGAGCAAAGACATCAGAGCCCCAGGCTGAGGAGTAGGGACAGGGTGCCACCCTGTTGCTATGGAGATCTGGGAAGGCAGAGAAGGCTTGGGGGAAGAGAATGTGCTTGGGCTGGCTGGGCCAATGTAGTTCTCTAGAAGGGGAACTTGGGGTGGGGGCTGGAAGAGAGGGGAGACGCTGGATGGGAAGCCTGCTGGTGGAGGGGGGCTGGCTGGGCTCACTTCCGGCTACCGGTGTGGAGGATGCAGGCAGGTTCTTGAAATCCTCCTGCTTATAGGACAGATAATAGCGAACATTCCTTTGAGAAAATGGGGAGGAAAAAAATCCCAGAATCTTGTGTCAGGTTAAAGAGGGAACTTCAAAATAGAAGATACAGACAGCTGGAAACCTGTTTTTAAAAACCATTCTGTTGTGGCTGGCACCATTGGAATGCAATTTACAATGCATATGAAAATGTTCCTTTAGTAAAAAAGGGGATCAGGAGGCCAGATATAATTTGCATATTTTCTCTGCTTTCTTAACTCATAAAACTGCTTTTGGCTGCTTCTGTCTCTGCTTAAGACCGCAGAACACGGACAATAAGGCTCCTTCTCTCTCACTCTTAGTCTCCCTCCCCTCCCGCCTCCTGCCAGGGTTCCTGATAAGGAACAGGCACGGGTTGATAGAGTTAGGCTGCCCTTTAATTTTTTTTTCCATTTTCTATTCAAGGCCACTCACGCTCTTTGTTTTTTCTTTCTCCTTTAAGGTTGTAGTTCATTTTGGCCCTTCGTGACATCTTGTATGACTACAGAAACTATCCCCACCTTATTTCCAAAAGGATTATATAAATGGTGGGGACACTTTCCACTTTTCAATTTTCTCTAGAAAATTGTAGACTTTATCTGAGTTTCTCTTGGACAAGGCTGGCATCAACAGGACAACATGATATAGTTTACGCTTCGCCTTTCAACAATCATCACAAGCCCTGTCTTACCTTCACTTGTTCACTTGCTCCTCCAGTCAGTGTTTATGGAGCACCTGCTATCTGCCAGGCTCTGTGCTGGGGGCTGTCAATGGGGGAATAAATGATACAGGCCTGGCCCTGCCCTTTTGGTGTACCTCATCTCGAAAAGCATGATGGTATTATTTGGGCCAGATGAACAACTAAAGGGTTTGGGACAGCCCTCCCGCCCCTGGAATGTGCCACCTTGGCATGTGGACTATTTTGAGCTGAAGGCAATTGAGACCCTGAGGTCTCAGGAGAAACTATCGTCCCTCCCTCCAACCACATAGAAGAATCTCAGTGGGGGCTGTTTTCCAGAATGAGGGTTATTAACAGTGATAAATTTTATCTGAGTGACCCATCTGTATGGCAGGGCAGACATCTAATTGCCAAACAGCTGCTCATCTCTTTATCACCCTGTGAGGTGCATTCTTTTCTTTTGAAGTCCCAGACCCCTATCGCCTCTCCTAAGCTCAGGATGACACAGATCCCTCATTTTGCCTGATGGTCTTTGGAATTTCCCTATCTGTGTGCTTTCCTTGTATATCTGTTTATTAAATCTGATTTTCTCCTGTTAATCTGTCTCACGTCAGTCTGATTCTTAGTGCCGCAGGAAGGATCCTTGAAGGGGACAGGACTGCTTGCTCCCCAACACAACAAAAGCGACTATGCCTTCCAGAAAAGCATCTGTCTCGGTGACATTTTCCATCGGGGTGGGGCGGACCCGGGCCTCTGGGGGCTCCTGTGGTGTGCTGTTACTGATGGGTTATCAGGAGAAGGGGGATTGAATAAGCCGGACGGCTCAGAGGGCTTTGGGCCTGCCAGAAAAAGGCATCCATTCCTAATGTGGAAGGGAGTGTTTTCATAGTCGCCTTTTGGCTGCCTTGGCCTGTGGCTGCTAAATTTAAAGATAGACTTTTCACTGGGGCTCATGGAGGAGCCGAAGGATTCTGAAAGCAGCCCCAAACAGGGAGAGCTTTTCAGACAATTTCAGCTGTGAGGGGTGAGTCATTTCAGCAAGACCCTGGAGGGAAGGATGCAGTGCTCTTTATCTGTAGGTGCAAAATGTTTCCTTTTGTTGTCCCCATCCCTGTGAGAAGCTTGTCTTTGTCACAGTAAGTGGCCAGTTATTTTCCTTGGAGATGGAGGCTGTTTTCCGACTCCCAGTCTGTTGTTCATTCGTGGGAGGATTGAGTGAACAGTGGCACTGCCGTTTATTTATGTATTTATTTATTTGCTGGTAATTATCACCCCCCCCCCTTTACTGAGCTACAATGTACAAAGAAAAATTGTATATATTTGAGATGTGCAATGTTTTGGTGTATGCATACATTGTGAAATGATTACCATAATCAAGAAAATGAACGCGTCTCTCACCTTACCTGGTTACCGTTTTCGTGTGTGGTGAGAACACTTAACATCTGCTCTCTTAGCAGATTTCAAGTATACAGTATAGTATTAACTATAGGTACCATGCTGTACATTGTATTTCCAGAATTTATTCATCCTGCATCACTGAAACTTTGTAGCTTTTCACCAAACACAATCTAGTGTCTGTTGACCAATGAATGGATAAAATGTGATATATATACATAATGTATATGTGTACATATATATGTGTATGTAATGTGTGTGTGTATATATATATATATATATAATATGATGGAATATTATTCAGTCTTAATAAAGAAGGAAACCCTGCCATTTGTGACAACATGGATGAACTTGGAGGACGTCAGGCCAAGCATCAGTCATGACCCTTCTCTGGGGTGCAGTCTCTTTGTTATGGGCCTCATATGTTGACGGCCTAACTTCCACCATCACAGAATGTAAGTGTATGTAGAGGTAAGGTCTTTAGAAAGGTCATAGGTTAAGATGAGGTCTTCAGGGTGGGCCCTAATCCAGTATGACTGGTGCCCTTATAAGAAGAGGAAATTTGGACACAGACATGTGTGCCCACAGAAGACAGGGCATGTGAGACACAGGGAGAAGATGGTCCATCTAGAAGGCAAGGAGAGAAGCCTCAGAAGAAACCAGCCCTGCCCACGCCTTGATCTCGGACGAATGGGTGTTCTAATTGATGAGTTATGGCCTCTGTAGCTCATAAGTGTCTGTTGTTTAAGCCTCCTGGTTTGTAGTACTTCGCTATGGGAGCCCAAGCAAGCCAATACACTCCTTGTCTGTATCAGAAAGTAGGACCAGGAGGCTGAAGCCCCTCTGACTCTGACAGGTCTTGGCTGACTGTATTTTCCCTAAGACCTGCTCCCGCCTGGAAGACCTGACGTGGGCAGGTGCTGGATCTGAAGTGTCTGGGTGGACGCCATTTTGGCTGGCGCTCTGTGTGTTGGGTGATGTGACCTCCTTGGTCAGAGGTGGGGGGGCCCTGTGGGGGCACAGGAAACCTGCTGTGTACACTGTAATGCTGTGCCCACGTGGGGCTGATTTTTGCTCTGCTGACATGCTGGTGATTGCCGAAGGGGAGTTTTTTTCATGGCTTTGAGCTAAAACCCCGCTTGTTCTGCTTTGGAGCCAGGCCGACTTTGGTTCCAGTTTTGTATCCATCACCAATTCTTGACTCTAGCATTTCTCACCTGAGGCTATTTCCCTCCTGACCCCACACTCCCCTCCACCTGTTGATCCCTGTCTCTGCTCGTCTGCAGATGTCCTTAAAGGGCTGCCTGCGGTCATTCCACTCCCTCCCCTCAGTCGCCTGGATGGCTGCCTTCCCCTCCCCTTACCTTGGCCGCTTTCGCTCTCCCATCACATCCTGTGGCCACCACCCGCCTTCCCTTGTCGCTTCTCTGTCCTTATCTTCTGTGCTGTCTCGATGTCTCTGGGCCTGCAGCTCAGTTTACCACTCCCTTTTACTTGAAATGTTCTCTTCTATTGGCTTCTCCAACAGACATCGCCCCTTCTGGGTTTTTAGCTTATCTGTTGGCCTTCCTTCTCAGCCTCCTTTCCTGGCTCCAGCTCTTTCTCTCAAGTTTTAAATGGTGGAGTGGCCCAAGACACTCTGGTTGTTCTCTCTCCCTCTCTCTCTTTTTGACTGTTATTATCGAAGTGTAATTGATGTACAGTGTTAGTTTCAGGTGTGCAACATACTGATTTGACCATTCTATGCATTACGCAACGCTCACCTCGATAAGCGTGGTCACCATCCGTCACCATGCAACATTATTACGGTTTTATTGACTATATTCCCTACGCTGTACTTTCATCTCTGTGATTTATCTCTGGTTGCTTTCTTTTGATCTGCATTCTTTCTCTCAGGGATAGCATTAGGTCCTGTGGCTGAGACACTTCATCCCTCTGCAGATGGCTTCTCAGCCAATATCTTCAGCTGAACTTGCCCTGAAGCCCAGGCACACGCATCCTGCTGCTAACGGCAGGCCTCTGGGGACGTCAGATGGCTTCTCGAACTCATCAAAGATAGCATTTTCACTTTTCTTCTTTCAAACACGGTAGATGATTCTGTACTCAAACATGGCAAACCCATTTGCAATGCTGGCCCTATTGTGTGTGTGGTTTTTCTCTGCCCGGAAATTTCTTTTCCCCAGTACTTACTTACCAATATTCTTCCTTATTGTTCGGTTATCAGATCACATTGTCCCTCCTAGGAGGGCTTCTGGTCACACAGCCTAAAGTAGCTTCCTAAATTCTGTCACTTACCCTGTTTTAATTCTTTGCACACTGTTTATTATTCTCTGGCATTTCCTGATTTTTATTTGTCTGGTGTGTTTCATGCACTGGAAGGTGAGCTCTGAGGGTGGGGCCTGTGTGCGTCATGCCCATGGCTGTGTCCCCAGAGCCCACAGCCCGATGCCGGCCTGAGCCTCTAGGTGCTTTGTGTTTGGTGAGTGACTACATGAAGCCACTTGCCTTCTTTAGCCCTAATTCCCAACTCTTGAGAGTGGCTCATTTGGAAGTGGAAATTTTATTCTTTAGGATTAAAAAATGGATTTGAATTAGTGGAAAAACCTTAATCTATACCATTTCAGAAGAAACAAAAAACTTTGTCTTTATTAAATGAGGGATTAAAACTCAGTTATCTTTTTTTTTTTTCTCTTGTTGATCCATTAAAATAGTAGCAAAGGACCGAGAAAGTTCTAAAGCACAAGGAGATAGAAGACGAGAAGAGAGAACAGATGAGAAAATATTCACCAGAGTTTGGTTGCCGGGAGGGGGAAGTGGGGAGGGGTTCAGTGGGGCGCCTGCAGGAAGAGGGTGAGTAGGTGAGCTGTATTGGTCTGGTCCAGACGGGCTCAGGACCCGGAGGCACCAGGGACTATGGCGAGGGGAGCTCAGACTGGCTCAGTTTCTCTGTGGTGTGGCTGGACCCCCGTGTCCCCATTTTCATCCATTTCTTCCAGGCTGCTACATCCCTCTCTCCAAGCGGAAGGAGATGGGGCGCTGGCAGGGGTCCAGAGCTCAGTGTGTCAGGCAGAGTGGAGAGAGCAGGCCCGGGGCAGATGGGAAACGGTAAAGGTCTGAACACGTGCAGTGGGACCTGCAGCCAGGGTTCCCCTAGGATGCACAGGGCCGCAGGTATTTCTGCATGGTGTCTTTGTTTATAATAAATTATTAACTTGAGCCACATAAAATCAGCCTGTTAGGTCTGTTCTGGTGACCTAATCGCATGCGATCCTGTGATGAAAATATGGTGCTGCGGGCACCTGGGTGGCTCAGTCAATTAAGTGTCCAACTCTTGATTTTGGCTAAAGTCATGATCTCACAGTTCGCGGGATCAAGCCCCACATCCGGCTCTGTACTGACAGTGCAGAGCCTGCTTGGAATTCTCCTCTCTCTCTGCCCCTCCTTCTCTCTTACTCTCTCTCTCAAAAAAAATAAATAAACATTAAAAAAAAAAAAAGAAAATACCATGCTAGCTGGCAGGTTTCATCTTCTTGCCAGGTTACCCTCCTGGAACCATGGCCTGGCCATCAGGCTCCAGGATGACTCCATAAATGAATCCTGGAGCCCCTATGGGGCATATGGTTAACACCTTTCATGAAGGAAGGGTCAGAGAGCACCGAGGGGGAGAAACGGAGACTAGGGCTCATGCAGGAGCCGATCTGGACTTGGAGTACCTTACCTGGATTCCACTGCTGCAGTGGGGGGGACCTGAGAGGGATGTTTGCAAAGAAGACATTTCAAAGCATGGTGTTCCTATGAAATGTGAGGTGTAGGCTATGGGTTCTGCTTGCTAGGGTCTAAGGGCTGTCCTGCCTGCAGCCTGCCTCCCCCACAGACTTCTGGTATGCTGGTGGTCAGACATCACTCAGATAGGATAATCTCCGAGAAAGGACTTCTAGATACTTGAGCGTTCCCCAGCGAAATGGCTGATTCCTTGTCCATTCATCCTAGAGTGGAGCCCACCTCTCAAAGAAGTCCTGTCTATATACTCTGAGTCTCTGTGTAGTTATTTTCTCTATTGAATATGAATAGGCAGCCAGGAAACATCAGACATCTGAGGAAAGCCTCCAACACGAATGACAAGCATCACATAAAACACACTTTAAGAAAATAAAAAAACAAAAAACAGAGGAAATAGATCTAAATCAGAATATAGGGGAGAAAAAGCTCTAACATCCTCAGAGATGAAACATTACACTCATAACAGGGATGAAACCAGAACAGGGTGCAATGAAGCCAAAAAGAACGACCAACGAATAAGAAGGAGGGCTTGGGGATTACAAATGCAGTGCTTGAAATAAAAAATGTAGTAGCAGATTTAGACAAGAAAGTCAGTGAAATCAACCAGGAAGTAGAACAGCAAAGACAGGAGATGGAAAATAAGAGAGAAATGATAAGGCACCAAGAGGATCAAGTCAAGGAGTCCAGCATTTGACAAACAGGAGTTCTAGAAAGAAAAACAGTGAGAGGAGAAGAAATTATCCAAGAAATTCTAAGCCAAGGTGTATTAGACTGGAAAGATCTGAGACTTCAGGCAGAAAGTTACCTGAGTGCCTGGCACAGTCAATGAAAGAAAATCGCCACCAAGGCACATCATGTAACTACGTTCAGAATGTCAGCGATAAAGAGAAAAATTAATATCTCATGCAGAAGATTGAGAATCCGAGTGGCAGTCCTGGTTGCTAGGAGGTAAAGTCTTCTAAATTTTGCTTTAGGAAAATGATTTTTAATTAAATTCTATGCTCAGCCAAATGAGCTGTTATATCTGAGGGCAGCATATAGATGTTTTCAGCTAAGACTCAGTGAGTGTCTCTCTGTGCGTCCATAGCTGACAAGTCCTGTTGCTGCCAAATGATGAAGGGGCCAGAAAAAGAACAAGGAACAAAGAAACAAGAGCTTCAACTCAGGGAGGGCTGAGAAATGAGTCCCTGGTGGGTGGACAGACAGGAGACTCCGGTAACAACCAGTTGAGTTGGGAGAAAAAGGGAGGCTGGCATCTGGGGGCAGTGATGATCCTGGAAAAATAATAACTGCTGTTTATCTGTTATAATAATAAGCACAGTGGGGCACCTGGGTGGCTCAGTTGGATAAGCGTCTGGCTTCGGCTCAGGTCATGATCTCACGGTTCGTGAGTTCAAGCCCCGCATCGGGCCCTCTGCTGTCAGCAAAGAGCCTGCTTCAGATCCTCTGTCCCTCTCTCTCTCTCTCTCTCTCTCTCTGCCCCTCCCCAACTAGTGCTCTCTCTCTCTCTGTCTCAAATAAATAAACATTTAAAAAAAATCTTTAAGAAATAATAAACACAGAGAAAGATCTACCACAGGTCTTAGAGAAGTTTGGGAAAACTCAATATTCAACTTCAGGATAAAACAATTATAAACTCAGGAAAGAAACAGCCATCATACTACCATGTTTTACTAAATATAAGATGCCATTATTAGTTAAGTAACGACTTGTCAATCATCATTTTAGGAAGAAAGAAAAAACCGTTGCCCATGAAAAAGGCAGATTGTAGGTTGTGAGACATATACCCACGTTTCAGAGATTGTGTTAGAAGGCTAAAGGACATCACAGCGCCCCACTCTGGCTTTGCGGTGAGCCATATTTAGTCTGACTCCTTGATTTCACCACAGAGAGCGATGTCGACATTGCGAGGATGAAGAGAGGGAAAGTTCGGGTGTGTACCTGTGTGAGAAACATTAGTGCTAAATAGTCATGAAGCAAAAATGAAAGGCAGTAGTTTAATGCCTAGAATTGATACATCAAAATATTAGCCGCATTAGGCAGATGGAGATGTAACCACACGAGCAGCCAAAATAAGGGAGAATGGTGGCCTCTGGGCACTGGGGAAGGGTGGGGTAGGTTGGGGTGAAGTGGTTTGGAGACTTGCCGGTTTTTATTGTATTAAAAAAAATTTTTTTTAATGTATATTTGAGAGAGAGAGAGAGAGAGAGAGAGAGAGAGAGAGAGAAAGGACAAAGACAGCTTGAGAGGGGGAGGGGCAAAGAGACCAAGACAGAATCCGGAGCAGGCTCCAGGCTCGTAGCTGTGAGCTATCAGCACAGAGCCGGATGCAGGACTCGAACCCACAAGCAATGGGATCATGACCTGAGCCGAAGTCATATGCTTAACCAACTGAGCCACCCCCAGGCGCCCTGAGACTTGGTGGTTTTATTCCATTTATGTATGTATGTATGTTTATTTTTGAAAGACAGAGAGAGACAGAGTGTGAGCAGAGGAGGGGAGAGAGAGAGAGAGGGAGACACAGACTTCGAAGCAGGCTCCAGGCTCTGAGCTGTCAGCACAGAGACTAAGGTGGGGATTGAACTCAGAAACCGTGACATCATGACCCTAGTGGAAGTCAGATGCTTAACCGACTGAGCCACCCAGGCACCCCATAGACTGGCTGGTTTTTTAAATGAGCCTTTGGCATATAATGCACGTTTGACCAAAGGTAGAGGAAAATACACACACACACACACACACACACACACACACACAGCTCTTTTGGAGATTAAAAGAGGGACAACAACAATTGCAGAAGTGGGGCAACCCTGCTTGTCTCTGAAATACCTTATTCGGACATAAGGTTAGGACATGGTCCTATCCTGCTTCACTGGCCCCCAGGAAGACGGGTACTTACTCGCCTTCCCCCCAACAATGCAAGATGGCCCAGCGTCCCCCTTTCTTTGCAGAAAGCTTTAGAGTCTACACATTGTTCCATGTGTTTTTACCCATTTGATCCTTCCCGCTGCCTGGATTAGGCCTAACGAACTGTTGCCATTTCTGCGTCAGAGCCGGAAACTGAGCCACCGCCACCTGCCGGGCCGGCCCACCCCGCCCCGCTGCGCGACGGCTCAGCCCTGCTCAGCCGCACAGGGGCGCTTCTCTCTCGTGACCTCACGCCCCTCTGTCCCCATGATATTTTAGAGGAAAGAGGAAGAGGAGCGGAAGCGGGGAGAGGAGCAGATTCGCCTCCAGGAAGAGCAGAGGGCGAAGGAACTCTACTGGACCCTGAAGCAGGCCCAGCTGCAGAGCCACGCCAGCGAGAAGGAGGAGCGCGAGTGGGAGGAGCAGCGTGAGTACTCGGGCCTGCCTCCCCGCCCACCCACCTCCCAGTTGTGTCTGTGCCCCGTCCTCCTTCCGGTTCGCTCGCGCGCGCGCGGCCCACACGCCTTTAGCCGGGGCCACCCACGCGCGGCCCTGCCGAGGACCCAGAGGGTAAGGGCTCTCTGCCTAGGGGGGAGATTTCTTACACTAAAAAACGAAACCCTACATTTACTGAGCTACCAGTACTTCACTGGCCAAGCCCTGGGCATCCAGAAATGAGGGTTCATGGTGCTTATCTTGGAGGGACTCATGGGCCAGACTCACAGGCGACGGGCTTGGAGGGAGAAAGTAGCACGTACTGCTGGAACAGAGTGGCGATCCTGGCGGGCTTCCAGACGCAGCATTACGGAGTGGAGCTTGATGGGGGGCACAGGAACAACTGAGGCAAACAAGTGGAGGAGGGAGAGGGCGCAGGAGATGGAGACCCCAGCAGGTGTAAAGGCATGGTGACCGGAGTGTGGGGTGCTCAGGAGGGTGGAGATGTACGGGGGTGGCGAAAAGGCTTGGAGGCTGTCGGTGGCAAGAAGTTAGGTGGGAGAGGGAAGGCGGGACCAGATTTGCAAGGTGGTGTTTCAGTATGTGCTCGCGGTTCGTTTGAATCAGGTCTGGTGTCACATGCAGATGTGGAGATGTGGATCTTGCAGGAGGAAGTTTTTACTCGAGGGGGCGGGGCTACGTGGGGAAGGCCTGGGGCCAGTCAGGAGGTGGTGGGAGCCAGGGGACAGTGTGGGCCAGAGCCTTTGCTGTGGTTTGCTTGGGAAAGGGAGGGCCAGGCAGGGTAAGCATGTTTAGGATTGGCGGGCTTGAATAATTTCTGCAGTCTCTGGGGCATAGGGGCTGTCTCTGGTTGCCTGACACCTGGCCCTGGGGTGATGGGGGCGTGTGGATAGTGACCCAGAGTATAAGAACTAGATAAAGGAAATGGTTGGGATGTAGGTTTTTGATTGGCTGGTTTACAAATCACTGATTGTGATTGTGATTTGATTGGCTGGTTTACAAAGGCACACTTGCACGTGAGCCCTTTAGTATCTTTGGGACTTGGCTAACTCTGGGAGGGGCAGTCTCTCTGGGCTCAGGTGTGAAAACATCAAAAACTATGGAAAATAAAAAGGCATGGTTCATGCAGATGGACAGTGGGAAGCATCCCGAAGTGGGCTTGGGAGTGAGAGGGAGGAGGCGGCTGTTGCCGGGGTACACGTTAGAGATGATTGGAACCAGGGCCGCAGCAGGGAGAGCGGAGATGTGGGGTGACTTCTGCTCGCCAGCCCTCTGGTCCTCAAGCTTTTCTCAACCACATGCCAGAGTCCTCAAACAGACCTTAAAAAAATTGAAATACAATTCACATGACATAAAATTCACCATCCTAAGGTGTACAATTCAGTGGCTTTTAGTATACTCGCTACGTTGTGCAGCCTTCACCACTATTAGTTTCAGAACATTTCGTCACTGCAAAGAGAAACTCTGTACACATTGGTTATTCCTTCTCTTGTCATGCCTCTGGAAACCACTGATGTAATTTCTGTCCTTATTGCCTTCGCCTATTACAGATATTTCATATGAATTGAATCATGCGTTGCGTGGCCTTCTGTGTCGGACCTCTTTCATTCAGCATGCTTTCAAGTCCAGCCATGTTGTAGTTTGGGTCAGTACTTCATTCCTTTTTGTGGTGGAATAAAATTTGAATGTAGGCATGTGCCACCATGTTGTTTATCCATTTGTTAGCTGATGGACCTTTGGGTTGTTTCTACTTTTTGGCTATTATGAATAATGTTGCTGTGAACATTGGTGGGTTTTTGTGTGCACATATTTTTCCGTTCTCTTGGGAGTGGAATTTCTAGGTCATATGGTAACTATGTTTAGCATTTAGAGTAACTGCCATACTGTTTTCCAAAGTGACTGTACCGTTTTACATTTCCACAAGCAGTATATGAGGGTGCTAGTTTCTTCCCATCTTTGCCAATGCTTGGTATCTTTTGTCTTTTTTCTTTTTTTAAACGTTTATTCATTTTTTTTAAATTTTTAATGTTTATTTATTTTTGAGAGAGAGTGAGTGCTGGGGAAGGGCATAGAGAGAGGGAGACACAGAATCCGAGGCAGGGTCCAGGCTCCAAGCTGTCAGCCCAGAGCCCGATGTGGGACTTGAACTCACAAACTACGAGATCATGACCTGAGCCAAAGTCGGACACTTAACCGAGTGAGCCAGCCAGATGTCCCCGTTTATTTATTTTTTGAGAGACAGAGCATGAATGGGGCAGGGTGGGGGGCAGAGAGAGAGGGAGACACTGAATCTGAAGCAGGCTCCAGGCTCTGAGCGGTCAATGCAGAGCCTGACGCGGGGCTCGAACTCACAAACCATGAGATCATGACCTGAGACGAAGTCGCCTGCTTAACTGAGGCACCTAGGCACTCCTGGTCTTTTTGATAATAGACATTCTAACAGGTGTGAGGTGACACCTCACTGTGTCATTTGATTTGCATTTCCCTGGTGATTAATGATGTCGAGCACTTTTTCATGTACCTGTTGGCCATCTGAATATCTTTTTGAAAAAAATATCTGTTCAGGTCCTTTGCCTATTTTTAAATTGGGTTATTTGTTTTGGCTAATCGAGTTGCATGGGTTCCTATATATCTTGGATATTAACCCCTTATTAGGTATGTGGTTTACAAAGATTTTTGCCTATTCCACAGGCTGCCTTTTAATTTTGTTGATGGCTTCCTTTGCTGTGCAGAAGCTTTCGAATGGATGTAATCCCACCTGTTTAATTTTGCTTTTGGTGTCATATCCAAAATATCATCGCCAAGACCAATGTCAAGGAACTTTTTTCCTAGGTTTTCTTCCAGGTGTTTTACAGTTTCAGGTCTTACATTTAAGCTTTTAATCCATTTTGAGGTGATTTTTGTGTATGCTGTGAGATAAAGGTTCAATTTCATTCTTTTCTAGTAGCTGTCCACTTTTCCCTGCACCTTTTATTAAAGAGACTATCCTTGCCCATTATGGATTCTTAGTGCCTTTGTTGAAAATTAGTTGAGTATATATACATAAGTTTATTTGTGAACTCTACATTCTTTTCCATTGGCCTGTGTGTCTTTTTATGTCAGTACTGTACTGTTTTGATTACTATAGCTTTGTAATATAATTTGAAATCATGAAGTGAGATACTTCTGGCTTTGTTCTTCTTGCTGAAGATTGCTTTAGCTATTGAAATCTTTTGTGGTTCCATACGAATTTTAGGATTATTTTTTTCTATTTCTGTGAAAAATGCCATTGGAATTTTAATAGGGATTGTTTTGAATCTGTACATTGCTTTGAGTAGTATATTTATTTTAACAATATTAATTCTTCCAGTCTATGAACACAGGATAAGTCTTTCCATTTGTTTGTGTCTTCTTCAATTTCTTTCCTCAATGTCATATAGTTTTTAGTGTACAGGTCTTTTGCCTCCTTCATTAAATTTATTTCTAGTATTTTGTTCTTTTTTTTTTATTTCCAAGCTTTTATTTAAATTCCAGTTAGTTAACATATAGTGTAATATTAGTTTCAGGTGTAGAATTTAGTGATTCATCACTTACATACAACACCCAGTGCTGATCCCAACAAGTGCCCTCCTTAATCCCCATTGCCTGTTTCATGCACCCTGATGCTATTGTACATGGGGTTGTTTTATTATTATTTTTTTGCTGATTCACTGTTAGTGCATAGAAACACAACTGACATTTGTATGTTGATTTTGTATCCTGCCATTTTAATTTGTTTATTAGTTCTAACAATTTTTGGGTAAAATTATTAGGGTTTTCTATGTGCAAGGTCATGCCACCTGCAAACAGAGATAGTTTTACTTCTTCCTTTCTGATTTGGATGCCTTTTATTATTTTTTTCTTGCCTAATTATTCTGGCTAGAACTTCCAGCATTATGGTGAATAAAAGTGGTGACAGTGAGCATTCTTGTCTTGCTTCTGATCTTAGAGCAAAAGCTTTCAACCATACACTGGGGCTTATGAGGTTAGTTATGGGCTTGTCATATATGGCTTTTATTATGAGGTACATTCTTTCTATCCCCAATTTCTTGAGAGTGTTTATCATGAAAAGATGCTGAGTTTTGTGAAATGCATTTTCTGCATCTACTGAGATGATCATGTGATTTTTATTCTTTTTGTTACTGTGGTGTGTCAGAGTTATTGATTTGCTGCTATTGAGCCATCCTTGCATCCCAGAATATATCCCACTTGATCGCGGTGTATAGAGCATTTGGAAAGGCCTCCATGGAGGAAATGGCATTTGGTTTGGGAAAAACCGAGAGGTAAAGAAGGCAGGGAAGGGCATCACAGCAGAGGGAGCAGCACTGAGCAAAAGCAAGGTCATCATCGTGTGCATAGGGCATGGCACATGTTCCGAATCGGCTGCAGCCTGGGGTTCCTGGTGAACAATGACGAGAATGAGGCTAGAAAGGGAAGATAGGCAAGAGCTAAAGAACAATTCATTTAGATTCAGAACGGAAGAAGAGAGGGGAGAAACAAGAAGGCGGGACAAAGGTTTATACTGAAAATATGGTGAACAGTTACAGGGTGAAGTCACATGAGGCTACTCTAGTGTGGGAGGGGGAGGAGCCCTGGACTGGGAGCCCCGCCCCAGCTCTGCCACTGGCTAGGGTGACTGTGGACCAAGTTCGTGCTCAGTTGCTCAGTTTCTGTTTTGTACAGTGGGGACATCCGTGTTGAGTTGAGGCTTGTTGGGAGGGTAAAGGGAGAGGGAGGATGTGTCACTCAGGAGCGTTTCTCTTCTGGTAGTGACACGATGAGGTGGACCGTTATGGGCTGGGCTGGTGTTTCCTTGGGGACGGAGACAGGAGATTCTCTGGCTCAAGTGCTGCCTGATTGCTAATTAATGTACAGCGTGGCAGCGGAAAATGGAAAACCCTCCAAAAGACAGAGGAAAGGTGATAATTCAGGTCCCCTGATTTTGGTTCCCTATTTTATGCTTTCTTGAAGAATGATGCGCTAAACTCTGGAGCCTGTCATTCAAAACCAGCAAAGCCATTCTGCACTCAATTAATTTAATATGAGAGATTATAGTGGGCCATTAATCTCCTGGGAGCAGCAGTTTTTCATAAAACACCTAAATTAAATTCTCCAAGTTAGAGGAAAAAAGGCATTGTTTCCTTTAGTATCACTAGAATATGAAGTTAGTTGTTCAGTTCAAATAGCAGAGCAGGCTCTGGCTTCTGAGAAGCTCTGAATATTTCAGGCAGAAATTCATTTAATTATGTCTCAACTGTGAACTTGCAGGCATGTGGAGTTAGGTGATATCTAGCTGCCCAGAGATTTGGAGACAAGCCAGCATGACTTGGTGAATGATACACTTTCCAAAAATTGGAGCTGTGTTCTTCTTTACCCCTCTCCTCCCTCCTTGAACCGTGTGATTCTGGTGTGACCCTTAACACACGATCTGTGCTCTGCTTGGCTCCCCCCTTGCTAGGGTGTGGTCAGAACTGAGGGAGAAACTGTGTGCTCAGGCCCAGTATGGAGTCCAATTACGTTGGTTCCCTTCTCTTTGCCCGTAGAAAGGAGACTGCTCTGGAGTCTGGGTTTCATGTGGGTGATTCTAAAATGCTGTGTGCTTGAGACAGGCAGAACCCGCAGGGGTTTGAGGAGACGCAGTGCGGTCTGGAGATGGGGTGGGGCTGGAAGGAAAAGATAACACAGAAGAAGGGCCTGTCCTATCTACTCATGGGATGGGAAATTATGCAATGTCTCTTTGGATGTAACCAGTTAGAGCTGTTCTTCATGCTCTGAGTGCCAAATGTTTTTGGTTTTACAACTTAGAATAGTGCCAGCCTGAGTCTCCACATGCCTGATTCATATCCTGCTTGGGGTTTTCTCTTCTCTTGAATTGCTCAAGAATCCCTGGGGGCTTTCTTTTGTCCCAAAGCAGAGTCATCCCCAGGTTTACCCTGGCCTTAAGGAACCCCTGAAATTACTTCTGGTGGCCATAGGGGGTCACTGTTGGCAGCCATCAAGAATCGTCAGCAGGACAATGGTGGGTGGTGACCTCAGAAGACTTGAGTCAGGGTGGAGAGAGGTCTTCTTCCCTTGGCCACGTTTAGCTGGGGGTGAGCCTCACTTTCTTTGTCCCCAACCCCTGTATACCAACATTCTCCTTTATTGCTGTGTATTTAACTATTGTAAGTACCGTGCGTGGAATATCAGTGGAATCATATGATGTCCTTTTGTGTCTGGCTTATTCACTTAGCATAATGTCTTAAAGATTCATCCACATTGTAGCAGGTATTGGAATTCCCTTCTTTTAAAAAATTTTTTTAAAAAATGTTTTATTATTTATTTTAGAGAGAGAGAGAGAGAGAGGCAGAATGTGAGCAGGGGAGGGGCAGAGAGAGAAGCAGACACAGAACTAGAAGCAGGCTCCAGGCTCTGAGCTGTCAGCACAGACCCTGATGTGGGGCTCAAATTCACAAACCATGAGATCATTACCTGAGCCGAAGTCGGACGCTCAGGCGTCCCAAGGAATTCGCTTCTTTTTAAAGGCTGAATAATATTCCACTGCATATATATATATATATATATGCATATATGTATATACACACATACACACAAACACACACATACCATACTTCGGTTATCTCTGTGTCCTTTGATGAACATTTGGGTTGTTTCCACCTTCTGGCTATTGTGAATCATGCTTCTATGAATATTGCTGTACAAAAATTTGTTTCAACCCCTACTTTCAATTCTTTTGGGTATATATCTGGAAGATTGTATGGCAATTGTACGTTTAATTTTTCTGGACCTGCCATACCATTTTCCACAGCAGCTGCACCATTTTTCATTTCCACCAACAATGCACAAAGGTTCCACTCTCTCCATATCCTTGCCAACACTTGTTTACTGTTTTTTTCTAACTAAAAAAATTAAAAACAAAAGAGCTACCCTGATGCGTGTGAAGTGGTGTCTTATTGTGGTTAGTCTATTGTTTGATGCCTCGATTCAGCCTTTCTCCTGAAGTCCTCAGTGTTTTCACACTGTTCCAGCCATCCATACAGTGT
Organism: Lynx canadensis; assembly: GCF_007474595.2. Taxonomy (NCBI): domain Eukaryota; kingdom Metazoa; phylum Chordata; class Mammalia; order Carnivora; family Felidae; genus Lynx; species Lynx canadensis. The sequence continues at coordinate 47,605,201 of NC_044313.2, read as the reverse complement.
TACTGTGACATGAACCTCAGTTTCCCATTAGCAGGAGGAGAAAGGAGACCATGGATCTTACCTTGGAAGTAAGAATGGCCATGGTCACCCTTTGTTCTGTGTGTGGAGCAGGCCTCGCAGTGCCTGTTGGCCAGGCCCATGGGGTGTCACCTTCGGCTGGGACATGGGCTGTGGGAGGAAGAAGCAGGTGTCTTGGTGCGGGTCCTCACCTCTGCAGTGGGTCTGCCAGGCCACGGGGAGAGTCTGATACTTGCTGGCTCAGGGCAGAAAATGCCTGTGGCTCCTCATGTGAGTTTGAGTTATTTTCACTGGGTTAGAAGAAAAATACCCCGTGGGTTCTGGCTGAGGGTTTTCTGTGGCAGATTCCTGGGATACAGTCTGAATTCATTCCTGATTCTGAGAAGGAACTGAAGCAATCCCTCAGGAGTTCAAAGTGGAATTTAGGGTAAGCTGCTTGACCCAGAGAGGATTCCCCATGATCGGCCAGCAAGGGTGCCCCCTCCTGGACTGGCCAGGAACTCGGTTTTGGACCTGGCAATTCCGGGGCTGATGAAAAGAAACATTTTAGCTAATACTTAACCATAGTGCTTAATATGTACCTGACATGGTTTTAAGTGGCTTACCTTATGAGCTCTCTGGATCCTCATGACAACGTTATGAGGTAGGGACTGTTATTATCTCCGTTTAACTTATGACGGAATGCAGGCCCAGGGCGATTAAGTAACTGGTCCTGCGTCACACAGCTGGTAAGTGAAGCTGGGATCTGAATCTAGGCACCCTGGCTCCAGACTCAGGCTTCGAGAGATTTGAAGAAAGGATCAAAGCCAGGGGCCTGATTTAGTCAGACATCGCTTTTCCAGGACACTTCATAGTTTATAGTGTTTTTATATGTTTCATTTACTCTCCATGACAACTCCGTGAGGCAGACGTTCGTGTCGTTCTCATTTTGACAGAGGTGGAAACTGAGGCCCGGGGCCGTTCTGGAATTTTCTTAGGGAAGCCAGATGGAGCGTGCCAAAGATGTGCAGAAAAGGGAACCGGTGTATGCCGTTGGTGGGAATATAAATTGGTGCAGCCACTGTGGAGAACAGTGAACTTCCTCAGACACTTAAAAATAGAAATACCCCATGATCCAGCAATCCCACTTCTGGGTGTACATCCAAAGGAAATGAAAACAAGCTGTTGAAGAGATACCTGCACTCCCATGTTTATTGCATCATTACTCACAATAGCCAGGATATGGAAACAATCCAAGTGTCTATCAATGGAAGAGTGGATAAAGAACGTGTGTGTGTGTGTGTGTGTGTGTGTACACACAGAGAGTGTGTGTATACATATTGTGTCTACACACACACACACACACACACACACAGAAATACTATCCATAAGAAAGAAGGAAATCTTGCCATTTGCAACAACATGGTTGGACCTTGAGGATAATATGCTAAGAGAGATTAGTCAGACAGAGAAAGACAAATACTACATGATGGTATCACTTATGTGTTGAATCAAAAAAAGCGAAACTCCTAGAAACAACTAGAATGATGGTTACCAGGGGCTGGCTGGGAGGGGGCAAGGACTGGGGGAGATGATGGTGAAAGGGTACAAACTGGCACCTAGAAGATGAGTAAGTTCTGGAGATCTAGTGCACAGCACAGCAGCTCCAATGAACAGTGCTGTGTTATACACGTGAGAGCTGCTAAGAGACTAGATCTGGAATGTTCTGACCACAAGAAAGAAATGATTATGAGAGGTGTTGGAGGGGTTAGCTAACGGTATCGTGGCCATCATTACAATTACAATAGATAAATGTGTCAAATCAGCACGTTGTATGCCTTAAACACACTCATTGTTATAGGTCAATTATATCTCAAAGACAAAACAGGAACGTAAGGAGAGAAAAAATAAAACAAACCAAGAAAGTTGTTTTGGAGCTGCCCTTGACCCTGTGTGACTCCACTCCGGTCCCTTTTCCATAATCCCTTTTCTTGTTGCCCAGGGTTGGCTTTGCCAAGGCCAAGGCAGAGCTCCCACTTGCTTCCTGCTTGTGGCTTTGGCCACATCTTCGCCCCTGAGAGCTGTCAGTGCCTCGGCCTTTCTGTGCTGCCCTGGCTGTGTGTTCATCACAGTTGGTCTGAGCTGGCTGAGCACAGCCGAGCAGGACATAGTCTGCAGAGCATGGGAAGCCCAGTGCAGCCCAGTGAAGAATGGGGAGGATCTCAGAAACCATCAGGCTGGGAAAGAAAGTGGGGCAGGCGGGACACTTCTTAAGGGCTGGGGAGGGGAATTTGTCCTTTATCCTGTGTCCAGTGGGAGCCCCTGAAGGCTTTGAGGAAGACAATGGCAGGCTTGAGCTGGCCCTTAGGAGGCTGACTTTAGTCTCTGTGTGTCGAATGGCTCTGGGCCTCACCTGGCTGAGTCCCAAAAGCCCATCTTCCTAGGTTGCCTATGACTTCCTTCTGCAACTTGTCTGTCACTGAGTGTCGCTGTCTGTGTGGGGCTGTAAGCTCTCAAAGGTCGCTGGCTTTTGTAGGGCACCACTGTCTGTGTTTCTTTTGCTGGCTAGTGGCTGCAAAGCCCACGCCTGGGCACCCTGGCCTTGTTTGACCCTCCCACGGCAATGCAAGGCAGGCATCATGGTGTTCCTGGTATCCGGAACTTACAGATGAGCCAGCTGGGCACCAAACCTAGGATTCTCCCTGGGATGGCTTCTTTCTCTGGAAAACTCCTGTTGATCTTCCCAGATGCTTCCTCTCCTGTGATGGCTGTTGGCTTTCTCACAGAATATGAGCGCTGTTGTCCCTAAACCCTGACAATGCTTTATTTGTCCCAGACTTCATTGTGTTAGAGATATTTATCTTGTTTTCCCAGGTAGCACCTTGAGGGTCCGGTCTCTGTTATGTCTGCACCCAGCTCAGAGTTAAATCCTTAACTGGAGACAGTCGGCCAAGAATAGGCATTGTCTGTTGGCTGGCACGTATGTATTGTAGGCACTGGACGATAGCCATGAGTAGAGCAGAAGAAATTCCCCACCTGACCTTATGGGACTTGGCCTACTGGATCCTCTGCATGTGATCTCCACTTCCATAAATACCTTCTGAGAGACAGACAGACTTGATGTGCCCTTCTTCGGATCTGGGGCAACGTTGTTTTTGTGTTTTTTTTTTTTTTTTTGACATTTATTTATTTTTGATAGACAGTGAGAGACAGAGCGCGAGCTGGGGAGGGGCAGAGAGAGGGGGAGACACAGAATCGGAAGCAGGCTCCAGGCTCCGAGCCGTCAGCACAGAGCCCGACATGGGGTTCGAACTCACAAACCGCGAGATCGTGACCCGAGCTGAAGTTGGACGCTCAACAGACTGAGCCACCCAGGCGCCCCTGGGGTAACGTTTTATTTCAAGAAAGGGTCTTTGACAAGTTGAGAGACAAATTTAGAAGTGCTGCCTTTCAGGACAAGGGCTTATTTGTCTTGTGTCCTCCAGGCACTAACAGAACACAGTTCTCTGACATTGGCAGGTTGTAGGTGTTGGCTACACATGCGTGGAATGATTGGAATAGAAGTAGATTATGGGTAAGATTTTACTCTAGGAGGGGAAGGTGACCTTCTCAGGCCCACTCAATTACCAGTCATGCACAATTAGGACACGGCCAGCCCTAAGAGTTCTCTGCAGAAAGAACTAGATGTTAGAGGCAGATAGGGACCTGACAGGATGCATTCAGACTACAAAAGAATTAGCTTGAATTCCAGACCTTGCCTCCAACTGGTTTTGTTCCCTCTCTTGGCATTTGCCCAGCTCTAGGACTCCCTTGTGAGTGTTAGAAGCAGCAACACACAGATGTCTTTCCAAGGCCACTTGGCTGAGACAGGGCCCTGCCTGGAGGAACACAAAAGCCTGGAAGGCTGGAGAGAGGGGCCTCTGGGAGTGACAGAGCTCCCAGAGGATCTTCTCGCCAAAACACTCGTCAGCTGTCAAGGCCACTGCAAACCAGAGAAGGGGCACCAGGACCGGGATGCCAGTGTTTCTAACAACTCACCCTGTGGTAGCAGAAAGGATGGTTCTGGGCTGGGTCAATGGCCAAGCCCGGCAAGTTACTGTCCTAGCATGAGCGGGGGAGGGGCAGAGAGAGAAGGAGACACAGAATCTGAAACAGGCTCCAGGCTCTGAGCTGTCAGCACAGAGCCCGACGTGGGGCTTGAGCTCATGAACCGTGAGATCACGACCTGAGCTGAAGTCGGCTGCTTCACCGGCTGAGCCACCCAGGTGCCGTGGAGGCTGGGTTTCTGGTGTAGAAATTGTGATGGGCCCCCTTCCCTGGGTGGTTGGGGGAAGTGTCTATAATGAGATATCGCAGGCAAAGCATAGAACCCAGGGCTTGGCACAGAGAAAGCTACAATCAATGTGGGTGATGGTAGTGCTATTTGGAGATGCTGACCACCTTGACAGGTGCCCTTGAGGCTAGGCAGGTGGGCACATGGTTTGAGAAGCTGCTCTAAGCAGGGTACTCCCGGAAGGAAATATGTAGAGAGATGTATATTTCCATCCAAAGTTTGCTTGCTTGTTCTGGAACAGAGCCATAGGAACAGGCAGATGACCCTGAAGTGTCACGAGTGTTTCTACCTCCACAGGGACAGGCAAGCTCTGGGCTGCTGGCCAGGGCTGGGCCTGCCCTGCCGTTTCCAAGCTCTGAACCTCCATGCAGCCCATGTGGGTGAATCCAGGTGAATCGTGGGACTCTGGGTGACTCCCAGGGCTCTGGGCCCAGTCCTGACTTGCTCAGTGTACAGCCTGGGCTGCGGGTCTGGGTAAACATACTCTCTACCCCCTTGCAGTGCGCCGGTCCAAGGCTGCTGATGAAGAGAGGAGTCGCAGAGCCCAGCGCGCCAGGGACGAGTACCGGCGCCACTCACTCCGTGCCATCCAGAAGGGCACCGTCGCTGGCCTCAGCTCCATGTTCCAAGAGCTTGGCCAGAGCCAGGAGCAGGAGGCCAGACTTGACCACCACCTTCCCGGCCCAGGGCCACCGCCACCCCTTGCCGTACCTGTCAGGTGGGTCTGGGGGACTCTGCAAATGCAGTGTGGCTGGAGGATCCAGTCCTGTCTCTGCTCCAACTGCTGTGAAATTTGGAGCTAGTCATTTCCCCGCTATGGGCCTCAGTGTCTCAGTCTGCATAATGGGGCAGGAGGGGACAGTGAGGAGTCTGGTCGGAGATTTCTAGTAGCCCCGGAGTTCTGGGAGTCTTAACATTTTGGGTCTAGGATTCCTTTGAGAATCTAAAGAAAGCTGTGTACAGTCTTGCTTCCAAAATGTGCATATGAACATACCCCAAAATGTCTGCATATAATTTCAAGCTCTTCAGGGTCTACAGATACCGGGTTAAGAACTTGTAATATAAGACCTCAAATGGGTTAAATATGGTCCAGCAGCTTGGAAACCAGTGTTGGCTGCTGTTTCTAACCGCAGGTGGCGCTGGTGCATCCTGGGTTCTGATACTGGGTTTGCAGGTGAGTGTGCTTGAGTGCAGGGGGGTCATCTCAGGAGTGCTTTGGCAAGGACACTTAAGTGACTGCCCATGCTCGCCAGACCCACGGTCAAGAGGTTGCCTGGAGCGTCTCCTTAGACCAGCCCCGAGGTTGGTCCCCGCACGTCCATCACTGCTGAGCAGCTCCTGCCCCGGTGAGGGTGGACAGTGAGTGCTGCTTCCCCGAACCACAATTAACTTGCAGGACAGTCCATTCACTCCCAAATGACAGTGGCTTGTCTGAGTTTTGCTTTAATTGGGATTTAGGATTATTCATAACCCCCTTCTCCCTCTCCCTGCCGTCTAGGGAGATCTGACCACGTCTGCATTTCTCCTTTCCTTCCTTTCCTTCCTCCCTCCCTCCCTTGTCATTTATGATTCACAAACCAGGAAGTTTAAAAAGAAATATGGAAAAAGACAGACTTCCATTCCTGCCTCCACCTACTTGGTTTTCCCGTGCCCCGTGGGTGGGAGCACTGTTCTTAGTTTATGTGTGCCTGCCCACTTCTGTCGTGTAGTTGCTGACGTGAAAAGTCGTAAAAAGTCCTAGCCCAGTCTCTCTCTCTTTTTTTTTATAAGAAAAGGTTGCATGCTGTATACATGGCTCTGCTTTTCACATCAATTCTTTTCTTTTCTTTTTTTTTTTTTTATTTTTCTTTTTTTTTTTTTTTTTTTTTTTTTTTTTTTTTTAAATTTTTTTTCAACGTTTATTTATTTTTGGGACAGAGAGAGACAGAGCATGAATGGGGGAGGGGCAGAGAGGGAGACACAGAACCGGAAACAGGCTCCAGGCTCTGAGCCATCAGCCCAGAGCCCGACGCGGGGCTCGAACTCACGGACCGGACCGCGAGATCGTGACCTGGCTGAAGTCGGACGCTTAACCGA